>NC_059072.1:311442906-311749906 GCF_020497125.1 Mauremys mutica | reverse complement strand
ACAAAGCAAACATATGGGCTATTTTAGAGTAACTTGCCCTTGCCTGGCAAATGTTTATCTAAGAGCTTGAGGACTATGACTGAGAATTTGCAGAAATGGGAGTTTTGGAGACATAGTCCCAAACTTGAATACTTCACTTCTCACAGTTATGGGCTGCACAGACTAAACATATCTTCTCCTGGTGTTAAAATGTCCAAATATTATCCAAGTTAGCTTTTCTGGGGTTTGGTAATTTTATTATTATTATTATTTTTAGATGGAGACGCCTGACTAGGCTGCACCTTTTCATTCTTTTAGTTAATGCTTGCATGGCTACACTCACTACTTGACACACGGCTGCAAATTAACTAAGTTCTTTACTTCTTCTGGGTTTCTTTCAAAGGACTGCCCAGAGGTGTTATATTTGACCTGTTATTTCTCTTACTTATACAATCATTCAGTCATTTGATTCTGAAAGGATGTTAATTAAGAAGGGCTGCTGAAGTCACTCAAAGTATATCTGCAACATTAAATGCAAATTCTAATCTTTAAGGCCCTCACAAAGGGTACATCAGGTTTATGAAATGTATTACATTTTTTGCCTCAAAATCACTGAACAGTTTCTATCTCTTGCTCTTAGCACACGTGTTAATGTATCTGAATTCAAAAAGCACTCACGGATAATTATCCATGCAGGTTACTGGACAGCCTGAATACCCCTACACCTACCCCTACTATTCAACTGAGAACCTTAGGATTTGCCTGTTGTCATCTGCTGCAAAGTACACACTACATTGTAAATACTAGCCTGGGCCTGATCCTGACAGGTGCTGAGCACCTGGCACTCTTGTCAAAGCCAAGCAAAAATCCTGAGCATCTCCCAGGATTAGGTCCAGAGTATGTACCCCAGTACCATTGGTTCTGTTTTCACAAGCCGGACAGCAGCAGTGGTATGGCTTGTCTGGTATCACATCACTCCTATTAGCTGTAATTATTAATCCTGAACCATTTATTCAGGCTCCGGTTCTGCACTGTATCCAAGCTGCACTTAAATCTAGCGGGGAGTGGTGTCTACAGTCAACTGGTTTTGACTCCCTTGTCTCCAGACACCGAGCGCAAATTAGAGCTGCAGAGGGACTACTACTCTAACTTCTGCTGCTCTGGAGCTTATACAGCAGTGAATCTAGTGTACTGGAGGTTGGCTCCACCATGTCCCCTTCTATCCTGCTCTCAGCACCCGTCCCCAACACTCCCCCTTACCTCCTTTACCTGGCGCAAAATGAACTTTGTGGACTGTAGAATCCATTTTTCAGCATTTACTCAAAGAATAGCTCGTAGCGGCTTCATTAAGGCAGCTACAGTAAGAACTGAGTTCACACTGAGTCTGGTGCTCAAGATTTGGCCTGGGAAACTTATTAAATAGACTGAATTATTGGTAATCTAGCCACGAAAGGATTATTGAGCTTTCAATATCACTTTGCTCAAAAATATAATATGGAAATTTGTGGCTGCTTCTTGATCATGCAGTGCTAGCCAAACTGAACAAGCTCAGGAGTCACAGGCCAAGATGTTAATAGAATGTAAACACTAAGGCTGAGCTGTTTATTAGCCTAGGTGCTCAGGAGACCGTAACCTCTTAGTTACACAAGAAGCACCATCATCAAATTATTAACAATCCATGTCAAATAAACTATATTATGAGAATATTATAAGCACTCCAAAATCAGAAAATGCTGGCCAACATTTTTAACTCTGAGTGCATGAAAGTCAGCTCTGAAATTCACTTCTGATCACCAGATTAAAGGAACCTGATTGCCAGACGTCTGACAACGCACTGAAATGCCATTAAAGTCAATGTGAGTGGTACTTGTGAAAATCAGGCTACTTTTACTTACACGCATAAATATGGATTTAGGAGTCTAACTTTCGGCACTCAGGTTGTAGGGATATTAAAGAAGGTTTATATTAGACATGGTTTATATGAAAAATGACTTATTGTTAATTGATGCCTCATAACTAAAGGTTTATGTTAAAAGTAAATTTGTGATTCTAACCTGCAAGCCACCAGCTGTGTCTGTGTGAAGCCTGCTCAAAGAAATACTTTGTATAAAACTTGTTAAACATTAATTAACTCTAAGTAAGCCAAAAACAGTAGCTGTTATAGTGTATAAATAGAGACCCCCACCCTCTGTAAGTTTTCATCTCACTTTATCTTTGATTGTTAAAAGACAGGGAGTCTCACATAAATTGGTAACACCCCAAAAAGTAAAGAAACAGTGAAATAGATGTGATTAAGATAGAAAATGTATGTGACTGAATGGTTAGGGAGTTACCAGTCTGAAGAATTCAGTGTTGGCTGAAGAAGGTGTCAAGTGGGATCAACCAGATGACCCACCACACCTCAAAGGAAGGAAAAACAAGCATCTGACAGAATGGAGCCAGCCATCTGCTGATTGATTTAGCAACAGCAGAATGAGGCAACTCCTATGAACTAACATAGGGAAAAATCCCTATAAAACTGGACTCTAAAGACTGAGGACTTTGAGTCTATGGTTCTGATACCAACCTCCAGGAGCATCAGATGCATCTGACACAGACTCGGCTCCATCCTCATGACCAAGATACCTGGCCAGTAACTTGGCATGAGCAACATCTAGGCTGGTAACTATAACATCTATACAGAACCTGAATGAATGATTGTGTGAATAAATATGTGTGTGTGTGTGTGTGTCTGTGTCTGTGTCTGTGTGTGTATAAGGAATAAGTAGTAATGGAAACAAGTAGGAAAACATTGTCTTTTGTTTTGTTATGGTATTTACAATAAATGTGGCATCTTTGCCTTATCCCTCTTAATAAGATCCTGCTGGTTTTTATTATATTGGTACAACAAGGTTTTCAAATGTTTAATATATCTAGCTCGTGTGTGCCTTGACTCACAGAGAGGGAAGAAGATTGGGTAAATAAGAAACCAAGAACAAGATTTCTTTTTAAAAGAAAGGAAAACAAACAAAAATGGAGTTAACCTTAAATAATAACGCTAAAAAGCAAAAAATCAATCAAAGTTAAATATAACTTTTAAGAGGAAAACCAAACAAAATGTAAGAAATATTGGAAAATCTTATTTTCTAACACATAACATGTGACTGTGCAGCAAGCAGCTGATGTTTTGACCCCTGTAGGTCTCCCTCTGAGCAGGAAAAAAAACCCAAAAACAAATATGCCCAACATTAGTTAAAAATTGAAACATGCATGTGTCTCCTCGGAGGGCCCCACTCACAAGCTTAACTATAAAAAATGAAAATCTCATGCTGTTGTATGTTAGGTACAAATAAAAGGAAGATGGTATGGGGTGTATCAGTTTCTCTGTTTTTGCATTTGTGAGAGAGGAGAATTGGTATCCAACTGGTATAGTCTTGCTCACATTTCTTAATCACTGGTGAATATTTGGTGGTACACAAAAACCAAAGCCAGAAATAGTTATTCTATTCTTGTGTTCTTAACAGCAACCCCTGGCATGTAGTTCTTTCCATCTCGCTTTCCCTGCCTCAGGTATGCTCTCCACAGGCACCAGCGTCAAAGTGATAAAACAATGAGGAAATGGTGCTATACAGAACTGGTCTGAAGCTGGAATTTCTACTATGCTGGAAATTGTGATACTTTGATATTTGTTTTGTTCCAAACTGGAATGAAAAGCCAAAATTTCAAAATTTCCCCATGAAATGAAAATTCTGATAAAAAAGAATTCAGGATTATCAAAATGTTCTGTTTCAGCACTGTCAAAAACATTTTATTTTGACTATCATTTTGATTAAACTTTTCTATTATATTAAAATATTATATTTACATACTATGAAATATAATATATAAATATATTTTAATTCATGTTTTAATATAATATGGAAGTCTAAATGAAATGAGAAAAAACCAAATTATTTCAACATTGTCAAATCAAAAACTTTTGACGCTGTCAAATGAAACATTTTGACTTTTTTCCCATTGAAAATTGTATCAAAATTGACATATTCCCACCAAATATTTAGATTTCCCACAACATGTTCCCGCAAAAATGTTCAGATTTTAACAAGACTACATTTTTGGACAGAAAATTGTTTCAGTTAAAAGGTTTTGGCTAGCTCTAGTGATGAAGGAAATTGGTACAAGAATGAGAAGGAGAAGAAACAACTTGAACATCTAATCAAGAAGAACTTTGAAGCTGAGTCAAATACAAGTTAGGAAAAAAAAATATCAGATATCGTTTACCTGGACTACAACTGGTGGAGGGAAAATTCACTGAACTAACATAGAACTCTGCTACTGCTCCACCCTCACAGAAGTTGATGATAAAACTCCCATTGATTTAATCTGAAGCATGTCTGGACCTCAAAACATTATGCCACCAGAACAACATCACACTGCTTAACTATAACCTAAGGCCACTGTTTCTACCAGCTTTCGAAACCTCTCTTTTCTGTATTAACCCTTTCACATGAACCACCTAACTAAATAGGGTGGGTACCCAGGATTCCATCCTGTAACTCTTACGACTTACTGAAGTCAATGGGACCTCCCATGTGAATAAAGATTGCTTGAATGAATAAGGTTTGCAGCACTTGGGCCTGGTTTACACTGGGGAGGGTGTCAATCTAAGTTACACAACTTCAGCTACGTGAAGAACGTAGCTGAAGTCAACGTACTTAGATCTACTCACCGTGGTGTCTTCACTGTGGTGAGTTGACTGCTGACGCTCTCCTGTTGACTTCGCCTGCGCCTCTCTCTCTGGTGGAGCATTGGAGTCGAAAGGAGAGTGCTTGGCAGTCGATTTATTGTGTCTAGAGTAGATGCAATAAAGCAACCCCTGCTGGATTGATCGCTGCCCGCCAATCCAGCAGGTGGTATAGATAAGCCCTTGGTCTCAAAAGAACTATTCAGTGACTACAGATAGAATGAGGAACGCTGGAATACAGCATGACTGGCAAATTTTAACAAATGCTCACTAATCATTCAAAAAATGTGCTTCTTATTTATCAGTCACTCCATAAACTGCTTCACTAACAACAACACAAAATATTGCTTTAACATCTCTTGAAAAACAGAGGTTTGGAGCATTAAGACATAATATTTACTATAAAGTCTGCAAGAAAATTCTGTGGATTTTGTTTAGCATTGACTGTTTTTATGCTGTTAATAGGTTTGAAAGACCTCCCAAAGGCCCTTTACTCTGTGTAGCTTTTGAAATTGAACAATGTTTATCTGTCTGGTCTCCTAAAAGCTCTCTGCTGTTTCTTGATATTATTCCTCAATTTATCAGATGCTGGCTCCTTCTTCAACCCTTGCACACATGTTAGATTGTTGCTTTTGACTTCTCTATGCTGCTCCTCTCCATCTACTGGGGTACTAATTTTCCAAATTGCTGGTGTTGCAAAAAGAAAACCATTATATTCATGTAGAGAATATAGCAACAACAAAGAGAAGAGGTCAGCACCTAGGCCAGACTAATGCCTGCTGACAGAGTCCCAAGAATATGGACTTGGGAATGGACAGTAAACAGATGCACCTAGATCAAAACTGAAATGAACTGCTGGAAGAAGCCAAGCAAAGGACTCAGGGTACCATAGGACAGACAAAGAGATTCAACCATATAGATATGCAAGGGAAGGAAAGGAGGATTACAATAAAATAAGGATGTAAGGTGGGAAAGCAGAATAATAAGTGGCAAAGAAACCTGACTTTATTCATTTCACTTGCATTAAAATCAATGACCAAATTCTGAAAATGCAGCCAATGGTAAAAGTCAGAGGACAGGAGGAAGACTTTTCAAGGAACAGGGATGGAGACTGAACAAGGACGCGGATACTGAAGAAAAAGACTGAAAATACACTGAATTCAATTCTATTACATTACTGTAAAATTTGTTGTGATATCAGAAACTGACCCAGAGGACAATAATCCATTCAAGCATCTTTTTTCCCATTTCACATGTTTTATTGAGTACATTTTTCCAGATGTTCAGATACCAAGATATAATCCCTGACCCAAAAAAATGGTAAAAGTGAGTTAAAACTGAGATTATGTATAAATAATTTAAGAGCAATAAATCTCACAAGGATGTTATACTCATCCCCAAAAGCAACCACTATAAACCAAGATATTTCAGAGTTAAGAGTCACTTAAAAGAAATTCAAACATGTCAAGGTATAGAACTGTATAGCTATAGCACCAAAATAACCTTAACTCTGCCCTGTAGTGATATTAAGAGGAAAAATAATCTTTAAAAATCACTTTAATCTAATCTGGAACCACAAACATTACAATACCTTTATTTTAAGAGTATAGTTAATGTAAGGAATCACTATAATGGAAGCAAAGTGAGTGTATGTATGTGTGCGCACATGCGTGAGAGAGCATGCACATACATGTTGTTTTCTATTAGCTTCAAAAGAACATATATTGGCATTCAAGCTCAATGCCTAGATAGATGATGGAGTTCCTCAAGGTGATAGTATTTCCTGTCATTCTTGAAGTACCATTTTAGATCTGTGATACCACGTAAGTACATATATCTGAGGAAATAATACAGAAATATAACTCTTCTGTATATATCCCTCAGGTTTGTATGTGCATTTTGAAATCAATGCAAAGAAAAATGACCAGTTGATAATTGTTTATTATTTATTTATTTATATCCCCTGTCCTGGGCAGTTTACAATCTATATGCATTCAGATTGACCATTGGATTTGTTGACAGAAAAATGTTGGCCTGTAATTCAGATATGGGGTTGGACACGGGGAGTAGGAGGGGAGGACTAGAGGACCTCCTGAGGTCCCTTCCAGCCCTACAATTCTATGATTTCTATCATCCCTTCTACACCTATGAAAGGAATTATATGTGAATCAGATAAAGTTTTATATTTGATTCAGGAAAACAGGAAGCTTTTTGGCATTGTCCATCATGCCCCAAGATCCTAGCACAGTGATAGCAGAAATGACTAATCAGGTCATTGTCAATGTCAATTGGTGTAAACAACTGAGAGATGGTCAATTAAATGTTCACACTGCACAACGCTGAATGGTTGTGGGACATTAGGGAATAGCTAATTCACATTGCTAATTGTTACCTAGCAACAATAGGTGTTGGAAGCAGGCAAGTGGGGGAAGGAAGGGACAGGAGTCAGACCTGCAGCAGCAGGAAAGTGTCATTTCTTGCAATCAATCAGCACCACACGTGTTAACAGAGTGGAGAAAAATTCTAGCTTGGGGGCTTTAACCTGCATCCTGTGTTAAAGTAATATTGCCACTAAGTACTCCAGAAATTCAGAATGTAATATTCTGGTCACTGGACTGATAATATCATTATCAACAGACACTATCAATGGTGTCATGAGGCATTCTGCATCTCAAACTCTAAGTGTCCTTCAACCTTGTTATTTATTAATGAAGCAAAAGAGGCAGGCTGGCAATCAGATAGACTCTCCACCTACCAGAGGGGTAGCCGTGTTAGTCTGGAGCTGTAAAAAGCGACAAAGAGTCCTGTGGGACCTTATAGAGTAACAGATGCATTGGAGCATGAGCTTTCGTGGGTGAATACCCACTTCGTCAGACTCCCCACCTAGTGATTCATTCTGACAGGATTCCAAGAGCTGGGAAGCAATTTTGCTGGGATGCCTCCTGAGAAAGTCTGAATGACATGATCACAGTATTGTGGCAGATCTCAACAGAATGGAAATGCAGAACATGAGCAACTTTTACTTCACAGAGCTTCCAAAATGATTTGCATACATTTTTGAAGGCTTTTCATTTTTTCTTTATAAAGGGAATTTGGCGCTCAAGAAAGATGTGGACTGACAGCACTTCAAATGGATGCTCACTATTTATCTTTATGAAGGATAATGTACAGACAGTAGCAGCAGCTTGTAAACCACCACATTGCCTTTAAAGGGACCACATCCACTTGAGAGAGGCTTTTTCAATCTCTATGTCAGTTCAATCAAGCATCCTGTCCTCATTTTTGAGGCCCCTCCACGACTCCACATCTCCTTAGTTATCCTGCCTTGTGTTTTTAAGAGTCACCCTCCTTTGCACACCAACAGTGCAATTCTTCTTCATCCATTTGTGTACTTCTCCCACAAGCACCTCTGAACTAGTTCTGTGACAAAACTGATGCATGGAACACTCCCCCCCCCATGTCAGTCCATAAAGTCACAATCTTGATCTACTTCAAATCCTTCTCAAGACTCCACTTCTGCTATGATGTCTGTGGTAAACCACCTACAGATGTCAGTACAAATTAGAGAGATCAGAAATAAACAAAAATATTCCCATCGTAAAACTTAAAAGAAAAATTATTTCAACCACATGTTCCTATCATACTTGTCCTCCTTCCTTAAGCTTTTGTTATGTTGACTTGTCACTTCTTGTCTTAAATTAGACTGCATGCTCTCCAGGGCAGGAATTGTCTCTTACTATGTATTTGTACTCTGCTTAGCACAGTGGGCCCCAATTTCAGCCCTGCTGTAATTTTAATAATGGAATGGTAATAATAATACAGAATGAGAGGTATGAGATGATTGATGTGTCAGGGAGGGAATGAAATGTATTGTTCAGCTGGTTTTTATTTTATTTTTATTTTGTGGGGTTGGATGTAAAGTAAAGGCGATTTTTCCTCCTATTTCTTGACTGAGTTAAGTTGAGAGAGAGAAAAACAAAAGCAAAAACCAACCAACCACCACCACCAAACGATTAAAACTCAAATAAGATTGCTGAGAAACAAAATCATATTTTTTCCTGATACAACACAAACGTATCTGGCCGTAATTCTGATTCTCAGTGGCTGAAGCCCATAGAGCAGGGAGAACAGTTGAATCACTCAAGAGATGATGTTCTAAGGCAGGTCAGCTCCAACAACAGAATATCTAAAGAATAACCCACATCTTTCCCTGCTATTCCTTTTACATAGGAATAGCCTCTTTTGCCTCCAACACCTTCTGCCAGTCACCAGAAATGCACAAAGCAGATAGGACAATGATCATATCCTCCAGCTGGATGGCTACAGTACTAGCTCAGGGTCCTGGCGGGATCCTGGGTGCAGAGGCATTGCCTTTCTGATTTCTCAGGGAGTGGTCAACCTCTGCTCCGCCCCAGGCCCCACCCCCACTCTATCCCTTCCCCCAAGGCCCCACCCCGCCCCACCCTTCCTGCCCCTGCTCTACCCTCACCCCACATCTTCCCACCGCTGCCCCGCCCACCTTGCCTCTTCTCATGTTCTGTCCCCTCCCCTGAGTGTACCCAACCCTCACTCTGTCTCCACTCCTCCTCCCCCACAGCACCCCAGCCTGCCACTGAACAGCTGATCCTCAGTGGGTGGGAGGTGCTGGGGGGAATGGGGAGGAGCTGATCAGCGGAGCCCGCCAGCACCCAGTATTTTTTTCCATGCGTGCCCCAGCCCCAGAGCACCCTGGAGTTGGTGCCTACGCTGGGGTGGATACAATGGATGAGGTAAGATGGAATTCCCAGAATACATCTGCACAGGATGTGACAGAATTTAGCCTCGAGTTTGCTGTCATAGAACTGTTTTGTCTTCTAGACTTTCCATATTTGTATCTCATACAATATCTTCTCTTATTGTAGTCATTAGAAATAAAATAATTGGGCTGTTGTGTTTGACAATATTTGTTTCAGCATCTAATAGGCAAATAAATAATATGGCAGACAAAATAAGTAGAACCTACTTCCATTTAAGGGGCCGAGGAGGGGAGAAATAGTGAAAAAGATTAATAGAAATTAAAAAAAATATCAGAAATGTAGATGATCCAGTGATTTGGAATCATTGCCTCAAGAGTCAGTATTGCTTTAATGTTTGTCATTACAAGGACTCTATAAAGGGTAATCATCTATATTACTGCAATTTAATTAGGCTTGGAAATCAGCTGGGACTATACAAGCCATTTGCACTTGCAGATGTCTCTCACTACCTCAGACTCAAATTAGGAAAATTCAAGCTTTACAATTAGGATTTCAAATCGCTGTGCAAAATCAGAACTGCTCTTAAATGCATTAATCCAATGGAAAATCCAAATCACGGCTAACATTTGCTAAATGAATGTAGAAGTATAAATTATAAAGTAGGATTTCACATTTTAAGAAATACAAATGAGACACACAGATATTAGTTTCTCAAAAAGGTCTGAGGTAAATGTCTGAAAGTACAACGCAGTAAGTAATTTAGGAAACTGGTAAGCATGCATCCTGAAATAATGAAACAGCAAGTGAAAAATAGTGTCAACCATTTCTTCTATATTAAAGGCCACCTGTAGGTTCTTCTCCAGAATTAGATGATATGGAGTGTTCTTAACCATGACATACCATGTATCAGAGGGGTAGCCGTGTTAGTCTGGTTCTGTAGAAGCAGCAAAGAATCCTGTGGCACCTTATAGACTAACAGATGTTTTTGCAGCATGAGCTTTCGTGGGTGAATACCCACTTCTTCGGATGCAAGACCGAAGAAGTGGGTATTCACCCACGAAAGCTCATGCTGCAAAAACATCTGTTAGTCTATAAGGTGCCACAGGATGACATACCATGACATTTCAATATGAAATAAGTGAGCAACATAGACCTTTTCCAAGTCAAATCTATCTATCTATCTATATCAGTAGATCATGTTGACTTCTGTGTATTGATATATGTTAGCTTAAATGGAAACCACAGCTTACTAGGTTAGGCCCAGATTCTGCAAACTCTACCTATGTACTTAATGTAAAGCATGTCGGTTATTCTTTGCAGGATCAGGGACTTAATAGCAATGGGTGAATAGGTTCAATTAAAAGTAACAACACTTTGAACCTTTGCCCATTTTAAAATCCTGAATAGAACCATTTTTAATTATTATTATTAGTAGTAGCAGTACTATTAAGGTTTGAAATGCTCGGATATACTTTTCTGCTTGACTTTACACTTCCGCATTGGAGCTGCTGTTGAAAGCAAAACTCCCAAATGACATAGTAATTTCTGGCTAGGATCAGATGCACAAGTTTTGGAGCTCTCATGAAAAACTGATCTTTCTATCTAGTTTCTTATTCTGTACCACAGCATATAAAGAACCTTACAAATTTTAAAAGGCACACAGGGGATTTCAGATTCTCATTAAATTTCCAGTCCAGTTTGGCATACTCGGAAAATCTTTAGAATAGTATCTATTTTTGGATGCTTATTCAAACCAAAAATTAATATCAAACTTTTAGGATTTACCTAGTGATATTAATGACTTACCAAGCCTACATCTATTTAGAAAAATGAACTCCTTCCTGGAGAAAACCATTCTGTAACAACAGGCATGTAATTTAACTAGCATGTAAACATGTGACATGCCCACTTTACCAGCCAGACACAGTTAATGAATCAGTGTTGAGAAGTACTCTTTGCAGTTCTTACTCTGTTACCAAAGACTTGCTTAATATTATTCTGTGCTAGTGATAATGTATGCTCAGGTGCAAAACAGATAGTCCCCCAGGATCTGTGATATGATAGAATATTTCAAATTCCAGTTTGAATAAACTGCAACAACCTCTTATGTTCGTCCAATAATAAAAAGAGGCCCTTGTAGAAAAAAAAATAAGCAGCAATCTGAAGTTGTCTCACTTAAAACACTGTATTCCAGGCAATTATCTAAAACATTATTGTTACTAAATACACCTAAATATTCTCCAGCACACTTACCTCTTTTTGTCGGTACTTAATTGCCAGTTTCAATCGTGCAAGATCATTACCATTCTGTTCTTCTATCAAGCTATTGTCATCTCTGTAATTTAGAATAATTTCCAACTCCCTGGAACTCCGTGTCTGATCCAGGAGGTCTTTTGCAAATTGCTTGCATTGACGCGAGAGCTCTTCGTATTCTGACTTAAACTCATTTTCCACCTTACTCAGTTCCTGAAGCTCCCAACTCAATTGAAATGCTGTAAGGAAAGGATCCTCACTGGACAACGCAATCAAAGATGGACTTGCCAGAGCTTTGTAAATGTTGAGTCTGGATCGAGAATGGCGAAGGCTGTCCACATCTGAGCTTGAGACGCATTCAACACAGTTGCAGCGGACTTCATGTGGTCTAGGTACAGAAACCCCCTTCTGTACAAGAAGTTTTATGATCTCATAATTGTTCGTATGGGCAGCCAAAATAATGGGTGTAATGTCTGGTGTGAATTCTGAGAACTGCTTATCCAGCAGTATTGGTGGCACCTGTGCAAAAAAGTGAGAAAATGTATAGACTCTTATTTCAACAGCAGCAACAGTAAATTAAGCTACAGATAGTTCTTCTTGTAAAAAGTTGCACAAAACAATTTGGAATTAATATTGTATTTGGCAAATGCAGCTCCTTTTTTGATTCATAAATTGTGAACTAGGTGATCTTTTCACAACATCTGTTTATTATTTGTAACTGTTAAATTAATCCTTTGCACTAACAAATTGTAGCCTATGATTATTCTCAAACAATCGGCTACAGCTTTTCACAATGTCTATTTGGGCTGTATGGTGAGTCACTTAAGAGAGATCGTTTTGTTTCTGGTCCCTGATGAGATCATCTAAATTTTATAATGAGGAGGCGTGGCTCTAGAAATCACTGGGGCTTTGAGTCTCCCCATCAGAGAGAAAAAGAGGTCCCTGCCATAGTGAGCTTGCATTTGTAAGGCCCAGTCCTGAATACACTAATCATGACACCTAATAATAAGTGTAACTGAAGGAAAATGGGATGGTTTGTAGGATAGGGCCCTAAGTAGATAACATATAAAGGACAGACAATAAACAACACAAGAGAGTTTTAAAATACTCTTCCTTTTTGTGTGCAGGTAAACTCTTGTCTCATAACTGTTCTTTGACACTTATTAATTTTCCTTGTATACAGTTCTATAACCTATACTCCTGGGGGAATTCTGCACCACTGTGCGTGCACAGAATTTATGTCCCCCATAGATTTCATTGCTTCCTCGCAGAAAAATGACTTTCTGATGGTGATGCAAAAGGAAGCCACAAGATCGGTCATGCGACCCTCCCCAGCAGTATGTTTTGGGTAGCCGGCAGGGAGGTAAATCATTGTGGGGCAGAGGGGCGGGACTGGGGAAGACCCGGCTGGTGGCTCCTACCCTGCGCTGGGCTCAGCTGTTAGTCCCAGCTGGGCTGGGGAGGAAGGGACTTCCTCTTCCCCTGCAAGCATCCGGGGCCATGTCAGACCCACCCCCGGGCTTCTCCCCCAGCTATAGGAAGCTCCGCAAACTCCCCCCCAGCACTTCCTGCACCCATCGCTTGTCAGCTGCAGGGGGAGGGATCACTGAATAGGGAGCTGCTCCCCCATCTGCCCAACCCATGTGCATCCAGACCCCCCATACCCAGACCTTCCAGTTGAGCCTCACCTCCCCATATTCAGAACCCCTCCCTGATGAGCCCCACTCTCCCTGCACCTGGATCACCCCAATAAGCCACCCACACCTGGATCCCCACCCCACTGAACCCCACTCCCCCAACATCTGGACCCCCAGACAGAGCCCCCCACACTCAGACTCCCCTTTCCAAGCTCTATGCCCCCACACCCAGACCCCTCCCCGCTGAGCCCCAACCACTGTCATCTGGACCCCTCTACAGAGTTCGATTACCATTGCACCCAGAACCCTCCATCAAGCCCCTGTGCATTCAAACCCCACCTGCATGTAGATCACACATTGAGCCGGCCACATCCAGATTGCCCCACACAGAACCCTCTTAACCCACAGCAGGCCCCTCCACTTGGATTCTGCCTTGCTGAGCCTGCCTGCCCATACCTGGTGCACCTGGCATGGAGGGGCAGGGCCTTGGGGTGTTTCTGGGGCAGGCCCAATACTTGCGCTGTGTCAGAGTTGGGTGCAGCTCTACCACTGAATCCATGTCCTGGTGTTGGGGGGGGAGCTGCATAGTGACCTCCCAACTCTGTGATGCCAGTGGCCTGTGCTTCCCAGTGTCATGCTGGAGCCTCCACATTTATTTGACAAATAATATTTGCATACTTTTAAATTATTGTACAAAGAATTTTTAATTTTTTGGTGCAGAATGTCCTCAGGAGTAAACCTGGCCTATATTCTTTTCTATCTTCCTTCACTTTTGGAACCCTGGCTTAACTTCTGTTTTCTCAGTCCAGCTATTAAAGTGCCAGTCAAGAAAGTGACCTTGTAACTATGACATCCTTATACTCCACATTTGTTCCTCTTTCACAACTTCTGATTCATTGTTTTTAGCACAATATAAAATGTCACCGACTGCTACCAGTGCTGGTTGATCCTCACAATGTGTCTACTTTGTACATCTTTACTAGCTATAAAGAGTCTGCAATGAGAACTTATCCAGCAGTTCTACCAAGTATGCATATATATAAAATGAAGAACAGCTTGCTCTTGTACAGCTTTGCAGTGCTGAGAGGAAGAGAAGTGTGAACTCAGCACATACGACATCGAAGGCACATAGGGAGCAGCTGTTTACAGCACCAATGTGCTATTTTTACAGTCACTTTGTAACATGGTGCACAAGGAATGATTCCCCCCACCCCCCACTGCTATATAAACAACACAAAGAACATTTTGAATGGTGCCTGTGATGCTTCCCAGGGGTACCCAGTGTTGGGATGCACCTCGCCACCACCTGCCTTTAACATGAGGAAGCCTTGTCTCTGCCTCCCAAATCCCCTGGCCACGGGCAATACCAGCAGTCGCCACACCTCACAGGCCCCACTGTCACTCTGCAGGTTAGTGACAGGCACACTCCAACCTCCGAGCCCTCCAAGTGTCTCCCTGGAGTGACCAGCCTCAGGTCCACTGCACACTCACAGCATTCACCAATCCACTGCTTCCAAAGAAACAGTTACACTTCAGCTTACCAGTACCACTTCAGATCACTGCTCCTCTCAGCACACAGCACTTAGACATGTTTACAGTGAAATCAAGTGTCAGTTTATTATCAAAGCATAGAGATTCACGTAGAAGTATTGGGAACAAATGGTTACATATAAAATAAAACCACTGTATGTCTTCTAGAGCTTAGACTTAATTAACAGGATTCGTTACTGTCTACTACAGTATTGCTCACCCAAAATTCCTGCTGCATTTTTGCAGACAGTTTGGCTGTGACCCTTCTTTCATCAGACAAGCACATTGTCAGTTTGCTTCCTAGGTAAAGGACTCGGTGTGTTTCTTTACACTCCAGATCAATCCTTTGTCTTTCTTCATAAACAGGACCTCCCACTGCTATTTATTTCTTCCTGTAGATTTCCTCTCTTGTATATTTTGCAATCTCTCAATTCAAATTGAGCTAAGTATGTGGCATACAATATATACTACACAAATGGACAGACAGGGAGATAGGTGTCTGTAACCTCCTGCCTTGAAAGAACATTTCTGAGATATGTCGCCTGTTGGCCTGTTGACCTGCCTTAACTCCAAGACCTTAAGAATATCATTTTCAGTATAGATAAATAAGCCCTTAAATATCATCTGTACATATATTTCACAACCATTGTGATGACCAGTGGGCTCCTGGCTCTCAGGAGATACTCCACATGCTGCCCTTCAGTGAACTATAACGCAGGGGATTCCTGTAAAACCCTCTGTACCCTCTGTGCCCCCTGCCAGCTAGGACCAAGAGGTCCTTGGGTCACAGTGCCCCTTTAAAAAGGAAAAGGGATAAACAGTTGAATCAGAAGGGTCACCTGAAGCCTGGTGAATAAATAAACCATTGGAGAAGGGAAAAGATGTCTGAAGAAAGAGTAGTGACAGCAGAATGACTTCTATAAGGGGAAGAGAGACAGTGCATAGGCATAAGAACCTAAGAATGTCCATACTTGGTGAGATCAGTGGTCTATCTAGCCCAGTATCCTGTCTTCCAATAGTGACTAATGTCAGATGCTTCAGAGGGAATGAACAGAACAGAGCAATCATTAAGTGATCCACCCTTTGTCACCCAGTACAAGTTTCTGCCATTCAAAGGTTTAGGGACATGTGAAGCATGGGGTTGTGTCCCTGACCATCTTGGATAATAGCCATCAATGGATCTATCCTCCATGAGCTTATCTATTTCATTTTTAATCCACTTATACTTTTGGCCTTTACAATTTTACATGTATTATGTTTGTTTTAAACCTGCTGCCAATTAATTTCATAAGGTGACCCTTGGTTCCGGTGTTATGTGAATGGGTAAATAACACTTCCCTGTTCACTTTCTCCACACTATTCATGATTTTAGAACTATTAAATCCCACCTAAGTTATCTCTTTTCTAAGCTAAACAGTCCCAGTCTTTTTAATCTCTCCTCATACGGAAGCTGTTCCTACCCGTAGTCATTTTTGTTGCCCTTCTCTGTATGTTTTCTAATTTTAATATGTCTTTTTTGAGATGGGGTGACCAGAACTTCATGCAGTATCCAAAGTATGGCTGTGCCATCCTAATGATTCCTAACATTTTGGGGGAGTTTTTTGTTTTTCAGCTATATTCACTTCTTGGACCAGATTCTGTGTTCCACAGGATTCAATAAAGAATTGTTTGTTCCAGGACTAGGTGCTCCAAGAAGCAGTCATTAATAGTGTTTAGAAATGTTATCTCTGTATGCCATCCTGAGGTGACATGTACCCAGTCAATATGGAAGTAGTTGATATCTCCCATTATTATTTGGGTTTTCTGCTTTTGTTGCCTTTCTAATCTCCTGGAGCATTTCACAATCACTGTCACCATCCTGGTCAGGTGGTTGGAAGAGAATTCTTACTCCTATACTCTTATTATTCAAGCCACACATTTTTATCCATAGAGATTCTATGGTACAGTTTGATTCCTTTAAGATATTTGCTATATTTGACTGCTTTCTTTCACATATAGTGGCACTCCTCCACCAGAAAGACCTACTTTGTAATTCCTATATATTTTGTACCCTGGTATTACCATGTTCCATTGTGTATCCTCATTCCACCAAGTTTCTGTGAGGCTTATTATATCAATATTCTCATGTAATACCAGGCATTCAAGTTCACCCATCTTAGTATTTAAACTTCTAGCATTTGTATATAAACACTTATAAAAATGATCACTATATACCGTAGTTGTTTGCTTTCATGTGATGCAAGTAAATGGCACTTTTTTTGTTTGGTTCTCTTCTGTTCCTACCTGTACTTTATCAATTTCTAGCCTCTCCTCTTTACTAGGATACAGAACTGTCCCCTAAGGGATGTCTCTGTCTGAACTGTGTGCTCCTCTGCACCAGTTGGCTTTCCCCCAGCCCTTAATTTAAAAACTCCTTTACAACCGTCTTAATTTTACATTCCAGCAATCTGGTTCCCTTTTGATTTAGGTGGAGCCCATCCTTCTTGTATAGGATTCGCCTTTCCCCAAAAGTTCCCCAGTTCCTAATAAACTTAAATCTCTTCTCCCAACACCATCATCTCATCCTTGCATTGAGACCCTGCAGTTCTGCCTGTTTAACTGACCCTGCACATGGAACTAGAAGCATTTCAGAGAATGCTACCCTGGGAGTGAGGAAACGTTAACAACAAACAGGGAAAGTGAATGAGAATAATGGGAGGAGAAGAAGAAACCAGCAGAATTAGGCAGAAATTAGCAGAGAAAGGAAAAGAGTGAAATTTATCTGAAAAGAAATATGACTGCCTGGTAATAAAAATGCATATTTCTTGCCCTGCTGCGAGTGAGTACTTTTTTTCCCCTTTAAGTGCCTGCTTTTTCAGCTCTTCTTCACATAGAGCAGCTTTTATAGGAAAACACCTTCAATTTCTTCTGTGAGTAAGTGCTACTCAATGTATGGGTTGCAGAACTGGGCCCTAAGGCATTAATTAGCTGTATTCTGGCAATGGAAAAGTAAGTTCAGGAGGCAATACTGCTAATGCTGAAATGTTTATGTAACATGGTGTGCAAATTCAGGGTCACAGCTACATACATCCTTAGGTGAAATGCCTTCTGACTTTGACTGCTAAAATCCAGAGCATGTTGCTAGACCAGAATAACTAGATTGGATGCTGGGATGATGTATTGGAAGGGGAGGAGATGGATGGAAAACACACACACACACACACAGCTGTGCAACATTGGTGAAGGGCAGCATAGAGCACATGCACATACATATGCATACACACACACACACACACAGCTGTGCAACACTGGTGAAGTGCAGCACAGAGCCTACAGCAGCCCAATGGCAGGAGTGGGTTCTGGAATGCCACCTTCAGGGGAGAGTACAGGATTGTCATAGCAGCGGGTTGCCCATGCCCTGTGTCCATCAGATGCGCTGGAAAACAGAGGGCCCATACAGGGCTGAACTCTGTGCTGCGGATTCAACCCTCCGAGCTCAGAGCTGAGTAGGTTCTGCTCTAGTTCCAGTAACATTTTGCCTTACTCCTTTTGATTCTGAAGTACCATTTGTGAGTGTGCGAGGAGAGAGAGGGAAGAATATGCCATTTGGGCACTTTAGATACAGCAAGATGGGGGTCCTTTAGGGTCAGAGTGGCTGGCCCTTGTAGAAGTATGCAAGAAAAGTAGATGGGCTCAAGGTCCCCCCATTGTTCCCGTATCACAATCAGGAGCACAAGCACTGCATTAGATCAAGGCTATCCTGGCCGTAGCCTTCACAAAAGATTCTTTATAGCCTAGAACCTCCTTTGCATCATACAGTAGAGCTGGAGCAGCTGGCCAGGAGCTCAGGGTTGCCCTGTGAAAGGGTAGCAGAACTTCTCCTTTAGTGTAAACTCTCCCAGAATCCCTGGAGGAACTCTGGCCTCTGGGAATTCCTGCTCCTTCACACCTCTTCTTCACACAGTGTCATGGGAAAATAGCATCACACACTACTAAATTAACCTGTCCTGGTGTTTGTTTGTTTAATCAATTATATTTGTTGCCTTTTTTCTCTCCTCTAAGTTTCAGTTGCAGTAAGTACTTTCCTCACTAGCTATGGAAACAGATGGAAATGCCAGCTGACTTGTGCACAGCTTGCGGCTGTCGAGGATGGTACAGTACTTTGATTTCTGAAGTCAAAGTAAGGTTGAGGAAATTGAAGTTATTTGAAGTGATTTTCAGGACCCTTATATGGCAGAACAAAGGCTTACTGTGAGTAAAGCCACTGTACTTTGACAGCATTTGCCACAACCAATCAGTTTTGCCCTGGGCATCCAAATCAGAGAATCAGAGGGGAAGAGGAGAGAGATAAGAGAGTAAAACACAAGGGTATAAAGATACAAGTCAAAACCCACAGATTTTCCAAGATATTCATATGTCTCTATGACAGATTATTATTTCTGTAGTATGATTCTACTAAACTAATATTTGTTTCTAGCCCTGCTCGAAACCGAGGCTCTCTTAACATGACATTAACTGCAATCTTCTCTGCAATGTTAATGTCGATGCAGCTTCAAACCGCATAACATTACAATGATTGACTTTGTATATCTGGTCTATTTCACCTGTACATCTCATCCATTAGCTGTTTGTTTTTTTCATAGCTTATCAAAGTCTTTCATCGTGAAGTAATTCAGCTAAAGGCTGATGCACACATTCTGGAATTGAGACCATCTGAATTTACCCAAATATAGAAAAGTCTATTAATCACTGCAACATTAACACACAGAAACATTTACACTTAAATGGTAAGCCCTAAGACTGTGGCTTTTATTACATCATGACTTTAGCCCCTGAATCTACTTCTATTATTTTAAGATTTGCCACTGACTTTTGACTAAATATATATGGAACGCCAAAGCCATTGAGTCAAATTGTTCTTTCATTTACAACATTATCAGGCATTAATCCTCTTTAGAGTTGACTGCTCTCATGGCACTCAGCACCTTTCACTATTACTCCAATTCCACTGCAGTTAACAAAGTTATGCCAGATTTTCATCAGGGTTTCTGAGCGCAGGATCTGACCTATTCAAATGTCTCATTGGAAGGAGTCACACATTTGAAATCCTTGACAGAGCTCTCAGAAAAGATATGCAAGGCTTCTTTAAGTCCTGCGAGGATGGAAAGCTAGCAAGCCTTATGGTAATGGTGACTCTCACAGGCTCAGCAGCAGCATGGCTATTAGACATATCCCAGAGTTAAGAAGGCTTTCTAGTGTGCAGCTGTTTACATTTGCCCCAAGTCAAATGATTTTTATTTTCTTGTTACATTTTCCTGAAGTTTTTGCAACTCAAGGTTATTCATATGGATTAGCAGACAGGCTTGGGGAGTCCAAGAACTCAGTGTGTGCGTGTGTAAGCATGAAAGAGAGAAAAGCAGAACTAAAAGATGGGCAAATGTCAGTGCTCAGTCTCTTCCCTTTTTGTTGTATTTCATTCCCCATCCCTTGTTTGCACATTGTCTTTGTAGAACATAAGCAGGCTGTGGCAAGGATCTTGTTCTAATTCATCTGTAAGTACCTAGCACACTAGTGCAATAATAAAAAGAAGAATTCATAAGTCGTGTGTACATTATAATAATTCCTTGCTTAATGTTGTAGTTATGTTCCTGAAAAATGCGACTTTAAGCGAAACGATGTTAAGCAAATCCAATTTCCCCATAAGAATTAATATAAATGGGGGGGTTAGGTTCCAGGGAAATTTTTTTCACCAGACAAAAAACTATATTATAACATAGTATAAGTTTTAAACTAACAATTTAATACTGTACACAGCGATAATGATTGTGAAGCTTGGTTGAGGTGGTGAAGTTAGAGGGTGGAAGACGGTGGGACATTTCCCAGGGAATGCCTTGCTGCTAAATGATGAACTAGCACTCGGCTGAGCCCTCAAGAGTTAACACGTTGTTAATGTAGCTCACACTCTACAAGGCAGCACAAATCGAGGGAGGGGAGACAGCATGGCAGACAGAGACAGAGACAACACATACCCTGTGTGAGAGAAAAAGATGCGCATTGCCCCTTTAAGTACGGTGACCCCACTCTAAGTACGTTGCCTTTAAAAAGATCAGGAAGTTGAGACAGCAGCTGCGGCCAGCAAGCTCTCTCCATCCTGAGCCCTGTTGTGTCCCCACCCTGCTCTATATGGAGAAAGGGTAAGTGGGGAGAAGGATCAGGGGGAAGGGGGACACCCTGACATTAGCCCCCATCTTCCCCCCCTGCACAGCAAGCAGGAGGTTCCCGGGAGCAGCTCCAAGGCAGAGGGCAGGAGCGGCACATGGCGATGGGGAGAGGGACAGCTGAACTGCTGGCAATTGCTAGCCTGCTGGGCGGCTGCCGCACAGGGAACTTAGGAGAGCGGGCAGCTGATAGGGAGTCTGCCGGTCCACCCTGTTTCCAAGCCCCCACCAGCCAGCTGCAATGGGCTGCTCTTCCTGCAAGCAGTGGATAAAGCAGACGGCTGCCAAACAATGTTATAAGGGAGCATTGCACAACTTTAAACGAGCATGTTCTCTAATTGATCAGCAACGTAACAACGTTAATTGGGACGACTTTAAGTGAGGAGTCACCGTACTATGATCTCAATCTTGTCTGCTAACATTTTTGAAATTCATCTAAATCTCTGTTGTGATGACTGCTTCAAACTCATCGAGTTTCAAACCATTCCTGGGGTAAGAGTGGGGCATTCCTGAGCACTCCTGACCCAGGGAAAGCGTAGGGTGCATAAGATATTTAAACAGGGAAGCTGACCAGAGCCTTGTAAAGAAAGCACCAGATCCACTCTGTGTTTGTACAGCACTTAGCAAATTGGGGTCCTGGTCCATGGCTTGGCATATTAGGCACTATGATAATACTAACATTAATAATAAAAATAGATCAAAGATTTTTTTCTGCTTCTTGCAATGTGATATCATGGAAAGGGGACTTACTCCTGAATGCCCATAAGATATTCAAGACGTCTACACTTGGAGCTAGGGCTGTGATTCCCCTGCTTGGGTACAAATACTCACACTAGCTCTCCTGCAGCTAGCACAAGTATAAATAGCAATGTAGCTGCAATGGCAGGGGAAGTGGTAGCAAAGGAACAGCTGAGCTGTGATGGGAACATACCCACTGGCTTGTACTTGAGGGCAGGTTTGTATTTGTGTAAGCGGGGGAATGGTCCCGCTATTGTGGGGAACTTTCCTGGCTTCTGCACTACCCCGGTGAAGTGGGCTAGTTAAAGGATCTGAGTCCTTGCTCCCACTTCCTTTACCCAGAGGCCTCCCTGCCCTCGAGGACTCGCCTTGCACTCTCCTGTCTGGCAGAGTCCTCGTAACCCCAACAAGGCTGGGCCCAGGATTCCTGGGGGGCTCAATCCCCAAACCTGCTGTGGCCACCTAGGGCAGGGGCTAGGGTGTCCCCACTCTGGGGTACCCTCTCTGCACTGGGCACCTCGCTGACCCACTGATCATTACATACAGTTCAAAGCAAATACAATTTATTAAACAACAATCAGTTTAAAAAAATAAGGAAATAATGGGAAAGGTTAAAGGAAAACACATAACCCTGCTCTGCGCACGAGGACATCACAACCAGCGTCTCTGGGATGTAAGGGAAGTTTAGTCTCTTCCTCACAAGTCCCAGGCCCCTTCTCAGGCCCTGGCTGTGGTGCAGGGACGCTGTGGGTCAGACACCAGGGGCAGCTCTAGAAAGTAGGCTGCCCCAAGCAGCGCGGTGCGCTGCGCCGCCCTTCCCCGGTCCCGCGGCGGGTCCCCTCTTCCCGCGGCTCCGGTTGAGCTCCCGCCGGCATGCCTGCGGCAGGTCCACCGGAGGCCGGGACGAGCATACCTGCCGCAGGCATGACTGCGGCGGGTGCCGTGGTCCCGCGGCTCCGGTGGACCTGCCGCAGGCATGCCGGCGGGAGCTCAATTGGAGCCACGGGAAGAGGGGACCCGCCGCAGTCATGCCTGCGGCAGGTCCGCTCGTCCCGGGCTCCAGTTGACCTGCCGCAGGCATGCCTGCGGCAGGTCCACCGGATCCAAATGCCGCCCCCCCGGGAAAGGGCCGCCCCACGCGCCTGCTTGGCGCGCTGGGGTCTAGAGCCGCCCCTGTCAGACACTCACTCTGGCGGTGGCCACGCGCCCTCAGGCTTTAGGTGGCAGGACCCTTCTTCCCAGTGTCGCCCCCGCCCCGTCAGGTTAAGATCCCCCTCCAAGTCTGGCCTGCAGGGCCTCTTGGCTGGGGGAGTCTCCCTGCGCTGAGCCCACTGCCCAGGGTCCCCCTGGCTCTCCCCAGCTGCTCACTGTACTTGGCTCCGGACTGCTCCAGCCCCAGCTCCAGCTCTACCACTCTGCCTCAGCTCCTGCTCCTCTCTGCCTCAGCACTGCTGCTGCTGCTGCTCTGCCTCCAGCTCCCTGGGCTGCTTCTGTGATTCTGCTCCCAGCACTGCCCTGCTTCCTGGGCTGCTTTTCTGGCCCCTCTGGCTGGTGTGGCTCTGCTCCCCAGCTCAGCTTGGGCCCCTGCTCTCTCCTTAACCTGGCCCCACTCTGTCTGATCCAGGCGATTCCAGCTCACACAGAGAAAAGAACCCCCGGCCTCCTGACTCCCTGATTAGCCTGCCTGCCCTGTCAATCAGACTTACCTGGTGCATTGGCCTCTCCCCATTGTTCCTGGGGACTGTCAGTCTCAGGGTCCTGATTTCCCACCAACCCATCCCCTTTCTTTGGGTACTGGGAGCTAGCCAACCAAAACACCCTGCTGAGTTTTAGTAAGGGGTCCCCTTATACTTGGCATGGCTCAGCCATGCCCCTGCTGCCACTGCTACTACAGTTATTCTGCTCTTTATATTCCTACTAGCTCAAGGCAAGCTATCATGAGTATATAGAAGCAAGCAGGAGAATCACACCCCTAGCTCATAGTGCAGATGTAATCTTAGAGAGTCAGGAAATGGGCTGAGAAGAGGTAACTGGGACTCAGAAAGAAGGAGCACTAATATCTATCCATCCATTCATCCATCCAGACACTTATATGATTCACCCACAGCTCCTACGTACCTTAATTTTAGGTGTGGCAATCCAGTACCTATGAAAATGAGCCCACTTCTTTGAGTGTCTAAATCTTGGGTACCTATCTCTAAGCTTCAATGTTTTTGTTTTGTTTTGTTTTGAATTATTTGTTTTAAAGGAAAAGAAAGATGAGCTGTAACAACAGCAAATAAATAAGGAAAAAAATACAAAGGTAAATACAATACAAAGCCAGATTCATTATCTCAGACAATAAAATTGTACATTTGTTGGCTGTTATGTATTGTCAGAAAATGCACAGAAAAAGAACCAAAGCAAAAAGAAAAGAGAAACAAGGTATAAGAAATGAAGATAGATAATAAGCAGAATGTAGTGCATCAGACAGAAAAGTACCAGGCTAGCCTGGGAAACTGTCACTATACAGCAATGACATCCATCTATAACAAGCTCCAGCGCTGCTTCGCTAGGCCAACCAATAGAATTCCTTGTACATCTCACCAATCTATAGTGACCTGTCAATCCAAGAATTCTAAAACTAAAGACCAAGGCCCTAGTCCATGCAGAGCTCCAACAGGAACTCCATGTGCTCCTATACAGATTTAGTTGCAAGTTCAGGGCATTGAATTCGTGGAGTTCGTCCCTTCTTTTATATGCTTGTTTTAAAATTTTGGCCAAAGTACTTTATTCATTATTATTAAGTACTTGGATCCACTGAGAACTGAACTAAGAGCCATCAAAGACATTTCATATATAGTAAGCCACTGAAAAACTCTCAGCTGGGTTATAGTTTCCAAGATAATACGAAGAGCATATATCCATCCTCTTATCGCATGCATATTAGAGTTGGTTGAAAATATTTCAGTGGAACAGCTTTCTGTTAAAAAATACAGATTTGACAAAATCTAAATGTATTGTGGGAACACACCAATTTCAATTACACTTTTTATGAGAAAAAGTTAAAATGTGTTATTTTGACAATGTCAGAATGTTTGAGTCTATGCAAGCAATCAAACTGACAATGCTGAAATGTTTTGATTAATTTTGTTTTGACTTTTATATTAAATATCAAATGCAATTTTCTATATATATATAATATTAAATGTAATATTATCATTACTATTTTAATATAATAATGTAAAATGAAATGAATTAAAATGATAAAGTCAGTAAGAAAAGTTTCAATGCTATTGAAAATAAGCATTTTAGTAGTTCCAACCTTTTTTAAAAAAAATAATTTCTCAGGAAATGTTGGCTTTTTGTTCTCATTTGAAATGTCAGAATTTCCCACAGAATGGAAAGTCCAGTTCCTGATCAGCTCTACTGAATATCATATATGATGGTGATGACTATAAACTAGTGCCCGATTAAAAGAAACTAGTTAAAATAGACATAACTAGGTAAAAATGTGATGTCATAAATCTATTCCAAGCATTTTTAGCTTTTGTTTTTATGGTAAATAGGTTAAATAAAAGCCGTCCAATGTTTTGTCAACCTCTGCCTTCCTTACCGTGGCTCCCAAGACCTCACTGAAAAATGTTCTATCCCATTAATAACCCTCTGATTCAGTTTCCTAAATCTAAAATTAGGATAGAAGAAAAGCACACTCTTGTTATGCCAAAGGAAGAAAACAAAGTCCTAGTAACATATCTAGTAACATAATATTTTTGTAGAAAAAAAAAATCACCACCACCCTCCCTCTAAGGATTTGTAAGTAGAGTGACAATGGCTGGGACTAAAGTCTGCAGTGACTCACAGATGTGCACTCACATTTTAGAGACATGCTCTGATTTTTTAGGATTACCTCCATTGAATATTAACCAACTACCTGATGTGACTGATGCTGCCTGCATAGACCCAGCACTTCCATGTCCATCGCAAAAGGTGTCTTTTCAAAAATTATTTTGGCCACAGCTCTGATTGACATTGGCTAGGTGAAGTGTGTATATCCATCACTTTCCTTTTTCTTCTCTTTAGGGTCTAATTACAACTAACACAGATAATAAAAATGTATCCGTACATTTAAAAGGCTAATGCATGCTCGTTTAGAAATATATCATTTACAATTGTATTCATTCCTAAATAAAATCCACTAGCTATAAACCCTAACTGTCTGATACCCATACACACTCACTCTTGTGTTAAATCACAGCATGGAAAATATTGTAAAATAAACTAACCCACATTAGTTTAAAATAAATGAATCTCCAAGATGCATGCTTATCGTCCCCTAAATCTAACTAGAAAACATATTTTAAGAGATTAAATTGTCTATGTGGCAGCAATGATGCCTTTAACCTATCACAATCCCAGGCTCTTCAGTGAGGATTTGAATGGGCTACAAGACTACAGATAGAAGCACTCGTTTGTCAGTGCCCTAATCCCTTGCACAATGAAATAGGGGGTGATGTCAATCTGAGGGCAAATCTTGATAGCAGGATATGACAAGGCCACTTAGAGAAGCCGCAAGATCCAATAGATAAGGCACTGGACAGGGACTCAGGAGATTTAGGCTCTAGTCCTGAGTTTACTGCTGGGTCACCTTAGTCAAGTCTATTCACCTCTCTATGCTTCTGTTTACCATGTCTATTTCAACTGTAAGTTCCTCCAGCTGCTACTGTAATCAGGGGTGGCTCTAGGCATTTTGCTGCCCCAAGCATGGCAGGCAGGCTGCCTTCGGTGGCTTTCTTGTGGGAGGTCCGCCGAAGCCGCGGGACCAGTGGACCTTCTGCAGGCACGCCGCCGAAGGCAGCCTGCCTGCCGCCCTTGCGGCGACCGGCAGAGCGCCCCCCACGGATTGCCACCCCAAGCATGCGCTAGGCGTGCTTGGGCCTGGAGCCGCCCCTGACTGTAATATAAACAACAACAATAAGCTGTGGATAGCCTTCCTCCAGGTAAAGACTGGTTTTGCATGTCTGTTTACTTTCTTCAAAATACTGATTCAGCTCTGCTGGGATACCGGTAGTATTATACTTTTTTGTTTGTTTGTTTGTTTTTTGTCTTTGGTCACATTTAATCCCCCCATGCATTTTGATTCCATTCAATTGAGTTTAACTCTTCTCTTATCATGTGCACACAGGTATTTTTCCACATTAAACTTATAGGTTTAATCTGTTTTACATTTGTTTTATCCAAGCACTAGACTCATGACAGTTTTCAAACCTGTCATCTATGATTTTTCTTCTTTTCAATGAATAAGTACCATTCCTATTTGAGAGGGAAAATATGAACCAACGGTGAGCACTCTTCTCACCTCGTGAATACTCATGCAGAACACGCTTGTGTTTCTTAACAGTTACAGTGTGGACAGCTCACTTCAAGCCTCTCAAATAGCTACACTGTGCAAAGGGTTTCTATTATATCGTAAGGAAAAGAACTGTAATAACAGAAATAGGAACCTCTGGCAATCCTTGCTGCTCATACAAACAATGGAGTTGATTTGTATCTCGCAGTGGTATAATATCAAGGCTAACACCATTACAGACAATGGAAACACAATGGTGTAAATGACTTTGGAATTAGGCCCAATGAGTGACACTAACCTACAGTCAAACAAACAAGCACCACCCCCGTCAAAAAAACCAAACCAACCAAACAAACAAAAAACAACTAAGGCTGGATCTGCTGAAGGTTTTTTCTTTGATATCACCTGGTGACAAGAGCTTTGCCTCAGACCACTTCCGCTGCCTTCACTTCATCAGACTATAGAAAATGCAATACTTTGCAGCTGCAGGTGAATGAATCAGTGTGGAATGAAATATAGGAAGAAGGGGAATGTAGTTAATTGAAGTAGAATCATTCAGGCCATTGTGCTGCACCAGAAAAGTTACATTAGTAGGCGAGTGGGAATTGGAGCAGCATTTTGGATTACAAGGAGAGGAGATTATAAACCACATCCTTGAGTCAGATGACCACCACTCTAGCAACACAAAGCTTTAATACTACCCTAACTGGGCATCTGGAGATTCCTCTGGCATAGGATAATCCCAGGGTGGCATAAAGTCAGACTAGCCGTTCACCGTATGTCACTTTGGAGGCGAGAGGGACATGGCTGAACCATGTTGTGTTCCAGCAATCCTCAGTTGGTTCAGTGTCTGACAGGGGGCCATTGCAGGATGCCGTATATTAGAACTGCCATGAAGTTGCTTTAATTTACACCCGGGACCAAACTGGCCACCTGGCTGCTCTGCTGAAGGTACATCACGCAGGCACCATTGCCTGAGCCTGAGGTCCTGGACCAAGCATAACTCAGCCTTACCCAGGGATCAGGTCCTATAATCACTAGATTTGGACAAAAATTGATCAAATAAGATACCGCAATTCACCCCAAATTCAAAATGAATACGTAAAAAAAATTAAGTCACTATTTAAAACAAGAAAAATCACATTATGCCTTTGCAATTCCTGGGAATACAGGGCAAATTACCCTGAGATGGGCTATGACTGTTGTGTTCAAAATACTGATTCAGCTCTGCTGGGATACCAGTAGTATTAATTATACCTTTCTTGTGAGTGTGTCTTTGGTTACAATTTAATCCCCCCCTTGCATTTTGATTCCATTCAACTGAGTTTAACTTTTCTCTTGTGCACCCAGGTATTTTTTCACGTTAACTCTGACCCAGTTGAAACAAGAAAAGGAAAATTTTCAAGCAAGTTATAGTACTGTTTTGTCTTTTTCATTTTGGTTGGTGTAGAGAAAGTGAGTGGATGAAGAACGTGGCAGCTCAACGCCAATGCAGTCTTATTCAGCAAGGGCCAGATTTTTAAAGGTATTTAGTCATCAGAAGTTAAGTGCCTAAAGTGCTTTTGAAAATCCTACTAGGCACCTATCTACATATTTAGGCCCCTAAATGCCATTGAAAATCTACCCCTAAAGGGGCAGACACCTTTGCATGGGAACAGAGGAACACAGGGCATGGGATTGGAAAGAACCTCCTGGATCATCAAATCCCCTCCCATGAATGCAAGTAGCAGCCCAATCACATAATCCCATTCACAAATTTATCAAGATCCATCTTAAAGCTAGTTAGATTGTTTGCCCCCCACTACTCCTAAAGGGAGGCTGTTCCAGATCCTCCTGCTCCTCTTATGGTTAAAACCTTCTTTGAATCTTCTAAAGCCTAAATTTACTCATGGCTGGTTTATTCCCATTTGTTCCTGTGCCAGCATTGTCCTTTAGCTTAAATAGCTCTTCTCCCTTCCTAGTGGTTATCCGCCTGATGTATTTATAGAGACCGATCATATCCCCTCTCAGCCTTCATTTTACTAGGCTCCTTTATCCACAATAGGTCCCACTGACTTCAGTGGGACTTGTGGAATAATATACTTTGGAGTGATTAATGGGATCGGAATCTGGCCTAAAAAAGCTACATCACATCACCTATGCTGGCAATATATTAGCCTCACAAAGATAAAAAGCACAGGAGGGTAAAGCATGGGTCCAAAGCTCTCATTAATGGGTATGGCTACACAGTGGCTGGGAGTGTGCTTTCCAACACAGCTAGGAACATGCTAGCTCTGCTCGAGCTAGCACAGTAGAAATAGCTCTGTGGCCACAGCAGCATGGGCAGCGGCTTGGGCTAGCTGTCCAAGCATGGATCCAGGGGGTATTGTACTTGTGTGACTGGTCCAAGCTGCTACCCACGCTTCTGCAGCCTCCCTGCTATTTTTAGTGCTGGTCTGTCTACCTGTGCTGGGAAGCACCCTCCCAGCTGCTGTGTAGACTTATCTTGAGTAAGAGCTTACAGACTTTAAGTGACATATTTCCATCAAGGGCCAGAGTATGGAATTCTTGTTTTGTTTTTCTGAGGAGAGGGAGTATGGCATATGAGGACTGGGAATGTGTGTAAAATGATGGAATTTGGGGAGGGAAGAGTAGAAACTGGATGATTTTTTTTTTTGGAAGGGGCAGGAAAGATTATGGAACTGATAGATTTGGGCTGGGGAAGCATAGGAGTGTTTTACCCAGGGAATGACAAATGTGACACTGACTGAGGCAGAACATTTTTGAGGGGTCGAGGGTTCCCTGCAAAAAAATCATTTTCGCCTCCCCAAATGCGTGGGGACTATTTTGCTTCCCTTCCTCCCACAACATGTAGCGGGAGAAACAGAAGGCCATATACTTGTGTCAGTTTAGATTTTTCTAGTGCGTGTGTGATTAGTGACAAAAGAAGCCCTCAGCATTTTATCCAATGTCCTCTTCCTCCTCCCTTGGGTCTGTGAATTGCTCCATAACATAGCCTGTAGGTAAACATGCTCATTTACAATGACTTGTCAACTTTACTGGTAGCCAGACAGATCCTTCCTTCAGTTACTGTGAAAAGGCTTTAGTGGCCTGGAAGCAGACACTCCAAAAGTGGCAGCTAAAATACTCTAAAATTATTGAGAATTGCTTCTGATTAAATCCATGTGCCCCCACATTGTACCTCTTTGAAACTAGTCAATAACCAGTATCACAGGGCACTGCCCAAGTGCATGTAATGACTAACACCAAGCATGGATGAGTGTTTTTTCTCACTCAGCAGTGGTGAAAAGGAAACCCAAAGTGAAAATGGTTTGAAAAAATACATCAGCCCATGATTACGCTGGAAAAAATATGATAGTGTTAAGGAAAAACTATTAAAGGAAAACTAGAATTCTCGCTGTCACATCATACAACTGATCAATCAAACCGTGACTGATGTTAGCATATTAGGAGACAGACAAATCAAACTGCCTGAATGTTCAAAGTAGAACTCGCCTGAACATTTCCAATGAAGTGATTTTGAAATATTCTCTTTTGTGAAAGCTGAATCATTTTGTGGAAATATATTGATTCTGATAAAGCTTTCTTCCAGAAAACTTCTGAGGTCCAGGGTTCTCTAGTCACTTGTAATGAGAAAGAGCAGAACTGAAAAAAGCTTTTAGAGTGGGAAATGGATGTTTTGACACAATTCCCTTTTTCAAAAACATTCAAAGTGTTTTATTTTTGCTCTAAGGAGGAATAAAAACAAAATTTGAACCCTCAAAAGTGCTTGTGAAATGGAATTGTCCTCTGGTTGGTTCTAGTTCAAAGCTTTTAAAAAAAATTACCATCACTGTTCAACACTCATCTTTCTCCCTATATTATAGCACTTTCTTTGTACAGTACCAGCTGGGACTGGCAAGTGTGCAAAAATAATAAATAATGAAAAAAGTTAACTAACCTTTTGAAACTGTGAAAAAAGTTGTGCATTTTTGGTGGAGGGTTGGCTCAGTTGTCTATAAAAAGGACTATATATGAACTAACTATTACACATATTTGCATAAAGTCATCGAACTAGTGCACTGAATTCTAATAAAATAAGGACTAGATCCTTAGCTAGTGTAAATCAGCATCAGTGATGTCACTCACTGAGAATCTGACCATAAGATTTCTCAAGCCTTAATTGTGGCCATATTCTCCTCATCTTGCCAATAACAAAGAGACTCATCATTTTATTTGGCGTTAGATGCTCCTATACTCCCTATTCCTTAGCCTCCAGTTCAATTTAGCAGCATAGGATTTAGCATACTAGATAAGGCCATGGGTCCATCTCATTTGGCATACTGCCTTCATGAGTGGTGAATACCTGCCAATGTCACTATGAAACCAAAACACTGGCAGCAATACAAGAGGAACTGGGAAAAATCATGAAAATTCATTCAGCCTATGGGAGCAGAATCAAAAGTTTTGCTTTAGTAGTGATCACAAATTTCTCTGCAAAGCCACCAACCCCACTAGTGGTGCACAAAAACATCGACATTGTTAAAGCTTCTTGCCACGGGGTTAGTGCAATTCTTCTGAACAATTCTACTGCAAACAGAAAGAAGAAAATCTCCAGAAAAACCACTCCTGGAAAGCTAGCCACAAACCCAGCTTTCCATCTAGCGGACAAGTAATCATCTCCATCTTCACAGCGTATCTTTCCCTAGCAGCCAAATGTATACTTCAGCTAATCAAATGATTACATGAAAAGATGGAACATGTGAGTTGACTGCTTTGTGTCCTCTCTTAACAAACCAATCTGACCCCTAGCCTCTCACATCCATTTCCGCCTATCAGTATTCTCAACCTGTCAGAAAATTCTGATTAATCAGATACAACTGGGGAAAATTCTCTGCTACCACTCAGGCAGCTTAGCAGGAGGAAAAATGAACTCTAATGCCTGCACATTCCACAACAAGACAGTCCTCTTCACGCTCCACAAAATGGCACCACATTGCTTCCTCCATCCTCATTACCATATGGACTACAATTAAGCAGCCTACTTGATATCTACTGTGCGGAACTCAGTTTATGAGCCTCTGTGGGAGACATTTTCAAAACAAATACCACAGTTGGTGCCTAATGGATAGAGTGCAATTTATGAGCTTCTGGGGTGGCATTTTCAAAAGACTGCATGGACAGATTGCACTGTTTACTATCTGTACAACTTATGATATCATACTTGTTTATGGCCCTCTCTCTCTTCCTGCCTCTGCCTCACACCAGTCATTTCCTATTCAATCATAGGGCACACTTTGCATTAATTTCTTAACAAGGCCATTCCAAAAGAGGCAGCTTCATGGCCTAGTATTGGCTATGCAGAAACCCTCTTTCTCCAGTGTACAAACCAATTGCTAGAAGACGTAGAAGAAATACTTGCTCCCCATTCCCTTAGTGAATCTCAGCACAATTCTAGGGTTTTCCTGCTTTCCTCTGAATCATCCAGAACTGGGCACAAATGGAAATAGCTTGCAGGAAAGCAATAGTTAAACATGGCAACCCCTACAATATATTCTTATGTTCCTTTTCAGATAGTGGTATGAAGAAAAAATGCTACAAGACACGCTGTAACGGTCTAGGTCTAAGTCAATCACATTGTAAGGTTGTTGTACAGTTACTGAAGCTAACTACAGTATTTTCCAAATCAAGCAATTTCCTGCGCTCTGGTTCTGGGTGTCTGATTTGCATAATTGCTATACAGTTATTTCCCAGTAGTTGTATATCTATACTCTGATTGGCTATTAATGGCTGTCAGAATTCATAGATCTGCATAAACACAATGTGTGGTTATTTCTCAGTAACTGTATGATGAATATGCAAACCTCTTCTTTGACTGGTGGCAACAATTACACTGCTATCGTTGTTTACTCAGAATGATCAGGTGATTTCCCACTAGGAAATGTGCAGCCTCAGGTTCTCAACCCCTTCAGCTGAAGCCAATAATTTGAATATATATATTCAATAGAAGAAAAAAATGCAAGGAAGGAAAGTGAGTGATGCTGTGAAAATGCTAGAAGGGATCTCTTTTAAAAAAGATTATCCCCTGCTTTCTTGCATTTCCCCTCTTCAGACTTAACCCTGCTGTACATCCCTACTCGTCTCCTCTTGCTTTCTCCCCTTCATTCATGCCCTGGCTAATATCTGCACTGCAAACCCTGCAGGGCAGTGTCCTTGCCTAATTGTTTGTTCTGTGATTCGTCTAGTGCAGACATTTGGACATGGTAAAACCATCATGATAAATAATTGCAATATTATTGCCTCAATATTGCAGATATCCTCTTCCCATGAAAAAGCTGAACATTTACCAACTAAGGTGTTGATCCTGCAAAGAATTCTTTGTGGACAGACTTCCTTGCAGGACTGGGGAGTAAATATGGCTATAGATAGGTACGTATGTATGTTATATTATAAGCAAGGCTGGGAGCATTACCTATTATTAAGGATACCCGATACTTCCCATTATAGCATGTTATCAGTTGCTTATATCTTTGTCAAAGTTTAATTGTTTGGGCTGAAATTATCCAAGTTAAGAGTCTGCCTCAGGCTGGAATTTTTTGGGAAACTTTCAGCTCAAACAATTCAGCCATTTCCAAGGATGAAGATAATGAAAAATACATTGTTTCAGCCCATGTTAAAAAAATTCTAGTGACCTTTTCTTTGAGACACTTTAGCACTTCCATGCTTTGAGCATTGATTTGGGCATTTGAGTATTGGGACTTGACATTTCACAGCATGTGACCTTTTTTGTCAGGCATGTGCTTTTTGCTATCTCTGTGAAAATGTGTGATTTCGGTGACCTCCATGACAGACTCGCAGCCTTAGCTATAGGCCTTTGAAATATTGTAGTTAGTACATGCTCAGTAGAGACTTGCTACATTCCCCAAAGATTCCATCCACACTAAGCATGCTCCAGCCAAGGGCTGAGCAGGATTTTTCCTGCAATTGCAGCTCCGGCTTCTGTGAGCCATATCATGGCTAGGCACCAGAACTGAAAGCAGGGAGCCTATCTGCTGGTGCCCAGGTGACAATGTCATTCTACACTCCAGGTCAGAGAAATATTTAAATACACTCTTCATGTAACACATATCCTCTTGATATATATTTTTACGATATACCCTCTGGAATTAATTAATTCCCCTGCAGTACCAGTGGAAGAGTTACAACATTGACTTGTCACTCCACTAATCAGCTATTTCAAAGACTTTCCAACTGTCTAACTTTCTGAAATATGTGGTTCCAAAAATACCCATGCACACAATTTTAATGAAATACAGTACATACCATATATGGTGCTAGCCGCACACATCTTTAACATTAAGTTAAAGCTATGGCATTCCATTCTATTCAATTATCTGTTTAAAGTCTCCTCCAGTCTATTACATGGGTATGTATGCACAATGCAAAATAGCATGATATAACAACCAGTTATTCATCCTAAAGTGGAAAGGAAAACAGCTTTTCTCAGAAAGATATTCTACTATCGGCCAGGATAATAGGCAATAAGATCTTGGCAGATAGTTTTTGAGACATCTGGTTATGAAAAATTAATAATTTGGAAGAACGTGGATAAGTTTAGTCAGCTCAGCTACCTTAAATCCTGTTATTCGCTTTTACATGTGATCCAGCAGCTGGGGAAACTAAGAAAGTTTAGAAAATATAATGCAAGTGACAAAAATGACCTTTTCCTGAATTGCTATAATGGATGCCACAGAAGCCTCACTCACTAACTGAATGACAGAAGGAGTCAAGTAGAATCCAAATCAATTAAATATATATACCTTATTGATAGGCACCAGATGGCACCAAATAGATACATATAATGATAATAAACTCAAAATTACCATAATACACATGGTGTGTTATCTGGATTGTAGCATATACCGCATGTGGAAAGTAGGTAGGGTCTGGGGACATAGTGGATGGCTGGTGATAGACTCTTATATATGAATTTTTAAACTCTAAAAATATGTAATAGTTACTTTTAGTTTAATCAAATGTTCTTATGTTGCTTTTTGAGTATGATGCTGAAGTTAAATTTTAGTTACAACCTCCCCATATAACATATTATCCCCTTGTTGAATAGTAAAAAGATATTGATACATGAATACTTCTATGCTGCATGTTTTTAACTATAATTCTCAAGCCATAGTCATTGCTCTTTGCAAGTATTCAGACAACTTCCATGTATTAATGAAAATCCTGAATGTTCGATGAGCTTTAGCAATATAGTGGAAATGGATTAATCCTTGTGCACTATTTATTTTTCTCCTTATTAAATGGTTTCAGTCATTCAGTCAAGGAGAGGAAATAGCGTTAGGGCTGAAATCCTGGCCCCATTGACCTCAGTGAAGCCGTAGGGTTTATGGCAACATGTAGAAGTACAGACACTGCAGGCACAGCTAGCATGGGCATAAACAGCAGTGTAGACGGAAAGACACAGCTTAGATGAGTAAAGTACCCTACATGCCTGAACCCTAGGATATATATCCTACAACTCTCTATAGGCCCAAGCAGTGCCTCCAACATCTACCTTGATATTTTTTAGTAGTGTAGTATTCCACTGCTTACCCGCTGCCACAGCTTTTTCCCACCACAGAACAAAGCTTCGGCAGTGGGGAAAGGCTCTGGCAGTGGGAGGCAGCAGGGAGGCTCTGGCAGCAGGGAAAGGCTCCTGCAGGTTACTGAGCCTTTCACTGCAGCACGAAGCTATGCACTGCAGTGAAAAGTGTGGACGAAGCCTGACTTTCACAGTGGCATGTAACTACGCATGCCGTGCCTGTACTCTAGACACTGCCCTAAGTATAGACAGAGCCTAGGTGACCAACTATGCATGAGGAGGAATGAAGAGCAAGTCGCAAATAGTCAAAGCTAACAGGTTGTAAACAACCCAGTCTGAAAACAATTCATTTAAACCATATGGTAAATATAACAAATTAACTAAAATACGCTAAAATATCAAGCCACAATTTAAGAGGGAGATTTTCAAAGACACATTTGGGAGTTGACTTTTCAGGGTTGTTGGGGGCTTAACAGCCCTTTCTGTTTTTGAAAATCTCTTCCTAAGTACTTAAAATAAGGATTTTGGTGGCTAATTTTAGGCATTTGAGTGGGAAAACCTAAGCCTATTGTAATGAATTTTCAGCCAGGCCTCCGCGTAGCCTCCATTTGTACACGTGGAAAATATGCACACATGTTCATGCGCTTTATAGGTGCAAATACCTGCAATAAAAAATTAAACATTTTACATATTCCCTTTAACATGACTAATTCCTAAAAACAAACAAATCATTTGCATTTGCAGAAACCTAATGCTAATGGCTTCTTTGGGTGCCAATGCATGTGAGTAAAATATTAGTCTATTTAAAAGGCCAACAGAAGAACAGCCATATTGGGTCAGACCATTGGTCCATCTAGCCCAGTATCCTGTTTTCCAACAGTGACCAATGCCAGATGCTTCAGAGGGAATTAACAGAACAAGTAATCAGCAAGTGATCCATCCCCTGTCGTCCTCTAATAGCTATTGATGGACCTATACTCCATGAACGTATCTAGTTCTTTTTTGAACTCTGATCTAGTTTTGGCCTTCACAACATCTGCTGGCAAAAAGTTCCATGGGTTGACTGTACGTTGTGTGAAGAAATACTTCCTTTTGTTTGTTTTAAACCTCCTGCCTATTAATTTCATTGGGTGACCCCTGGTTTTTGTGTTATTCACTTTCTCCACACCATTCACAATTGTATAGACCTTTATCATATCCCCTCTTAGTTGTCTCTGTTCCAAGCTGAAAAGTCCCTGTCTTTTAATCTCTTTTCACACAGAAGCTGTTCTATATCCTTAATCATTTTCTTGCCCTTCTCTGTATCATTTCCAATACGAATAGATCTTTTTTGAGATGGGGTAACCAGAACTGCAGGCAGTGTTCAAGGCATGAATTGGCATAGTAGCATAATGATATTTTCTGTCTTATTATCTATCCCTTTACTAATGATGCCTAACATTCAATTAGATTTTTGTTTGTTTGTTTGTTTTTTGATTGCCCAACAGTATATTGAGTGGATGTTTTCAGAGAACTATGCACAATGAGCCCAAGATTTTTTTCTTGAGTGATAACTGCTAATTTAGATTTCACCATTTTGTATGTATAGGTGGGACTATGTTTTCCAGTGTGTATTACTTTGCATTTATCAACATTGAATTTCATCTGCCATTCTGTTGTCCAGTCCTCCAGCTTTGTGAGATCCCTTTGTAACGCTTTGGACTTAATTATCTTCAGTAATTTTGTATTGTCTCCACATTTTGCCATTTCACTGTTTACCCCTTTTTCTGGATCATTTATGAATATGTTGAACAGCACTTGTCTCAGTACAGATCTCTGGGGGACCCCACTATTTATCTCTCTCCATTCTGAAACTGACCATTTATAACTACCTTTTGTTTTCTGTCTTTTAACCAGTTATTGATCCATGAGAGGACTTTCCCTCTTACCCCATGACGGCTTACTTTGCTTAAGAGCCTTTGGTGAGGGATCTTGTAGGAGGCTTTCTGAAAGTCCATGTTCAGATGCCAATGTTTGCATTTGCAATGTGGAGGCTCATGTTTGTGCAGGAGGAATCTTGCATGCCCACAAACGGAGGCACATGGCTGAAAATGCAGGCCACAATCTCTGCTAAAATGCCTTGCAATGTTTATAAACACCTCATATTTTTGAGCAGATTCGCACCTTTTGTGTCTGTGAAACATTTCATAACTATTTCAAAGTATGCAAACTGATTCATAGATTTTGCAGTGTTTGCAGAGCCCACGCACAGGGTTTCTATCCAGTATGCTGGGATGTGCTGTTTGCATGAGTGAATGTGGGTGTTGTGGATTATGGAATACAAGTCTGAGTTCTCCTCTAAGATGAGGTACAAAAAGCTTCAAACTGACAGGAGGATTGTTTTGCCAAAGACAGCGGAAGTTCAAAAACTCTCTCAGGATATGAACTTACAACCTTATCTATGGATTCCCACCCAAATGTTACTGTGCACAGACCACTACCTATCATGCTGACCAACTATGTCTCATTGTACTCCCCCACCTGTCTGTATCCATTTGTTGTCTCTTGTCTTATTGCTAGATTGTAAACCTTCTGGGGCAGGGACCATCCTTTAGGTCTGTGTTTTTACAATGCTTAACATAGTGTGGCCCTGGCCTATGGCTGGGACTCCTATTCACTGTGGTAATACAAATACTACATGATAATAGAAAACATAACACATGGACAAAAGGAAATCCTAACTTCATCCTGCTATATCATGAATTCCTGGCATCAGGCCATATGATTACCAACCTACAGCATTATTAAAAGGCAATACTGGGCCCAGGTAGCCCCACCCCTCTGAGCCTGGCAAGACCACTGCAATTGGAAGACAGGGTTAAAAGAAGCTCAGAAGCCCAGGCAAAGGGTAGTGGACAGGCTGCGAGAGAGATGAATGCTTCTCTGGGAAGTCAGCCTGAAGGCAGAGCCTGCAAGGGGACCAAAAAGCAGATAAAGTCCCAGGCCGTGCCTTCTCCAACCACCCTGCCCCCCTTTGAAAACTGCAAGGCCCTGCTCATTTAGACTTTCTGTTAAATGATTGACTGGACTTTAGGGGCCATACCCCAGGAGCACATAAGTAGGCAGTAGCTCAGGCTGGCAGGCTTTGACTCTCTGCAGGGATGACCCTCCAAGTGTTACTTCCCAGAGGGCCCTGGATCAGGACCTGATGGAAAGGAAAAGCCTGGGTCCCCCATACCATGCCCTGACTTAAGAGAAAAGGCCCAGATGTGGGTAGAGGCTCCAAACATTTGTGACTTAGGATCAGGCATCTCTGTCACCTCTAACAGAAACACAAGGGTATGGTGGTCAGGTATGCTAACTGCTAGGCAACTTGGCCCTCTAAGAGCCTATCACATGGTCCTATTTCACAGATGAGGAATTAAGGCCTTCAAAGTTTAAGTGACTTGATGGAGAGTGGGGTATTGAACCTAAAGCTGCTAATTCCTAGTCGAGTACCTTAACCACAAGACCATTCTTCTCCTTTAAATTGTCTTTGCATACCCTGTGAGCTATACAATAGGGTGAGAAATAATGGAAATGAGGCAAGCATAAAATGAATCTAATTTCCATCCATTTATGCTGAGATAAAGCCGTTATTCTATATGCAGCTGGGTAAGGACCCAACATATTGTATTCTTTCACCAAAAATAACATTGAATTTCTATTATTTTATTGACAAAAAAATTATACTTTTTACTTATCATCTGCAATTATATCCATAGCAAGTACCAGATACTGTAATTACATGATATTGTATGCATTGCCTATGAAAGGGCTCCAATCATTTCAATTCACTATGCACTAATATAGCACCTATAATATATGGAAATTGGAATAGACAGAAATAGAATAGACTTTTACATCTATTTATAGAGTGGTTTTCATCCCAAAGGATCCCTAAGAATCTGACAAATTACAATTTACACCCTACCCTGCCTCAATAGGGCTTTACAATGGGTCTGGCATGGAGGATGTAGGCCGCCTAAAGGAGGCTGGATTGTAGTCCAGGGGAGGTAGAGAGGGACACACCTTAAAGCCTCTTTCAATTTATTCTAAAAACGATTTTCTATATAATGATGCATCCGTTGAGGGTTGATGGGGAGAAAGAACAGGTTTGCCTTCACTCTGACCATACCTCACCATGGTCACACTGACCATACCTCACAGTCACGGAAGTGGTAGATGGTCTCCACATCAAGGTGAAATCCTGACTCCATTAAAGTCAATGAGAGTGTTGCCATTGATTTCAATGGGACCAGGATTTCACCCCTACTGTTCTCTTCCTATTAGATTGCAATTCTTCATGAAGCAGGATTTTGCCTTAATAGGTCCAGGAATCATTTCACCAATGAAATGGCAGAATTATCTAAAATAGAATTAACGTTCAAAGGAAACGCCCAATTTCAAATTGCATATTTTCTCCAAAGCCATTCACTTTGTGACGTTGCACTCTATATGGTTTTATGAAAATATGCTAATGTAACTGGAATATGTTTCATGCAAAAGGTCTCTTGTAAGGTATCATTACAAAGCTTATAATCTACTGAGTGTGGTCATCCTATTTGTATAAATGTATCACTCTTGTATTTGAACCTAGAAATATGAAATATAACTCTGAGGGTCTATTGTAAGTATGCAAACTGTGGGATATTAATGGTGGTTTGGAATCTTGATGACTCCCATTAACCAGGACAATTGACTGCAGATGGCTCTGTTTTACCTGTAAGTCTTCCTGTGTGCTGGCAAGTGGGTAATGAAGTCTTACAGTGACATGTGATCATGTCACCTGAACTGGAATCCATCTTTAACCTAGTGTCTTTCCATTGAGAAGGAGGCGGTGGGAACCCAGAGAGGGACAAAGGATTCCTGCCTTATGCAAAAGATATATAAATGGGTGGAACAGAACAAAGAGAGGAGCCATCATGAGGAATCCCCTAGCTACCACCTGAGCTGGAACAAGGGCTGTACCAGGGGAAAGGACTGTGCCCAGACTAGGAAGGCATCCAGTCTGTGAAAGAGACTTATTGAAACAGCTCTCAGGGTGAGATTTTTACCTGTACTCAGTTGTATTACTGTATTAGGCTAAAATTTGCGTGTTTTATTTTATTTCAGTTGGTAATTCGCTTTGTTCTGTCTGTTACTACTTGGAATCACTTAAATCCTACTTTCTGTATTTAATAAAATCACTTTTTACTTATTAATTAACCCAGAGTATGTATTAATACCTGGGGGGGGGCGGGACAGCTGTGCATCTCTCTCTATCAGTGTTATAGAGGGTGAACAATTTTTGAGTTTACTCTGTATAAGCTTTATACAGGGTAAAACAGATTTATTTGGGGGTTGGACCCCATTGGGAGTTGGACATCTGAGTGTTAAAGACAGGAACACTTCTGTAAGTTGCTTTCAATTAAGCCTACAGCTGTTAGGGGACATGGCTCAGACCCTGGGTCTGGGTTTGCAGCAGGCTAGTGGGTCTGGCTCAAACCAGGCAGGGCACTGAAGTTCTAAGCTGCCAGGGCAGGAAAGCAGGGGCAGAAGTAGTCTGAGTTGGGCATCTGAGAGTTAAAGACAAGAACACTTTTGTTAGCTGCTTTCAGTTAAGTCTGCAGCTTTGGGGCAAGTAATTCAGACCTTGGGTCTGTGTTGGAGCCGACGGGCATGTCTGGCTCAGCAAGACAGGGTGCTGGAGTCCCAAGCTGGCAGGGAAAGCAAGGGAAGAAGTAGTCTTGGCACATCACTTGGCAGTTCCCAAGGGGGTTTCTGTGATTCACCCCGTCACACACCTATCCCAGGAAAGCACTTCTTTTTATCTCCCATGAATTTTATTATCTTATTGAACAGAAAACCCAATGCTAAGAACACAGATACTCAAATCAAAATGAAAATGATACAGATCATATTGAAAACACTACATGTTGAATTTGAAAGAGTCAATTTTTTTTTAACTCTTGGCTCCTGTAGCAGGGTGGACCCCTGCTCCTGCCCTGAAGGGGTTAAAAACAGCCCTGGGAAGGCTTTAGGCTGGGGCAAGAAGCCTGGGCTGATTGGGGAAAGTAGGCTCAGCTGTGGCCATGCTCTAATCAGGCCCAGCTGGCCCCTAGAAGAGGCTGTGAGCCAGAAGCCCAAAAGTGAGTCTCTCTTTAGATATAGAGGGAGATGGGCCTGGCTGCAGGGAGCTGGACATAAGGTACCTGAGTGAAGCAGGGCTGGGGAAAGGCAGAGGAGCTGGGGAGCTCTAGCCTGGAAAGCCCCAGGCTGCGGCCTAGCATTGGGCTAATAGGTACTGGGGTTGCAGAGGGCAGCCCAGGGGTAGGCCAAAGCAGCAGGTCCAAACCCTCCTTGCCAGTGATGAATAGGCTGATACTGCAGTCTGCCCCAGGACGTGGGGCTAGACAATGACTGGCAGTAGCCATACACTGAGGCAAGGTGGGGATAGAGGGTGGGGGTTCCCTGGGGAGGGGAAACCCTGATAGAAAGGGGTTACTTCCAGGGGGCAGCACCCCATGTAAAAGGGCACCGGGTCCAGGGAGGGACACGGGGGCCAGAGGACAGGCAGATCACCAACCTGCAGAGGGCGCGCCATTGCCTGGAACAGAGCTAATTCCCAGGAGTCACCAGCAGGAGGCGCCGCAGGGGTGAGTCCAACCCTCTACAGCTCCCTTTTGACAATTCCTGGCATATACCTACAGAAGCTTGCTTGCAAACCAAGGGCAAGAGTGAATTTTGCACGTACCTGCTTCTCCCCACTCGGCTTTTTGTGATTTAATAAAAGTTCCACAGCTCCAACTACCTCCTTTCGTATGGCATGCAGCAGAGCATCTCCGACATACACATTAAAGCTTAAGAGCAGCTCAATGAGCTCCAGGTTCTCATTTTCAATTGCAATAAGGAGAGCTGTTCTTCCAAGAGGATCAATGCAATTAATATTGATCTTGAAATAAATTTCTGCTTCCTCCAGAGCTTTCTTCACACTGGCATAATCTCCTTTCTCCACAGCATTCAAGTAGGCTTTCTCGGCGGGGGAGAGTTCAGACTCTGCTCGTACTATGCGAAGAGGGATGCGGTCTCTGTAAGGGGCATTGACGCTTCTTTTGTAATAGAACTGGGCCATATTTTATGCCATTCTAATACTTTGTCTCTGCAATTTAAAAAGAAAGAGTGCATCAGTTATGCATTCCTGGAATACAGTTCAGCTTCTGATTACTATTATTATATATGTATTACAGTAGCATTTAGAGGTGCTGTATAAACACATAATAGATGGTCTCTGCCCAGAAAACTTGTGGTATAAATAGACAAGAGAGACAAAGGGCAAAAGGGGAAACAGAGAATCAAAGAGATGAAGTGCCTTGGCCAAGGTCACAGTGATCAAGCCAAGCACTCAGGTCTCCCCATGCTGAGTCTGGTGCTATATCAACTAGATTTTGCTCCTTCCTGGCACATTCTATCAGGCCTAAGATAGACCTAATTTGCACAGTTCAGATCCAGGTGTGAACTTTCTAAAGTCTGGAGTATTTGTATGTGATTCAGCCTTATCACTATTAAACTAATATATTCTAGCAAGTATCCTGAGTCTGACTTGTAAGCTAGAATTAGGAATTAAAAAAGTAAAATAACATTTATACATTTTCCATGATATTCTTAATATCGAAAAATCCCCAGAATTAATACATAACGGTGAAGGGTTTGGTTTAATACATAGCAGATTCTAAACTAAAACAAAAATATCCAATCACAATTTTAATATCTTAAACATCACCAAGCATGTATTGTCTCTGTTATTGTATTCTTTGCCCATGTAAGACCATGGCAATATCTGTTCCTTCTGTCAGGGCAACAATTAGCTGGTTACCTCTGTGGTCTAAAAGAAAGTAGTAATATGATGGGATCTAGAATGTTAGGTTACATGATCAATACCCCTATTCCCACAGTTCAAGTAGAGAGTCAGCATTGCCTAGTGGTTAAAGAGACTGGATGTCAGATGACCTAGATTCTTTCTCTCTCTGTCTCCCTCTGTGATAATTTGAGTAGCTCACATAGCACTTAGCCTCTGAGTGGTAATGAGCCCCTTATTTTATAATCCCTCCATCCAGTTTAGGAGTGACATTGATGGGCTCCAATCTTGCTACGGCAGAAGGAGGAATTATTTCTAAGGGCCTCGAGAATAGTGAGTCATACAAAACAAGAGGATAATGTGGGGAATCTTGGGTATTTGACAGAGACATGGAGAAAATCCTCTAAAGGAGGGGAAAACCCCAGTAAAATACCTGTGTATCAAATAAGGTTTTCAGCCCTCCAGGATTGTCATGGAGTCTCCAGGAATTAAAGATAAATGGTAAATGTAGTGTAGACCTCTGGCTCATACACTGAACCCTATACAAAATAAATTGTCTAAGCTTAGAAGGTACTGCTTCATGTTTAGGATTCCCTCACCAATGGGCCTATCTTGAAGTCCATAGTACTTCTATTCAGTCTCGGCTGCATGTGCAGCATTAATTCACACTCCCCTCCCCCTGTACATGCAGATTATGATATAGTCTTTAATTAAACAATCACATACTATTTTTTTCCACAGAAATATGCTCCCGCTGCATACTTCTCCCTGGCCTTAGACAGCACAAGGGTCCCTCCATGCTAACTGAATGAAATTAGATCTCCACTGTTTTGGGGAGGGCAGAAGGTGGCTGGCTTCCAGGTCATGCTCCCCTTAGGACCAAAAAGAATTCTTTTGTAAATTGGAGTTACTTTTGGTGGAATCCATACTAACTCCCCCCTTATGCCTTTTAGCTTTTTGGGCATAGGTCTGGGGAAGATGACAAATGACAGCGTGTCTCCTTCAGGTGCTGTACAACTGGATGGAGATCAGGCACCTGGGAGGAAGGTAGCGTGCTTTGTAAAATCCACAGGATTGACTTGTTTGTGCACCACTGAGCCATTGTTCTTCTTGAGGGGAGAAAATTACTTTAAATCCAGCAGCTTTAATTCATGTAGGTTTGCACGTACATTTTACCCTTTTGTGGGATTAGCAGTGGGAGGGGAGCATGTGCTACCACAATGTCCAAGGAGCAGATTGTTTGCAGGTTTGTGTTTAGGACTAGCTGTGTGAGTAAGGTGAAGACCTCTTAGGTAGTGAATGTGGAACACTATGCTCAAGAAACCTACACGTTTAGGACAAGTGCAGAACACATTTCTCTATGATCAATTTAACATATTTTATGTATATTATTCATGGCAAAAGCAATTGCCTGACATCTATTAGATTGATGGAAGAGTGAGAACTTTATCTGTGATAGACTGACTTTAATCTGACACTAAGTCCTATTTGATAGAAGACCACTCTTAGGGCCAAGGACTGGGGGAAATGGAACTAATTTTGGATGAGAAACAAAAAGCCATTTATGTGGCAAGAGAGATTGAATTTTGGGGGTGCTCCTTTTGAGGTTGCCCTTTAAGTTGGTAGCTCTTACTTGCTCTAAAGGTTACAAGAAGCCAGGAACCCCAACTGACAGCAAAACCCACTGATTCTAAAGAGTATGCAATGAACAGATTGTCATGTCTCCCTCTGAGATCAACTGTCTGAACAAAATCACACCAGGTCACAAAGGAAACTAGAGTACTCCTAGCTGGATTCAAGAGATACTGGACTTGAGGGCTAGAATTCTCATTGACTTCCCTATTGACTGCCAGGTGTTGTCTCCCAATACTCAGGCCTAGTGGTTGGAATGGAGGTTAAAGTCAGATTTAGTATTGGGATTGGGCCACGGCTCATGCTGGAACTGAGATCTGGGGTCAGAATCAAGAGCAGAGTCCATAAACAAGCCAAAATCAGTACTGCAGCCAGAGATCAGGTGCAGGCAAGAGGTCAAAGCTGGGTGGTCAGAGTTTGTGGGCAAGGCAAACCAGTAGTGTAGCTGGAGTCTAGATACAGGCCTAAGGTCAAAGCTGGGTGGTCAGAGTTTGTGGGCAAGGCAAACCAGTAGTGTAGCTGGAGTCTAGATACAGGCCTAAGGTCAAAGCTGGGTGGTCTGAAGGGCCAGGAGGCAGAGAGAAGGCTAGAGCAGGTCAGTGGCCGGGCTGGAGCAAGGTCAGAGTAGGAATGGACAGGACTGGAACAGGGCTCAGGCAAGACTGAGACAGGAACAGGAGCTGCATCAAGAACAGGCTGGGAGTCTAGAAAGTCTGTTACACTACGGCACAGCAGGAGGGCTCCTGGCTGAGTCGTGCTGTTGCACAGACTGGTCTGCAGCTCTGCTGAGGTTGGGAAACTACCTGAGCCTGGGGGGTCATGTGCCCAGGCTCTGTTCAGAGATAGGCTGCTGCCACATGCCTGAAAGCTGAGTCACTGCGGGCTCTGTGGGTCAGGTATGTTAGTCCTACTGAAATGTTGCCGCCAGCCTGAGGGATGACTCACTGAAGCTCTTTTGGAGGGGTGTTTATTGAAGCACTGGGAATGGGAGGGTGTAAACCTGCCCACATCTAAAAGCCGCGCCACTCAGCCTAAGGGGAGGAGTCACTGAATCCAGGCATCAAATGAGTTCAAGGGGCAACAAATGCAAAAACGAGGATGGGAGTGAGGGTCACAGGTATAAAAGCAGGAATCCAGAGGGGGCACTCAGCAAAGAACACCTGACAGCGCCCACTGCTCCTCAAAGGTGTCCAGGGAGCCAGTGGACACGGCCCAGAGGAACTCTGTGTGGAGACATGACTTCAGGAGGGATTGGAAATAGGCCCCAGAGTCACAGAGCACCTCGCCATCCAGCTTCCTCCTGCTGACATTGTGGATGGTCACCTTGGCCAGCGCCAGGAAGAGGTTGATGAGGAGATCTCGTGACTTTGTGGGGATACAGATAGAGTTTGTAAATCAGGAGGTGCAGGGGAAAGTGCAACCAGAACTGGAGGAGGAGGAGGAGGTTCTGAAGGAGCCAGGAGAGGGACTGCAAACTGGTACCTCAATATAAAAGTGTGCTAGGATCTCCCTCTTGCTGCAGAAAGAGAAGGTGTCAGGAGAGGTGGTGAACTACCCCTGGTACAAGCCCATGCTCACAGCTCCATAAAGAAGTCTGTTGCAGGGGCACCTATTGAGTCTCTGGGGATGAGGGTGTGTAAATCTGCCCACATCTAAAGGCTGCACCTCTCAGCCTAAGGGGAGGAGTTACCAGACCCAGGTCTCAAGTGAATTTAGGGGACAACAAATGAAAAAACAGGGATGGGAGTGAGAGTCACAGGGTCAAAAGCAGAGAGCCAGAGGAGGACACTTAGCAGAGAACCCTGGACAGCACACACTGCTCCTTGAAATCATCAAGGAATCCAGTGGCTACAGTCCACAGGAACTCCACCTGGATACATGCCCTAAGGGAGGAGCGGAAATAGGCCCCAAAGTCACAGAGCCGTCCAGCTTCCTCCTTCTGATGTGGTGGATGGCCACTTGGGCCAACGCCAGGAGGAGACTGATGAGGGGGTCTCATCCAGATGGGGTGTGCAAATATCAGGAGGTGCAGGGAAAAGTGCAGCCCGAACCTGAGGATACAGTTCTGGAGGAGCTGGAAAAGTGGCTGCAGTCTGGTGCACTTAATGTAATTGTGTGCCAGGGTCTCCCTCATGCCAAAGAAGGGGCAAATGTCAGGAGAAGTGATGAACTACACCAAGTACATGCCTGTGCTCATGGCTCTATGAAAGAGTCTGTTGGAGGGGCAGCTGAGCGACGAACCCTGGTTTGGCTGTGGGTTTGCCTCACGCTGACATCCAATAAGATACAAACAAACTAGTAGTCTGGAGTACGGAAACAATGAAACTAAGACATAAGCCTTGAACATGATTATACAGACTGTACCTTTCTAGATTAGTTCTTGTCAAGTTTAAGACTGGATATACTTGCACTACGGTTTGAAGGAATTATTTTCTTAATAAATGTTTTGCTGTAATCCATTGGTTTTAGGTGGTTGTTTGGAAATTTCTTGCAGGCTATCCCAGAAGACACGAAACACTTCAACCTCCAGAGCCAGTGTCACTTAAGATGTTGGTCAAAAAGAGTACAGACTAAGGGCAGGTCTACACTGCGGAGCTAAGTCAACCTAAGTTACACAACTCCAGCTACGTGAATAACTGACTTATTGTGATGTCTACAGCGCACTGGGTTGGTGGGAGAAACTCTCCCATCGACTTACCTTATGCTTCTCATTCCAGTGGAGTACTGGAGTCGACAGGAGAACAATTGGCAGTTGATGTAGTGGGCGTTCACTAGACCTGCTAAATCAACCCATGGTGGATTGATCGCTGCATGTTGATTCCCACAGTAAGTGGAGACAAGCCCTAAGGGATCGTCTCTCAAGAGTGAAAAATTCCTAATGGCGAAGTTTCAGGGGCTCATGAGAATTATATCATTGAGTACTATTACAGGGTTTGTTTTCCCATTAAAATATGTGAAGTATGAATCAATGGGTGACTTAAGTCATATGGAGACATTAGAGTGGAATTACCTCAGCTAGTGTAGATCAGCATAGCTTTGAAGTCAACAAAGCTACATGACTTTACAGAAGCTCAAGAATTGGCCTAACACTTCTTCAAATAAAGCCCAAGTTGGCAGCAACACAGGACCAAAGTCTGCTTGCCTCACTCGCACAACTTGCCCCAATTCGATCAGTGTGGTTACTTGTGAGTAGAGTGAGCAAGGTTCAGCTCACAGAGTTATTATTAGCTGATAACTGCTCAGTGGTATATATGAAATTAGTTGGTCTCCTCAGTTCTATTCTTACTGGACAGCTGCCTTCATTAAAAGTTGACTACTGCAGCTAGCCCTAACTGCCAGGCAGCACTCATGCTGGTATTCTCAGGAAAGAGAGGGAATGAACATGGAGCCTTCACCACTTGCTCCTCCTTACTGGTGGATCTCTCTGGATCAGGGTTAAGGCATATTGGTGGAGCAACATAAGAGAAACTTCCTTGCTGCTGTCTTAACTGGACTTATTCTGTGAATTCCCAGAGGACTCCAGTCTGCAAGGCTGTCAGCCTGGCACCTACCATTGATTGGAAGCAGTCAATTTGAGGGGAAGGAGGGAGCAGGAGATTACCCAGAGAATGCTTTAAAGGAGAGAATACTCCATCCAATTTAGTTGACCTCACTATCTCCTTGGCCAGTGTTATCCTCCAGATTAAATCAGAGGGGCTCTCTCCAGCGTCATTTTTTACAAAGCAAAGCTTTCAAGGCTCGCTGCACTAACCAGAGTTTCTTTATGTAACAGTTCCAACAATAGCACAGACATTGTGCTCTAATTGTGAAATCCTGAAGTATCCATGTGATATTGGCTTCTCTCTGAAAAAAGATCCGAGGGAGGTGTGCTGAGGGCTGCAGTGATTCTTCAGCACTCTAGGATGTTTATGTGTAGATTCACATTTTCTGTGCTTCAGATAGTGAAGCTCTGAAGGGAAGGTGTGATTTGGTAAAAAAAGGGGTGTGTTTGACATACTGCCTAACCATTACAAGCTCTTCTGGCTAATACAAATGTTCAGTGTGGCCCATGTCAGATACATAATTTAAGCCACCCCCCTAAGAATAAACTTAAACTGTCCATATGCACCCTTTACTGATGTAGAGCTCATAGGGAGACAGCCGTGAACATGTCTGTGTATAAATATATTCACTAGTATAAACATCTTAATGCAGCCTGCTGCACTTGGAATCTTATGTGGATTTTGAGGGGGTCCCTAGAGGAGACTGATTTTGTTAAAGAAAAACAAAACGGAGTAAAATTTGAGAACCAAGGATTAATGAGGGGGAGCTGGGCAGGATTTAAGTTGATTGGCTAATATTCTCCCAGGTCCTCAGAGGTACTGGACCCAGGCTGAGTATTGAAAGAAATGTGACTCAGAATCTCTTGTGCATTTTATTAAGACAAAAATAAAATCAAGACACTATATCACTGAAGCGAAGGTGCTATGAATAATATTAAACTAGCTAACAAAGCATTATAACTATCAAATCAAAATCAAACTGAGATCAAGTCAAAAAAACTAGACTCAGTATTTGATTGGCATTAAACTATCAAGTTAGTTAAATCATCAAATTAATGCCCAAAGCAATCCATCCTTATACAAATTTTAAGAAGGTGGCTGGCCATTGGTTATAATTCCCAGCTAAGGAATTTAACCAAAGTCAATTAAATCTGTAACTTGGATGGTTAGTAGCTTAATACTGAAACCAAATTATTATCTAATGTCTATGCCATAACCAGAAGCCAATTATAATACTTCCTCCTTAGAATTCTATTCTTAGGTGCTAGTTAACCCCTTTTTTCCTGTATTATAATACAGACTTTAAAAGAAGTTAGAGTTGATAATTTCAAGTCTCTCAAGGCTTTTAAACATAGAACACAAGGCACACTATAATTTTATAAGACATTATTTTGGGCTGTCAAAACCTGGGGAATATTTCTTTCTTGTGTCTTCCCCATGTGGACTTTATGGGTGTGCTCATATACACGCTTGCAGGCAGCCACACTTTCATACCTTAAAAATAAAAAGGACAAAATGGCTGGGATGTCTCCTTGTTAATAAAAACAAAAGACAAATAAAATAGAAGTGGGAAAAATAAAAAGATACTTAAGATAAAAAAGTTTTGAAAATGCTTCAACTCTCACAGTCTCTTGGATTCTCAGCAAGTTGGAGTTGGGACTGCCACCAAAGACCAGACAGTGATATTATGCTGGCTAGCACTTCTTGCTAGCAGGACTCCTTTGGATGCAGAGAGGGACTAGCCAAAGGCTGGAGTGGCCTGTTTGTGGGTGTCATGACTTCCTCTTCCTGAGGTAATCAGTTTTGGGGGTTCTGGAATGTCAGTGTTCCCTCAGGTGGCTTGTTGACCTGGAAAGTGATGCTTCTCAACCTTACCCTTGATTCTTATGGTTTGCAAACGTGGCTTAATCCATCTGCATTACACCATGTCCCTTCAAGGTCTTTGGGCAAATCAGGTGCAGCACTATCTTGAAGCCATGCAACCATATCCAGTCAGATTTGAATTAAGCCACCCTTAGTAAGCTCACTTAAAACACCTATTTTAAAAATATTTGATGTTTTACATACCCCAGAGACAGTAAGTCTGTGACAACAACCAAAATATCAAAAATCCAGATACATGAGGCCAATTCTGAGGAAGTTGGCATGGTCTAAACCAGGTGAAAAGGTCTTTAAAAAGACATTATGCCACCACAAGTTTATGGACAGTTCAATGTAAAATAGCTAATTTGAGAGGGGAGGGGAGACAAAACTAGCAACCAAACCCAGTCAGTCAACATTCATCCCTTAGTAAAATTAAAAATAATTTCAAACTTATTTTCAGTCTCATCACCTCCAGCTCCTTCTTAGAGACAAGGCATTTACAATCATTTTTCTATTTTGGAACAGCTTATCTTCTTCATCTCGGTCACGGAAAGTTATTTTAAAGCTCACTGAGATGAAACCTACTTGTAACATGACATTTTAAATTTTATATAGGATCTGTGTTCCCATTTAAGCTATTCCTCTCTGACATATAATTCTGCTCCAATATGTTTCATGTTATTTAAACATAAAACTACCCATTTGCCTCAGGACAGAAATGGGAATTAAGTAACACAGGAACATTTATAATATTTAGACCATATATGATATCATGACTTCTGGGTGGTCAGAAGCTTGATTCACACTAGATTTACATTGCATAGGCTTCAAAGGAGTTACTTCTGGTTTTCCCTGGTGTGACTGAGTAGAATTTGATTTATGGAGTATGATACTTCCTCTTTGAGAGAGAACTAAGTAGACACACACAAGGGGTAGTATCCCCCTTTGTAGTACCCCAAACCTGGGGTCTGAACAGGTATTGATTCAACCAGCCTCAAGCCATGGAATTTGAACCACCTTGTGCATCCAGGGGTTAGTCTGGACTGAAGTCATTCCCACAGCTGTATTCACACACTGAGTGGGGAAAAAAAGGATAGAGAATAAGACAGAGAATATCTTATTACCCTTATATAAATCCATGGTACGCCCACATCTTGAATACTGTGTACAGATGTGGTCTCCTCATCTCAAAAAAGATATACTGGCATTAGAAAAGGTTCAGAGAAGGGCAATTAAAATGATTAGGAGTTTGGAACGGGTCCCATATGAGGAGAGATTAAAGAGACTAGGACTTTTCAGCTTGGAAAAAAGGAGACTAAGGGGGGATATGATAGAGGTATATAAAATCATGAGTGGTGTGAAGAGAGAATAAGGAAAAGTTATTTATTTGTTCCCATAATATAAGAATGAGGGGCCAGTGCCACCAAATGAAATTAATGGGCAGCAGGTTTAAAACAAATAAAAGGACATTCTTCCCACAGCGCACAGTCAACCTGTGGAACTCCTTGCCTGAGGAGGTTGTGAAGACTAGGACTATAACGAGGTTTAAAAGAGAAGTAGATAAATTCATGGAGGTTAAGTCCATTAATGGCTATTAGCCAGGATGGGTAAGGAATGGTGTCTTTAGTGCCTGTTTGTCAGAGGGTGGAGATGGATGGCAGGAGAGAGATCACTTATGTTCTTACTTGATTTGCGAATCTGGTAACAGTTGAAGAAATCAAAAAATGGTTAGAAAATCTCAACAAAAGGGGTCATAAGTACCAGGAATTCCTTGTAGCTGAATTTCATCTATAAAGCTCAGATGCCAAGATAAAGTCATAGAGTAGGGACAATTCTGAACACCTCAGCTAAGCTCCCACATAACACAGGCCAAGAGAATTTCATAATTTCATCCAGTGATTCCCGTACCTAGTCCAATCAATTGTGGTTGTAGAAGAGCATAACTTTCAGAAAGTTATGTCATTGTACAAAAACCTCAGTACATGGATTAGATAGAAGTGCAGTACTTTCTCTCCTATAAGACCAAATAATTGATGATCCAAAGAAAGGCAAAAGCAATCCCATGCTGCATGTAACTAATTGTAGAATGATGCACTTATGAGAAAAAAATCCTTCTTTGATCCTTATGGCAATCATCTTTTACCTTGAAGCTTGAGTTTTGATCAGCTTTATCTTAGCATGCACAGCAATAACAGCAGGTCTCCAGCTTAGTTTAAAATCCAGTTACAATCTTTGACTGCATGACCTCTTACAACCATGAATGCCACACGTGGTCTTGGCAAACTGAATGAAAAAACAACAATTTTTTTTCTGTTTGTTCTAAATGTAACCTCTATTGATTCCCCCAGCAGGGACAGGTAGAATATTAACTACAGTAGCAAATACCTTCCTATGTGTGAATCTTTGAGTTGAGTCATTTAATTTTGTTCTAAAATTTTTATTTCTATCCAAGGTCACAGGTGTGTTCCTGCACATCACCTACTGAGAGAAGCAGCATTGTGTGAAGTCACAGATTATACAGGGAGTGGTTTCCAAAGAGAAGGCCTACCATGGTTTATACATTGCAAATATATTTAAATAAAAAAAATCCTGTGGTACTATTGTAATGGAGTAAGTGGTATATAAATATTAAGCACTCAAGAGCATGTGTATGTTAGGAAGTGCCTGAATTCTTTCAACATTCATCATTCCAACATGTTTTCATCACAGTACAAAATGTATGAGACAAATGAACATAATACGTAGATGGTATCTGCATACTCTTTTGCTGAATATGTCACCTTTCAGATGAGATGTTAAACCAACAATGAAATAACTGGTGGTTATTCAAAATCACATGAAACATTTTGCAAGATTAGAGCTATTAATCCTTGCAATCCTGGACAAACTCATTGAACCTGATACATGTTGTCTACTTGAATTCTCCTGGGAATTATTCTTGTGGTAGGTGAAGTTGCATCTGTAGGGCATATAGTACATGAAGTGTTTTGGGTTCTTTTGAATTAAAGGTGCTATGTAAGTTACTATTAATAATTATAGACACATATTGGGGGAGGACTATTTCTTCTTCTGTATTTTATACAGTCTTGAGCACACTGATGGTGCCTGATTATATTTATATATACTTGAATTCCCTTTTATTTCAACTAGTTATTATTTTTTATTTCCTGTTTTAAAGTGCTATATAGTATGTGTGTTATAGTGCTGATAAACATTTGCTATGTGTCACCCCAGAAATGGTTGAGTTCCATCAGTCTGTGATTCATGGGGGAAAAAGACTAGAGAAATGTTAAATTATCTCTAGACAAAGAGATAAGTTGGCAGTGTTGCTTTCCCCTGTGAGAAGGAACTTCATTGTCTCCATGATTTTCAGGCATATGAACATTGAAAATAATATTATTTGGATGCTGAGCTTTTGAAACCAGCTTATTACTTTGTACTGTAAATGAAGTAAAATTGTTACAGTATTATGAAAGGGAATAGTTTGGTTTATCTATAGAACTTTCAAAGATTTTATGAAGGAAATGTATAGTTAGATACTATGTAGTACCTACATCATTTATACTTATAATCCTCAAGATGTTTCTAAATGGTATAAATAATAAATGCAGTTATGCAAATATACATTCACGCCAAGGTTTTTTAAATAGACTGCCTGAAGTTAGGCTCTGAAATGCTTAGACAACTGAGCAAAGGGCTTGATTTTCAAAAACAAGCAATCATCTGCTTTCATCAAAGTCAATGAAAGCTGCTGATTCTCAGCTTTTTTGAAAAGTAGGACACTTATTTAAGTGCTTAAATTTGGATTTTGGAACTTAAATTTAGAGATCCAGCATAGAAAATCTTGGCCTGAGAGTCCTACTTAGTACAGAATAACAGGTAAGGGCTCAATCCAAAATATATATGAGCTGGCAGGAAAATTTGCCAGAGTGTATGACAAAGGTAAGGAAGAGGAGAAATGAGTCCACAAGGGATTCAGAGAAATGGGGAGATACTGGACTCCGACAGAAGTATCCAAGCCACATATGTATAACAGAAATAATAGCAATAGCAGAAAGAAATCCACAAGGAAAATAATCAAAAACAGGTTTTGAGGCCTTTCTAGAGCTGATGTCCAATTGTGTGGATTAATAAAGACAAGATGGAAATGGATTGATATTAGCATCTCTTTCTATTTAGCCACACAGATAGCACATCTTCTCTGCAATGCTCACCTTAACCAGAGCTTCCCTACAACTTAAACGCCACCTAGTGACCTACAAATTTATTGTTTATGAAGAATGCTTGCTAATACATGCAAAAATAGTCACACATGTGGCATGTGTTACTACCATCCCAGTTACAGCCAAATGAATTGTATGCTACAACTGGAGTTGAATCTGGGTAATGCACTGGTGTCTTTAACATTAGCAATCTTTATTCTTTCATAATACCTAAAAATACTCTCTCTTTTTTACCATTAAAATACAGGTACTGTATCAGATGTATTATCAATCTTGGTGAGTATATATGTTGAAAATCATAAAAGAATCAAAACTTACATGAGCCTTCAAAGACAAAACAAAACAACAAAAACATCACAGTAGCATGTAAGTCAACCCATTGGCAGTTAGACTTGTGAATGTAAGGAGCATTTATTTTGAGATTCAGAAGCAGTTTAAAATCTGAAAAACAATATGGATTTTGAGCTCATTATGCCTACACTGAAAGCTTAGGGCTAGATTGTGATGTGAACAATGTGTCCAGACAAGGGTGTAAGAACACCCCCCTCATATTTCTACATGGAACAAGGAGGATGCTGAAGAGGAATTGTGGGATCAGGCTTACTGAGTCCCTTCTTGAGACTACTTTCACACGATGCTTGGGTCAGGGAAGTTACATGGGCTATCACACAGTGACATGGCAAGCAGAATTTAATAGTTTCTGAAAACTTAAGACAAACCACAATGGATGGAGGGGGGGAATTCTTGTAAAGTCCTCTCCCCATCTTTAGAAATAGTCATTCTGCCTGACTTCATTAAATATCTAAAACTTGATCTCACAAGGTGCTGAGCATTCCAGTGAAATCAACAGGAGTGAGGGTGCTCAGCGTGACTTAGAAGGAGCTCAGCAATTGGCAGGGATTGGGCCATAAATGAAACTTCGGCCAAGCAAAATTTATGGGCAACATGTCAAGCAGCATAATGTGTCCATCTGAATACACTATTTATGCTGAAGTATCTGAGTTCACTCCCACTGACTAGGGGACCTCATGGTATTCTAAGGTTTGTTTCTGAAAAGCAACCAGCTGTGTGGATGAGAGCTATGTAAATAGGATGAACAGATTAACAATCATTCATTAGAAAATGTTTCACATTTTCATCTCAAGCAATCTTATACTCTTATAATTTCACTCTCCTTAGAATTTCAGATGTATTTTATTTTATTGTATCCATCAAAATATGAGAAAATTTAAAGTGAAATGTTGTGTCCTCAGAATTTTAACCAGTAGCTGATACAGACCATTTCCACCTGGTTGGGAGTTGTGAGTGGAGGAGGTAGAGGTCATGGAATCCTTTAAAATTAGAGTTTATGATGTGACTAAAGTAGAATGAATAGACATCTGTCCTATGTCCATGAAGCCACACACATAGTGACTGCTTCACCACACAGCTATTGCCTCTCGGTGTGTGCAACAAATAGATTTTTGGAAAATCTGTTAAAAAATTGCAAGCTGCTGCTACACCACCAATCCCTCTCTATTTCTCCCTGACCTAGTTTTCACTCCCAAAGCTGACCCACTTCATGTTCACAAACCTTAGGTAGTGTAGTATCAGTCATTCACACATCTCTTCTAAGAAGCCAATTTTTTCCTCACACATTCTCCCAGATAGCTAATAGAAATCACATTAAATTGTGCCAACATTTCATATCCACCTGACATTAAACAAGAGGACCCTGAATTGGGATTCATGTAATACATATCTGAAAGGCAGAACATGGATTAACAGTATTTGTCCACAGCCAGCATGAGCAGTTGCAGGAACAAAAGCAGCAAGATGAGTTCAAATGTCAAACGAGAGAGAAAGTACACAAGTGTATATCCAGCACAGCTGAGTTACACCATCTGACTTTGTCCCCAGCTAGATCTCACTGCTGTTGTTAACATAAGCATTGATAACTCCAAGCTGATTTTCCTCAAAATTTAACCTAAATGCCCCTTACTGCAACTAAACCACTTACTTATTGTCCTGCCCTTGGTGGATTCAGAGAACAATTGATCACCACCCTCTCTATAACAATTGTTTTGTATATCTGAAGACTGTTATGTCCCCCCATTCAACCTTTCCTCATATTTCATATGTTAATGATACTTATTCTTGTCACTCTCCTCTGGACTCTCTCCAATTTGCTCCCATCTTTCCTGAAGTGTGGTGCCTAAAACTGGACACAATATCCAGCTGAGGCCTCAACAGACATGCTAAGTAAAGCAGAACCATGTCTTATTGTGATGGGGTAGACTAGGTCCGGTGGCCCCCTAATGGAAGCTTTGCAGCCCTGCCTCACCATGCCCCAGAAAAAAGCAGTGGAGAAATCCTCCAGGCAGCCTAGAGGGGCTGCAGGGGAAGCAGCCAATCAGAGGGGCTGCTGGAGCAGCCAATCAGGGATTAGGAGGGCGTATAAAAGCAAGCAGCAGAGACAGAGCAGTCAGCTGCTGCTTGGAGCTTAAAGAGGGAATGCTGGATTCCTAGCTGGCTGGAAGGAAAAGCAGCAAGATCATGGACAGCTCAGTGCAGGCAAGACTGAGCCAAGAGAGGGCTACTGAAGATCAGGGGAGTGAAGAAGGAGCTGATGGCTGAAGGGACCAAGCAAGGCCTGAGCCCAGAAGCTAGCCAGACCAGGCGAGGGTACTGTGATGGGCTGCTGAAACAATTACAGGACGGCAGTATCTCCAGGGAGAAAACCTTGGTGGGAAGATAAAGACTTTATATCCTGGAAGGGGGTTGTTTTTTCCACCTACAGACAGTGTGATTCAGCCAGAGGGCTGAGTCACTGAAGAGCTGCCAAAGAAACCATAAGCTGGAGGAAAACACTTGGGGTGGGGGGGTGCCACTCCATTTCAACCAAGAACTAAGAAACAGCAGGCTCACACCTAACTAGAAGGGGGTACTTGAGAGAGGTGGGTGCTGCCCCATTCCAAAATGAGAGATAACAGACATGGAATCGGCCAAAGGGGGCACTCACGAGAGGCAGGTGCTGACCCCATTACACTTACATATAATGCTTCTGTTAATATACCCCAGAATGTGATAGAGAAAAAAGGCAAATGTCATTCTTTCCACAGAAGCATTACACTTTTGACGTGTATTCACTTTATCATCCACTATAATACCCAGTGGTACTAGTAGTACCAGGAATAAGGATTTTCCAGTGATTATCACAGAAATAAGAGAAGAAATATTCGACTCTTGATTTTTTTCCCCTACCAGTCCAGGATTTTGGTGACTCAAAATGAAAATGTTCCATCACTCACCTAGGGAGATAAAGGATTATGGAACTAAGCTTCACTTCAAAATGCTTCCCTGATATTTATCCTATGCTCAGTTTCATCCCATGATTTATAGTTATATCCACAATGAACTACCTAAGCAAATTTGCACACTCCTTGCAAATCTTTAGGCTGTGTGGGGTTGTCTGCAAGCATCTATTACAATCATTGAAAAGATCCTGGTTATACTGAGTAAATCTGTACCCCTGAATGGGTATATAGACAACTATTTTGCAGTGCTGTAGAAATTTGTTGATTTCACTTTTTCAGCATGTACATAATAAAATTTCAAAATTAAAGTCATATTTTAAATTTCTGGGAATTTGTTCTCAGTAGACAGAAATCTTTACCACTATCTTGACTTTCAAATGCCTTTATTTAGTAGTTAATCCTCCCCACACCTTCCTTTCAAAAAAGAAAAGAATATAAACAAGTCAGAGTGGAATGAAATCAAACGTTAACTTCAGTTTGAGGTGGGAAAGTAAAGAACCCAATCGGCTGGTGGCCAGATCTCTGATGACAGCAGCTGGCAATCACAAAATAATTAAATGCTTGAGATTGATTTTAAACATGCAAAGCTGGCCTGCTTTAGAGCTGCTGTTAAAGGGGAAGTAGAAGCAGATGTACCTAGGTGTCTCATCACACACGACTTGTCTACACTAGGATTTTTCAGGAAACCATTCACTGGTGCAGATCCACCAATAGCGGCACTACTGAAGATAAAGCACACGTATTTTACCGTTTTGTTTATCCAGACCTACTGTGTGCATCATAGAATCATAGAATATCAGGGTTGGAAGGGACCTCAGGAGGTATCTAGTCCAACCCCCTACTTAAAGCAGGACCAATCTCCAACTAAATCATCCCAGCCAGGGCTTTGTCAAGTCTGACCTTAAAAACCTCCAAGAAAGGAGATTCCACTACTTCCCTAGGTAACCCATTCCAGTGCTTCACCACCCTCCTAGTGAAAACGTTTTTCCTAATATCCAACCTAAACCTCCCTCACTGCAACTTGAGACCATTGCTCCTTGTTCTGTCATCTGCTACCACTGAGAACAGTCTAGGTCTATCCTCTTTGGAACCCCCTTTCAGGAAGCTGAAAGCAGCTATCAAATCCTCCCTCATTCTTCTCTTCTGCAGACTAAACAAGCCCAGTTCCCTCAGCCTGTCCTCATAAGTCATGTGCTCCAGCCCCTTAATCATTTTTGTTGCCCTCGGCTGGACTCCTTCCAATTTTTCCTCATCTTTCTTGTAGTATGGGGCCCAAAACTAGACACAGTACTCCAGATGAGGCCTCACCAATGTCGAATAGAGGGGAATGATCATGCCCTTTGATCTGCTGGCAATTCCCCTATTTATACAGCCCAAAATGCTGTTAGCCTTCTTGGCAACAAGGGCACACTGTCAACTCATATCCAGTGTCTTGTCCACTGTAACCTCTAGGTCCTTTTCTGCAGAACTGCTGCCTAGCCATTCGGTCCCTAGTCTGTAGCAGTGCATGGGATTCTTCCATCCTAAGTGCAGAACTCTGCACTTGTCCTTGTTGAACCTCATCAGATTTCTTTTGGACCAATCCTCTAATTTCTCTAGGTCCCTCTGTATCCTAGCCCTACCCTCCAGCGTATCTACCACTCCTCCCAGTTTAGTGTCATCTGCAAAATTGCTGAGGGTTCAGTCCATGCCATCCTCCAGATATTGAACAACATCGGCCCCAGGACTGATCCTTGGGCACTCCGCTTGGTAACGGCTGCCAACTAGACATGGAGCCATTGATCACTACCTGTTGAGCCCAACAATCGAACCAGCTTTCTATCCACCTTATAGTCCATTCATCCAGCCCATACTTCTTTAACTTGCTGGCACGAATACTGTGGGAGACCGTATCAAAAGCTTTGCTAAAGTCAAGGCATAACACATCCACTGCTTTTCCCTCATCCGCAGAACCAGTTATAGCAGCAAAGAATCCTGTGGCACCTTATAGACTAACAGACGTTTTGCAGCATGAGCTTTCATGGGTGAATACGATGCATCCGAAGAAGTGGGTATTCACCCACGAAAGCTCATGCTGCAAAACGTCTGTTAGTCTATAAGGTGCCACAGAATTCTTTGCTGCTTTTACAGATCCAGACTAACACGGCTACCCCTCTGATACTTGAGAACCAGTTATCTCATCATAGAAAGCAATTAGGTTAGTCAGGCACAACTTGACCTTGGTGAATCCATGCTGACAGTTCCTGATCACTTTCCTCTCCTCTAAGTGCTTCAGAATTGATTCCTTGAGGACCTGCTTCATGATTTTTCCAGGCACTGAGGTGATGCTGACTGGCCTGTAGTTCCCCAGATCCTCTTTCTTCCCTTTTTTAAAGCTGGGCACTACATTAGCCTTTTTCCAGTCATCTGGGACCTCCCCGAGTTTTCAAAGATAATGGCCAATGGCTCTGCAATCACATCCGCCAACTCCTTTAGCACCCTTGGATGCAGAGCATCCGGCCCCAGGGACTTTTGCTCGTCCAGCTTTTCTAAATAGTCCCGAACCACTTCTTCCTCCACAGAGGGCTGGTCACTTCCTCCCCATGCTGTGCTGCCCAGTGCATTAGTCTAGGAGCTGACCTTGTTCATGAAGATAGAGGCTCCTTGTAGTACCTGCACACAAGTTTGCAATGGCACATAAAAATGTATGGTATAAAGTACGTCCATTTGTGCTCCTTTACTACTGACATTTCTGGCCATGTCATGCACAGGAGAACACTTAAGTGATTAAATATGACCGACCTGTTCATTTCCAGAGTTCAAACACCACCACTAGTGTGAATAAGACAGATCATTAATTAGCTATAATGCTTCCCCTAGCTCATCATTATTTCATGGCAGTGCTGCTGTTTGAGTTCTGGGAACAAACACAAAGGGCTGGATGTGCCTGTGTATACAGTGACTTTTCTCGCTTATGCTTTGCAAAGCAGGCTTGCAAAGGACTTTCTCTCCTTTTAGCTTCAAAGCTCTAACTAATTTCCTTCTTAGCAAGGGAGTTTCTGCCCTCCATCTCCTCCTGGCTGTTGGAAAGGGATTCCCCTACCCTGCTTCTTACTTGGTTGGTGAGAAGGTGGTTTTACCTTTTCTCCTTCTGACAACTTGGAAAAAAGTCTCTTGTGCCCTGGCTGGTAGGTAAAGGGCACTTATCCTCCCTCTTCCCCAGAAGGTTTTTCCTTCCATAATCCTCTGCCTTATGAAACATATGTGTACAGGTCTGATTACCTGGGCTTCATCCACTCCTTATCTCCCTGTGGTTTGTATGAGTGTTGTGTAAAGGAACTATTGGATTATTTCCAGGCCTCCCAAAGTCTTCCACTGATATTTTATATGCTTGATTTTTAATACAAATGTAAATTCTGAAAAACAGTCCAGATTCATGTACTGTGATATATGCACTATAATACAGGCTGTCATAGTATTGTCAGGTGTCTGTGTCTAAATACACACATGCACACCACATTCAGGTATGGTGATTTTCTTTTGGATAGCAATATAGGGGACAGTGGGGTGGAGGTTTTTTTTAAACTCTACCCAGTTTTTATATTGCAAAATGATAGGCTCAAACTTGCAGGACCAGACCACTAGAGAGAGAGAGATTTCTTTACATCTAGCCCTAAACTTTCATCCCTACATAAAAAAAAAAAATATGCGGCTGTGTTTTAATATAGGCCCTTGTAACTGGTCTTCAGGGATTATGCAAATCAAATTTGGAAGAAAAATATTATTCCTTATTCCAAGTAGTAAAGCATAACAAACTCTTCAAATTTGTAAATACGTCTGGAGAAGCCTCTGTAGAAAGGCAGTGAATATTTTTTTCTATTTTGAAAGCAGGCCTTTAGTTATCCTGTATACACTTGTAAATCAGGACAACTATAATCCTATTGGATCCCCTAACTGCTGTAGAATTACATTTCATCTGGCTATGGAAATCCAGAGACAGAAATTAATTAGATGCTACCATGAAACTTGGTGTTAACAATGATGGTTCATATATTATTTACCTTTAAGAACAGCCATATTAGATCAAACAAATGATCCATCTAGCCCAGTATCCCGTCTTCTGTGAGTGGCCAGTGCTAGATGCTTTAGAGGGAATGAACAGAATAGGTTAATTTTTAGTGGTCCATCCCCTGTCATCCAGTCCTACCTTCTGGCAGTTGAAAATTTGGGGACACCCAGATCAGGGGGTTGCATCCCTGACCGTTTTGGCTACTAGCCATTCATGGACCTATCCTCCATAAATTATCTAATTCTTTTTTAATCTAGTTTCACAATATTCCCATGGCAGTGAGTTCCACAGGTTAACTGTGAATTGTGAAGTACTTCCTTTTCTTTTAAATATGCTGACTATTAATTTCATTGGGTGAGCACAAGTTCTTGTGTTATGGGATGGGGTAAATAGCACTTCCCTATTCATTTTCTCCATACCATTCATAATTTTATAGAGCTCTAGCATATCGCCCTCAGTTGTCTCTTTTCTAAACTGAACAGTCCTAGTCTTTTTAATCTCTTCTCATTGACAAACTGTTCCATACCCTTAATCATTTTTGTGTCCCTTGTCTGTACCTTTTCCAATTCTAATATATCTTTACTGAAATGGGGTGACTATTACTGCACACAATATTCAAAGAGTGAGCATACCATTGATTTACATAGTGGCACTATGATTTTTTTCTATTTTATCTACTCCTTTCCTAATGGTTCCTAAGATTCTATTAGCTTTTTTGACTGTCACTGCACATTGAGCAGCTGTTTTCAGAGAACTAGCCACAACAACCCCAAGATCTTTCTTGAGAGGTAACAGCCAACATAGAACTCATCATTCTGTATGTATAGTAGGGATTATTTTTTCCAACGTGAATTACTTTACACTTATCAACATTGAATATCACTTTGTTGTCCAGTCATCCCAGTTTTGTGAGTTCCCTCTGTAACTCTTCATAGTTGGCTTTGGTCTTAATTAGCTTAGCAGTTCTGCTATTTCATATCTGAGTTCCTTCACAGCTCTTGGGTGAATACTATCTGGACCTGGTTCCTTATTACTGTTTACTTAATCAATTTGTTCCAAAATGTCTTCTATTGACACATCAATCTGGGACAGTACCTTATTTGTCACCTAAAATGAATGGCTTAAGGTATGGGAATCTCCCTTACATCCTCTATAGTGAAGACCAATGCAAAAAAATCCATTTTCCTTCTCCGCAAAAGCCTCATCTTCCTTGAATTCTTTAGAACACCTTGATTGTCCAGTAGCACCATTGATTGTTTGGCAGGCTTACTGCTTCGGATGTAATTAAAAAATGTTTGTTTGTGGCATTAGTTAGTTCCTCTTTGAATTCTTTTTTGGTTTGCCTTATTATACTTGACTTGCCAGAATTTCTGTTCCCTTATAATTTTCCTCACTAGGAAAATACCTAATGCAGTCTCCAATTTTCCTACAAGGGTGGCAAACTGGTTAAATGAACCTGTGTTGCATGGTGAAGCCTTTCCTACTTAGTAGAAAGTCTTAAAACATCCCTTCTCCACCTACAGCTTAATTGTTCTAATGCTTGTTTCTGTAGATAAGGAAATATTTTAAGTAAGGGGGCTCAGAATGATCCAAAATATCTTCAAAAGAGAGATCCACCTTTGAGAATGAATCCACATTTTGAAGCCTCTCTTTGCACAGCTTGTGTAACTACTGTTGTATGAGAGACAGGAGAGATTCCAAGAAGTCTGGTAGCATGACATTAAAAGGGAAGAGGAGTTTCCTACTCCATGATGATGTCTTCCATAACAGCTGGATGTTTCCAGGATAATGAAGACCGAAGGGCTATGCTAATTGAATGTCAATATAGTACAGAAGAGAGGGGACTTCTTCAGGGCTTGGCTAAAATGCTTTAGAAAAGGGACTAGCTCAACAAACAAGCAAGTAACTATCCTGTTAAAGTCTCACAATGGCCAGTTCTCTAGAGCAAGATTCTAAACCATTAATTTGTGTTCAACCAACTGGCTGAACATTTCTAACTTGCTGAGAGCTCCATCATGCACTTTTTTGTCAAGCAAAACCTCAAAGTAAGTGGGTTAGGACTAAGCCTTCTATGATGGCCTAGTAGGGTATGTTTACACAGCCTGCAGCAGCAAGTCTCCCAGACCAGGTTGACAGACTCAGGCTTGCGAGGATCATCCTACCATACTAAAAAGAGCTGTGTAGATGGTGCAGCTCAGGCTCTGAAGTTTAGGGAGGGATGTGGGTTTCAGAGCTCAAGTTCTAGCCTGCGCTGCAATATCAAAGTGCTGTCTACACAGTAGCGTGAGCCCTGTGATCCTGAGTCTGTCAACCTAAGCTGGGAGGCTCGCTGCCACAGTCAGCATAAACCTACCCATAATGACTAGCATGGTATAAACATCTAGTTATTATTTGAATTACAGTTGTACCGAGAGGCTTTAAGCCTGGGACCTATTGTGAAAGTCACTGTAAGACATATAGGAGACAGTCCCTATCTTATGGGGTGGACAATTTTATTCAGAGACAAAACTAGCAAAGGATGGCAGAGGAAACTGAACTACATCACACAGAAAGTCAGTGGTGGAGGTAGGAATGAAGCTGGTTAGTGTCATATCCCCCAGATCACATTGCCTAGCAAGATAGATGGATTGAACATTACATAGTTGAAGTGTCTTTAACAATGAACTACTCCACTGTGATTGGAGGGATTATGGGAAATTGCTAGTTATGTCAGAGTCTTACCTGCGCTCCAAAGGAACATTCTGAAAATAATATTGAATTTAATAAAATAAGTATGAAGAATAGAAATCGGGAGACCCCTTGAGACACACACAATTTTGGGAAGGCCATTCATTTTCAGTATATAAATTTTACCCCACAAAGTGAGGGTTAACAGACTCCATCGCTCCAAATCAATAGCCACTTAGGCAATAATTGGTTCTATATTTATCTTTGGGATTCCCTAAATATTTCTGGGAATTGGTATTCCTAAATATTTCATATAAGACTGCCATTGACAGTCCCAATTTAAGAAAAGATCTTTGTGGGTATATTTAAAGCCTAAGGCTTTTGATTTACCCCCAACTAATTTTATATCCTGAGGAGTCCTAATATATTAATAATGATTAGAAGGTAGGAATGGTTACCTGGGTGTTAGATATGAATAAAAGCATCTGCATAGAGCATAATTGTGGGGGGTTTTGGTCCACCCTAATGTCATGAATATGTTGGATGGCAATGGTTAAAGATTCCACAGCTAAAATCAAACAGAAAGAGGACACCCCTGCCTCAAACCTCTCTGCAATGAAAATGGGGAAGAAATAATGCCATTGGTCACTATCCTGGAAGTCAGGTTAGCATACAAAAGCTTAATCCAAGCACTAAATTAGTAGCAAAATTTAGATTTGATAAACATATGAAAAAGAGTTCCAGGTTATGCCATCAAAGGCCTTTTTGGCATCTAAAGAAATGACAGTTAAGGGTTCTTTAGAAACTCAAAGAGGCAATAAGATCAATCATTTGATGCAAAATATCTGAGCTACATCTATTATAAAGGAAGCCTACCTGACTTGTGTCTGATGTGTGAGAGAACTTTGTCCAATCACATAGCAGGAGCTTTTGCTAAAATCTTATCACATTTGATTAAGGAAATTGTCCTGTAATTACTACATAGTCCAAGGTCTTTCCCAGGTTTAGGAATAACTGAGGTTACAGCTTCTCAGAGTAGGTGGGAGAGTTTGCTCATTCTTGGCCTCATTGAACATATTCAATAATCTAGGTGTTAAAGTTTCAGAGAACATTTTGTAAATTCAATTGGGAATCTGTCTGCACCAGGAGTCTTTGCAACCTTCATTTCTTTTATAGCATGAGTCAGTTCTGTGATTTGTAGAGGGGCATCTAAAAGTTCCTTCTGAAAGTCAGATCTGGGGCAGAGAATCCATTAAATATTTTATCTAGGGCCTCTGGACTGATTCCCTCTTCAGCTAAATATAGTTTTGAATAAAACTGAAATCATTGTACATAATTTATTACTGCTATTTGCAACATCAGCAATAATCTTATTTCTGTTAGGGGGCAGAAGCAATGGACATCAAGACCTTTGCAAGGGTATCAATTCTATGTTCTCTACAGTCCTTTTTGAAAGAGGCATAGAATCATGGGACTGGAAGGGACCTCAAGAGGACTAAGTGGCAGGACTCATGGCAGGATTAAGTTTTATTTAGACCAGAAATTGGCAACCTTTGGCATGCAACCTGCCAGAGTAAGCATCCTGCCAGGCCAGGCTGGTTTGTTTACCTGCCGCGCCTGCAGGTTCGGCCGATCGTGGCTCCCACTGGCCGCAGTTTGCCGTTCCAGGCCAATGGAAGCGGCAGCCAGCACATTCCTCGGCCCGTGCCACTTCCCGCAGCCCCCACTGGCCTAAGAACATAAGAACATAAGAAAGGCCGTACCGGGTCAGACCAAAGATCCATCTAGCCCAGTATCTGTCTACCGACAGTGGCCAATGCCAAGTGCCCCAGAGGGAGTGAACCTAACAGGCAATGATCAAGTGATCTCTCTCCTGCCATCCATCTCCATTCTCTGACGAACAGAGGCTAGGGACACCATTCTTACCCATCCTGGCTAATAGCCATTTATGGACTTAGCCACCATGAATTTATCCAGTCCCCTTTTAAACATTGTTATAGTCCTAGCCTTCACAACCTCCTCAGGTAAGGAGTTCCACAAGTTGACTGTGCGCTGCGTGAAGAAGAACTTCCTTTTATTTGTTTTAAACCTGCTGCCTATTAATTTCATTTGGTGACCCCTAGTTCTTGTATTATGGGAATAAGTAAATAACTTTTCCTTATCCATTTTCTCAACATCACTCATGATTTTATATACCTCTATCATGTCCCCCCTTAGTCTTCTCTTTTCCAAGCTGAAGAGTCCTAGCCTCTTTAATCTTTCCTCGTATGGGACCCTCTCTAAACCCCTAATCGTTTTAGTTGCCCTTTTCTGAACCTTTTCTAGTGCTAGAATATCTTTTTTGAGGTGAGGAGACCACATCTGTACACAGTATTCGAGATGTGGGCGTACCATGGATTTATATAAGGGCAATAATATATTCTCAGTCTTATTCTCTATCCCCTTTTTAATGATTCCTAACATCCTGTTTGCTTTTTTGACCGCCTCTGCACACTGCGTGGACATCTTCAGAGAACTATCCACGATGACGCCAAGATCTTTTTCCTGACTCGTTGTAGCTAAATTAGCCCCCATCATGTTGTATGTATAGTTGGGGTTATTTTTTCCAACGTGCATTACTTTACATTTATCCACATTTAATTTCATTTGCCATTTTGTTGCCCAATCACTTAGTTTTGTGAGATCTTTTTGAAGTTCTTCACAATCTGCTTTGGTCTTAACTATCTTGAGCAGTTTAATATCATCTGCAAATTTTGCCACCTCACTGTTTACCCCTTTCTCCAGATCATTTATGAATAAATTGAATAGGATTGGTCCTAGGACTGACCCTTGGGGAACACCACTAGTTACCCCTCTCCATTCTGAGAATTTACCATTAATTCCTACCCATTGTTCCCTGTCCTTTAAAGCAGTGAACTGCGGCCAGTGGGAGCCACAATTGGCCAAACCTGCAGACACGGCAGGTAAACAAACCAGCCTGGCCTGCCAGGATGCTTACTCTGGTGGGCCACGTGCCAAAGGCTGCCAATCCCTGATCTAGACCATCCCTGACAGGTGTTTGTCTGACCTGCTCTCAAAAATCTCCAATGATGGAGATTCCACAACCTCCCTAGGCAATTTATTCCAGTGCTTAACTGCCCTGACAGTTTTTTCCTAATGTCCAATCTAAACTTCCCTTGCTGCAGTTTAAGCCCATTGCTTCTTAGGAACAATGTTTTTCTCTCCTTCTTGTAACAGTTTACAAGTATATAAAAGGTATGTCCCCTCTCAGTCTTCTTTTCCAGAATAAGCAAACCTGTTTTTTCAATCTTACCTCATAGACCATGTTTTCTAGACCTTTACTAATTTTTTTGTTCTTCTCTGGACATTCTCCAATTTGTCCACATCTTTCCTGATATGTGGTACCCAGGACTGCACAGAATACTCCAATCGAGGCTTAATCAGCACAGAGTAGAATGGAAGAATTACTTCTTGTGTCTTGCTTACAACACTCCTGCTAATACATCCCAGAATGATGTGTGAATTTTTTGTTTTTTGTTTTTTTTTGGCAACAGTGTTACACTGACTCATTTAGCTTGTGGTCCACTATGACCCCCAGATCCCTCTCCGCAGTACTCCTTCCTAGGCAGTCATTTCCCATTTTCTATGTGTGCAACTGATTGTTCCTTCTTGAGTGGAGTGCTTTGCATTTGTCCTTATTGAATTTCATCCTATTTACTTCAGACCATTTCTCCAGTTTGTCCAGATCATTTTGAATTTTAATCCTATTCACCAAAACACTTGCAACCCCTCCCAGCTTGGTATCGTCCGCAAACTTTATAAGTGTATTCTCTATGCCATTATCTAAATAATTGATGAAGATATTGAACAAAGCCAGACCCAGAACTGATCCCTGTGGGTCCCCACTCATTATGCCCTCCCAGCATGACTGTGAACCACTCTCTGGGAATGAAAAAAAACAGCAGTACTTGTGGCACCTTAAAGACTAACAAATTTATTTTAGCATGAGCTTTCGTGAGCTAAAGCTCACTTCTTCGGATGCATAGAATGGAACACACAGACAGGAGATATTTATACATACAGAGAACATGAAAAGGTGGAAGTATGCATACCAACAGGCAGAGTCTAATCAATTGAGATGAGCTATCGTTAGCAGGAGGAAAAAAACTTTTTGAAGTGATAATTAAGATGGCCCATAGAAGGTGTGAGGAGAACTTAACATAGGGAAATAGATTCAATTGGTGTAATGACCCAACCATTCCCAGTCTTTGTTTAGACCACAGTTAATAGTATCTAGTTTGCATATTAATTCAAGTTCAGCAGTTTCTCTTTGGAGTCTGTTTTTGAAGTTTTTTTGTTGCAAAATTGCCACCTTCAAGTCTGCCACTGAGTGGTTAGAGGGGTTGAAGTGTTCTCCCACTGGTTTTTGAATGTTATGATTCCTGATGTCAGATTTGTGTCCATTTATTCTTTTGCGTAGAGACTGTCCGGTTTGGCCAATGTACATGGCAGAGGGGCATTGCTGGCACATGATGGCATATATCACATTGGTAGATGTGCAGGTGTACGAGCCCCTGATGGTGTGTCTGATGTGATTAGGTCCTGTGATGGTGTCACTTGAATGGATATGTGGACAGAGCTGGCATCGGGCTTTATTGCAAGGATAGGTTCCTGGGTTAGTGTTTATGTTGTATGGTGTGCGGTTGCTGGTGAGTATTTGCTTCAGGTTGGGAGGCTGTCTATAAGCGAGGACGGGCCTGTCTCCCAAGATCTGTGAGAGTGAGGGATCATCTTTAAGGATAGGTTGTAAATCTTTGATGATGCGCTGGAGAGGTTTTAGTTGGGGGCTGTAGGTGATGGCTAGTGGTGTTCTGTTATTTTCTTTTTTAGGCCTGTCCTGTAGTAGGTGGCTTCTGGGTACTCTTCTGGCTCTGTCAATCTGTTTTTTCACTTCAGCAGGTGGGTATTGTAGGTTTAAGAATGCTTGATAGAGATCTTGTAGGTGTTTATCTCTGTCTGAGGGATTGGAGCAAATACGGTTGAATCTTAGAGCTTGGCTGTAGACAATGGATCGTGTGGTGTGTCCGGGATGGAAGCTGGAGGCATGTAAGTAAGTATAGCGGTCAGTGGGTTTCCGGTATAGGGTGGTATTTATGTGACCATCGTTTATTAGCACAGTAGTGTCTAGGAAATGGACCGCTTGTGTGGATTGGTCTAGGCTGAGGTTGATGGTGGGATGGAAATTGTTAAAATCTCGGTGGAATTCCTCGAGGGCTTCTTTTCCATGAGTCCAGATGATGAAGATGTCATCAATGTAGCGCAAGTAGAGTAGGGGCATTAGGGAACGAGAGTTAAGGAAGCGTTGTTCTAAGTCAGCCATAAAGATGTTGGCATACTGAGGGGCCATGCGGGTACCCATAGCAGTGCCACTGACTTGAATATATATATTGTCCCCAAATGTGAAATAGTTGTGGGTGAGGACAAAGTCACAAAGTTCAGCCACCAGGTTAGCCGTGATATTATCGGGGATACTGTTCCTGATGGCTTGTAGTCCATCTTCGTGTGGAATGTTAGTGTAGAGGGCTTCCACATCCATAGTGGCCAGAATGGTGTTTTCTGGGAATGGTTTTCCAACCAGTTTTTCACCCACCTTGTAATAGCTCCATCTAGGTTGCATTTCCCTAGTTTGTTTGACAAGGTCATGCTAGATAGTATCAAAAGCTTTACTAAAGTCAAGATATACCATGTTTACCATTTCCTCCTAGCCAGAAGGCTTGTTGCCCTGTCAAAGAAAGCTATCAGGTTGGTTTGACACAATTTGTTCTTGATAAATCTATGCTCACTGTTACTTGTCACCTTATTATCTTTTAGGTGTTTTGCAAATTGCTTAATTATTTGCTCCATTATCTTTCTGGGTACTGAAGTTAAGCTGACTGGTCTGTAATTCCCCAGGTTCTTTTTTTCCCTTTTTATAGATGGGCAGTATATTTGCCCTTTTCCAATCTTCTGGAATCAGTAAATCTTCCCTCAGTGTCAGACATTGTTCAACTTTTTATGTATTAGTATATGATGCCCCTCACTTTAGAATTAAAGAATCTAGAAACTGGGAGACCCACCCAATCTCTTTTCAGTTTACAAGCTTCAAGTTTTGTCATGTGCATCTCCTAGGACACAGCAATGTCAACATTCTTTTTTTAAGCAATGAGTATATTTTCTCTTTAATAGGCTTATTAAAACTCTTTATATTCCAAGAGATGCATTTAATTTTCAGAGTCTTCACTGTTAAAATATACCAGATAAAATATAAAGTCACTTTCTGAATAAATGAGAAATTGCAAATTTTCCTGAGCAGCATACAGTTTTCATATCTAAGTGAAAGCTATATAATCCAAGGGTAGGGTGTCACTTCCAAGTACATATTCTAGAAGAGTATGAAGGAAATTGCCAGCAACAGGAGCGGGAAAGAGAAGAATAAAATAAGTGGGGAAAAAACAAAGCAGAAAAGATAGTGGAGAGAGAAATACACATTAGTATCATACAATCAAAAAGAAGAATCTATTTAAACAGTTCAAAAACAAAACACAAACTACCCACCCTTGCCCAGCGGGGCAGCCAGATCAGGTGGAACTTGGAGATTCTCACAGCCTGTGGGGCCCAATCATCACAGCTATAGTAACCCTTGAATCTTGATACATTAGTTTATAAGGAAGCACCATCTAACAAAACAATGCTAAAATATACATCATTTCTAATCAAATGTTAGATTTTTAGATTGATGTTACTTTTCTGTGAGTTAAGGCAATACCAAGTAAAGTGATAACCCTTCCACCTCAATGTGAGTTACTTTTCTTTTCTCTAACATATCAATACCAACTAGCACCCATCAACTTCCTTAAAGAAACTATATCAGATCTCAGAGAGCAATACATAAGTTCTATACAGTCAGATCATTCCATAGATGACTTCTAGTGAGGGAGGAGGCTGAACATTTTTTAGGCATCTTTCTGCCTCCTGAGGGGAACTGAATGATACTATCTTCTCACCATTCTTAATATGGAGCATTCTAGGTATTTAATAAAATACTTCATGTCCATCTTCCTGGCTAATTGTTTTGCTTGGTTAAAAGCTGCAGTCACTGCAACCACATCACAGGTATAACCTTGAAAGAACAGTATTTTAATTTTTGGTCCTCCCCATAGCCGCTCCTTTTGTCCCCTCTGGATTTCTGCAGCATAAGCTCCTTAGTGGTAAAGTTCAGGAATTTCACAATCAGTGCTCGAGGCCAACCTCCTGGAGCTGGCTTGGGGCAAAAGTCCGGTGTGCCCATTCTATATAAAAGCAAATCTACCAAAAGATCCAACAACTTAGAGAACGTCTACACTAGAAGCACTACATCAGCGCAGCTTCACCAATGCCATTGTGCTGCTGTAGCACGTCTAGTGAAGATGCACTATGTCAAGATACAGAAGCTATGTCTCTCCCACTGACATAGCACTGGTGTGGACAGCACTTAGGTTGCTGTAACTTGCATTGCTCTGGAGGGTGTTTTCTTGACACCCCTGAGTGGCCTAAATTAGATTGACTTAAGCAGTAGTATAGACCTGCCCTTAGTTTAGCAGTTTAGGGACAAATTCAGGGGGTTTACCTCGCTAGTCCCTCAGGAACACCCACAATCCTGATGTTACATCATCTTGAGTGGCTTTCTAGATCATTTAGCTTGGTCTTCAGTCTTGACATCATTGCAGTTCTTCATAACCTGTAACTTGTTCTCTTTGAAATCTTCCACTACAGAAAGGGTGTTCTGCTTCACCCATTCATCTGGATAGAAGTTGTAGTGTGCTCTGAATCTCAGTCATGGTGTTCTGTAGGATGGAAACTGTAAATTTAATTTCAACAGTATCTGCAGCAACCTACTGTGCTTCAGCCATCATCTGCTTTCCATCTGGATCAGGCACCATTTTGCCTGAGGAGGGGGCATGCATGTGGCAGATCTGTGTTTTCAGATTCAGAAAGGAAGATGCAAAGCTAGAGGGCATCTTGGAGGTTTCAGCAGTTGGGTGCAATATTTCTTGGGATTGGATGCGGGTTTTAGGCCACAATGTTTGGGGGTTGCCTGTGGGCCATTTCCAAGCTCAAGCAACCTACATCCACCTTGGTCACAGCAGCCTCTGCTGTCCCAAAACCATAATTTTCTTTCCAGTTCTGGAGTGACATTACTGCTTCAGAAATGCCCTGGACTGGCTACAGTAGCCCTCTGTTAACACTCAGAACAGGTATTGAATAGCAGGAAAGGAGAGGGAATTGTTGCTCAATGTGCTTCAATCCCAAGCTGAATGTAGCACCTCTTTGTGAGAGACAATAGCTTGTTCTGTGTCTATTCAGTCCTTGTCCTCCACATTGGAAACTGTCAGTTAGTCCCAGTTGTGATGTAAACCCTTGTCCACAAGGCAATTGACTGAACCAACCATCTCATTCCACATGGGCCACAGAAAAGTCATCAAATGGCAAATGACTGTTGGTCACACTTGATAGTTGGCTATAATATTTTATAACACCTTCTACTGAACCTTTATAACCACCTCATTTCTGCATCACCTACATGCATCCTACGAAGTGGGTATTCACCCATGAAAGCTCATGCTCCCAAATGTCTCTTAGTCTATAAGGTGCCACGGGACTCTTTGCTACTTTTACAGATCCAGACTAACACAGCTACCCCTCTGATACTCATTTCTGTAAAATTCCTATAACAGAATTAGCACCTTATAAGTCATTTACACATTAAACCTTAATATAAAATGTGAATGACTTTTGTTCATTGCAGACCTACTCTGGATCTGAATTACTGATCTGATGGTAACTAGCATTAGGGATTGTGCCTCTAAGAATTGAGATTCCAAGGCAGAGTCTGGACAGGGCTAAGTAAACCTGTTGTGCTCAGCCAGCTGGAACCATAAACAGAATAAAGCAAAGCTCTTGTAAGCACTTTGAGCACAGAGTGATCACTGAACACCACAGAGGCTATGTACCAATTACCTGACCCCTAAGCCATCCAAATCCCTTATCAGGTTTGGCCTGCTCTATAATAATTTTATACATCACTTTGAGAATCACTCATTTTGAAATGAATGGTATTTGCTGCTTTGATTTTCAGCCCTGTGGGCCTGTATCTGAATTTCTCACAAAGCCTCTGTTAATTGCAAAAAGAGGTAACCTTCAAGTAGTTACAAAGTAAAAAAAAGTACATTTCTAACTAGTTACTGATGACATTTTTCATTTCTTTAGGCTTTAGGATAGGTTTAATTTCATTTTAACAGTAATTTTGAAAGTATGACAATATATTTTTATTCTCATTTATTAGCAGCAGACATTCCTGGATCTGTATTGTGATACAAAATGACAGTCACTGCCATGAAGAGTTTAGAATCTAAATGATGCTCACAGAGATAATCAGATGCATTTGGAAACACAGTTCTAAAACACGTCAGGTCAGTGGTCTGGACTTTAAATCTTTGTCATACCACTATGCAAAGTTCGGAAGTTGACCTTTCAGTTTAAGGATCATGGAATGTTTTGGTTCTCAACTTAGAATATTCCTTCCAAGTGATTCCACAGTTCATTCTTGGGCCTAAATTAAGAATCAAAACATTTCTTGACCCATAACCCTACAAAGTGAAAAATCAACATCTGCCCTATATAACAAAGACTACGGAAAGAAGACTTACAGCCCGAAACATAATAAATATTATTTTAAAATAAAGTTTAGAAAGTGCAAACCTCAGGAGATGACAGCATTTACAGTTTTCTCTGATTTTTTAAGACAATATCTTCACATGAGATAGTGGCAGAAAGAGTCCCTGACAAATTTCTGCTATAATGGAGTGTGCACTGCTGTTTGTATAACAATGTAGCCCAGTAGACAGAAACCTTAATTTCATATCTTCAATTATACAATTTTGTAGAGTTTCTTCAGGCCCCATATCTCTCTCAAGACAGAGGAAATAATAGAATGTTATGGGTGAGTGCTTTGGAACATTTCTACTGCATTTTGCTATTTCTAGTACAGATAGTTACCAATGGGCTTTGTCCTTCCGATGGATGCTTATATATGAAGTATTTCTATTTTTGGACATTCTTCTCCAGCACCAAATATTCCCATTCCCACACAACAGCCTTAAGGACACACAGAAGAGCAGCTAAGGAAACACGGAGGACTATGACAAATTTTGTTTAGAAACAATTCTGCCTACATGTCATGTACACAAGTATAAGCATCTCATGGTAAATTTACAGCTTAACTAGGGCATCTTTAATAGGAGATCAGATCTATATCCATCATGGTCCCATGACAAATTGATTCTGGAACAAATAACACCTAACTCCCAAACTGAACTTACTGTCATTTTTAGGCATTGAAGATATTTTTGTGAGAACAGTGTCATCTTAAGAGTTCATCTGTTTCTGCTGCTCATTGCTTACATGCATCCTCCAGCTCAGTGGTGGGCAGGTTGTTTTTTTCCTCCTTTGGGATAGGTTTTGGGGTTATTAAGCAGGGCCAAGAGAACTCTACTAGGTCTTTTAAAACATTTTAAGAGCCTTAAATAGACTATCCAGGCAGAAAATTTTACACATTGGGAACTGAGGCAAAGAAGTTAAGTAACTTGCCCAAAGTCAGACAGGAAGTCTGTGGAGCAGGTGAGAATTTAACCCAGCTCTCTTAGGTTAAATCTTCCCTCTCTCCTTATTTGAGCACACATTGAAACTCAGAACTACTCATCTCTGTGTGATTAGATAATCTTAAAACTGTTCAGAAATTATACAATACTCTTTTTTTAACTGATTAATGAGAATTTGTCCTATGGGTGGAATAAGTTAAGTCTCATCTACAAATGTTAATTAATAATATAAACTGAAAACAGGGGCTCATGATGGAAGTGCTGGCTGACAGCTGTTGACACCACCTTAATTATAGACTAGAATAGGGAACAAGATGCTGCAGTAGAACTACCTAAGTATCATTCTTCTCAAATGAAGCAGTGGAATATATTAGCACAGGTAAGACTATATTTAATAAAAAATACTATGAGTTTAAGAAGACTCACTGTGTTGCTCACTATCCCCTGTTACAAGCTGTGCAAGGTGAAATGACAAAACTTTGCCTCAAATTGGTGAGAGTAAAATTATGTATCTCAATGGATCAAGGGACTTAGTAGGTCTTTCTTAATGAGAATAAATTTGTAATGAGTTTTGGGTGGCACTGAGTCAGGAATGATTGGGGGGGAAGTGTTCAGACTGGAAATGTAATTTTTTGTGTGTTCCCCATCCCACCCCACCCATTGCCCTGCATGAATTGAAAACTCCTCATAGTCATGATAAAGCAATCTTGTTAAATAGAACCTGAACAAGCACAGTAATCTGTTCATTAGTTTTTAAAAATGGGATTGATCACAGAGATCTGAAGAACTCAATTATGGACCATCTTTTACAGTCCTCCTTCCTCAGGAAAGGCTCCAGTTAGCGTTCTGAGTCTGATTTATTATGTGATTGAGGCGGTTAGCAAAAGTAAACTTAGTTGTGATCCTAGAAAATTATCCATACCTCAGAGAATTGCAGCCTAACCCAATTCATTTTGGGGGGCTTGATCAAACTCTCATTGACATCCCTGGGATTAACTGGTATCCACTTGAAACACTCCACTGATTTCAAGGGATATTCAATGAGGTAACTTTTGGCTAATTTGAAGCAACGTGTTATAAGGAAGAAGTCTGCTCTGCCTTACATATCTTTGGATTTAACATATACTGCAGATAGGAGGGGAGGGATAGCTCAGTGGTTTGAGCATTGACCTGCTAAACCCACGATTGTGAGTTCAATCCTTGAGGGGGGTCATCTAGGGAACTGGGGTAAAGATCTGTCTGGGGATTGGTCCTGAGCAGGGGGTTGGACTAGATGACCTCCTGAGGTCCCTTCTAACCCTGATATTCTATGATCAATATGTACTATATATTCTAAGGTAAAAAAGAAAAACTTTGTGAAAACAAAGCTAAGATTGTAGACAAGTCTCAACTATTTAAAAATAAAGTTAGAATGCTAATAATTAAAAAAATATCAATATTTGAAAGTGAGAAGATTGTATCAGTTCTTGAAAAAAAATGCTGAAGGTCAAAATTTGGAAATACTTGATTAAGGACATAATGGTTAAAATGCCAGTGGTTAATCTGCAGTAGTTTTCCCTCTGATAGTGGTGAGACAAGGAAATGTTAAGGAAAATAAATGTACTGGGCACACCATGTTCTGCCTTTCCTCCTCATTCTCACTTAAGAAACCCTTCAGTTAAAAATCATACAGCCCTCAACAGAGCATGGGCTAATTTAGATAGCCCTAAACATTTACTCCCCTTGTCAGAGACCATGGGTCTTGGACCCTGGTCTTCTGGGCTCTTAGGAGATAGTAAGTTCCAACCTGCCACCAAATGACCAGCTAGCAATTGTCAGAATTGAAGCTGAACCCTGAGAGTGGACTCCAGTCCTGGAATCTGATTGGCAGAATGTTGGGGGTCCTGATTGGTTCACAGCTTCTATGTAAACCCAGCACAGGAACAGGAAGTTGTCCATGCAATTGGGATCTCCCTGCTTCTGCTCTCCTAGTAACCTGACCCTACCCACCTCCTGACTCCTCATTGGCTCTCTGACTTGTCTTGGACTCTAACCTCCTGATCTGACCTGGCTTTAGTCTCAGCTCATGCTCTGAGCACTAGATCAGACTGCTCAAGCCTCAGTCGTGACACCCCTGTCTTCTCCTCAGTGTTGTGCAGCTGCTCTGTGTACGGGGAGATGTCAGCAAACCGGTAAAGTGCCTGAACCCACTATGGCTTATTGCTAAAAGTGGCCATCAGCAGGCCCTAAAGTGGCCAGGTAGCAAACTCAGCTTGACCAAGGCAAGAGCAGAGGGGGTTTTGAGTGCCACAGAAAGGGCAGCTTGAACCTGCGTCCTTCCTGATAAGAATTGTGTTGAAGTTGCTGATACATGCATCTTAGAGTAGGCTATGCCCTCAGGAATGTGTCTAACAGGATCACAAGGCTGCAAACTCTGGAAAAACTCACACTTAGTTAATCAATAATCAGAAGAAAACCTCTTGCTTGACTAATGAATAAAATAAGGGTGGAAAGTTTGAGGTAGGGGGACTCTTCAAGACTGGACTCTTCCTCTGGATACATCTTATGTTCCCCACTGGCAGCCGCTGTGCCATTTGAGAGCCACACTCAGCTTTGGTAATTATCAAGGGTTGGGAGTGTTTTACTAACCTGCTGTGGACATGTATAAGTGCTTGAGACTATGTAAAGTTTAGCTTTAAGTGAAAGCACTCTTGTGTTGTTCTGTTTGTGCCAGCCATCTATCGGTCAGATGGCCGTGTCTCCCCGGATTTATTTCCTGACACCACCTCGCACAGAATAAAAGTTATCAAGAGCTTTGGATTGAAAGAACCCTGGGTAACACTCTGCATGTCAAAAGTTCTCGGCAGACAGGTTCAATTACAACCAATTCAAACTGAAGCCATCTTCTCTTCACCTGCACAGACTGCACTTGAAACACAAAAGTCCCTTAATGACTGGCTGGATATGGTCGGGGTCATTTGGGCATGGGTCTCTACACTTAACCCTCCCTATGGAGAACTTCATACTGAGTGTGTGTATCTCTCTTTATATATCTATATCAATAATTCATAATATGCATTTCATTAAACCTTTGCCATAACAATATAAAGATTGTGCAATTGTTAGTGGCTGGACTCAATTCACTTCTGGAATTTATGGACTCTTTTCTGCAATCTGCTGCCAAGAAGCTAAATGGAAAATTGAAGGTTTATAATTCTTACAAGGTCTCTCAGGTTAGGTCATTCCTTAACTAGTGGAGTGAAAAGGCAGATGTATGGAACACACTTATTGGTCCTGACTCTGATTTCACTAATATGCTGGTGTCAATTTGGAAGTCCATGGGGTCATACTATTACAAAACCAAGTGATAGACTAGATAGAACAGGCCAGACAGAATAGGCCAAATTATCCTACAAATATTGGGCATGATTCTCATCTCTCCTCTCAGGATATACCTTCTCTATAGCAGCACAGCTATGACATTGCACCTGTGCCACTGCAGTGCCATAACTTAGAGGCATCCTACATTAACATAAGGGGTTTTCCCCTCGATGTAGTTAATCCATCTCTCCAGAAAGCAGCAGCTAGGATGACAGAAGAATTCTTCCATTGACCTAGCTGTATCTATATTGGGAGTTAGGCTGACCTAACTGCAGCGCTCTGGGCACAAAATTTTGCACAGCTCTGAATGACGTAGGTAGGTCAATCTAATTTTTAAATGTAGACCAGATCCCAGTTTTACACTAATGTAATTCCACTGACTGAATTATACTGAATAAAGTTACTCCTTATTTGGACTAGTGTAAATGAGATGAATCACACTCATTAACCGTTGCCTCACAATACACTCCAGATGCAGTGACATCTATTTCTTTACTTTCCGTTTGTAAAAGTGCATATTGCCAAAGTCTATGGACAATATCAGCACTTGGGGTGGGGCGGGGGAAAGGCGAGACTCCTCCACTCCCAACTGATAAAAATAATACCTCAGCAAAGGTATTGTTATATCTTGTGGCTTTAACAGACTGAATCTATTGTAATTAGACTAATAAAATCATGAAAACTCCAGTTCTCTGTGATGTGCAGGAAGATTTTGGATCAAAAGGTAGGCTTTAAGATGTGGCATATTTAACATTTTTTATGAATTACAATTAGCATGACTGTAACTTGGGTATCTAACTATGGATCCATCCTATTACAAATGACACATTAATAAGAGATGAAAAAACCCTCTTCCTTTTATCTTGAAAACTGTCATCTCCCTCCCACTCTCTTCATATTCCTTGAATCAACAAAGCTAGTTGAACTCCATCCTGAGATTTCATGCTAATTATGCAAACTATGCAGATTAAAAGCTTCAGAGCATTCAGGTGTTCCCCCATAAAGCACAGAGAGCACCCTTAGGAAATGCTTGTTACACCTTCAGAGAATCAGAATTTATTAGAAATCCAAGTGTCTAAATTTAACTGCATGAAATGTACAATGATCCAAATCTTGCTGTACTCATTCACTTCTTCGATGGACGTTTTGCTGAAGTAAGGTGACAATAAGGCGCATAGAATTTGACCCACAGGAATTATAGAGCCAGGTGCATGCAGCAAAACATTACCATTTGTTATTCACTGGGTTTTTAATTGCAAGCCCTCATTCACCAGAGAGTAGGGGGAGAAAGATACCTCTAGGCTTCTAGGAAGAAGTGATGATCCTCCACTCCTCCGCAGTCCTGTCCTTGGGGCTTTGTGCTATGGTAGGGTGTAGGGGCCTTCAGTCCCTACTCCCAATTTGACTGCTTATTTGTGTATCATGGAGGTGCTTTCCCAATGTCCTTCCCCATTCCCCTGCAAATACATGGTAAAACCTACAGCTAACAGTATGGGTCTTTCACATTCTGCAGCGCTGGAGGTGGGATTTGTACCGTCGGTGTCATAATTGTGGAACCAGTTGACAATGCAGCTTAAATGATTAGCAAGGGGTTGCTGCTGCAGTCCCAGCCAATGGCTGGATGGTGCCTGGCAGGACCCTTACTGCATACTGCAAATTGAGGGATGGGGCTTCACTGTCTGATGCACACCTTGTCTAAGCCTTCATGCCTTGTATATAAGGAAAGGGAAGGGGGTCTAAGGACTTTGCTGTCCTGGACACTGGGGTAACCTTCTGTTAAGAATTACACAGCTTTTATGGACTTTTGGTTCGAGAATTTCATGGGATAGCCTCTGCCCAGCAGGATCAATCTGGCTCCTCCTCTCCTAGACCTGCTATATTGTACAGTTAAGAAAAGCTGTGGCCTTTGCTCTTACCAAATCTCTTTGTAGAGTCTTCAAGTTCATTGCAGTGGCTGAGCCATGCTCAGGCCCCTGCCGAAGTAACAAAAACTCATAGTACATATTTTTTTTAAAGCAATCACGCTGTTCTTCTCCATGGGGAGAGGAATGGAGACAAAATCACACAAGACAGAGCCTAGTCACACTGCATTATTCAACTTTGTAAGGTTCTCCACTATCCCAGTGGCAGGTACCATAAAGGAACCTTAGAAGAACCAAACAGAACTCAGATCCTACTGATTCAAATTAAAAATATCTAACACTTGATCTAATGAAAATGTTCATCAGTTCTCAGCACAGCTGAGCAATTCCAGTTACAGACCACGCAGGGCAGTTGTACACATAGAGTATGTCAACACAGCAATTAAAAACCTTCAGCTGGCCAGTGCCAGCTGACTTGGGCTCATATGGCTTGGGGGTTGTTTAACTGCAGTATAGATGTTCGGGCTCAGGTTGGAGCCTGGCCTCTAGGACCCTGCGAATGTCCACACCCCAATTAAACAGCCCTGCAGCCTGAGCCAGCTGGTACGGACCAGCTGTGGGTGTCTAATGGCAGTGTAAACATATCTATACACACTAACCTGCTCCTTACAGAACCCAGGCTTCACTGAGGTAATCGGTGCCCCACTGATCTGAAGGAGAACTTCTTTGTTATATTAAGGAATGCTCAGGTGTTTCACAGTGGAAATTAATTTACAAATGAGTTCTGCCCTTTCAAAAGCATTGAACAGTTGGAGTTGAGGATAGTGTCTAACACTTCATGCTGTGTGAAATGAAAGTCTTGTTGTACAGATTACTTCTGTACATTGGTAGGGGGGGTTGTTGGGTGTGTTCTGCTTGGTTAAAATTTGTGCATCAATTTCTGTTGCCTCAAGGACACAAAGCTGTGTGCAGATATGAATCATAAATAAACTGAATATAAGTAACTATAAGAACTATACTTGGTCGAGTCAAAAAAAAATGGGGAAAAAGTCTGCTAATGGCAGAAGTTTTCTCCCTAAATTACTGCAAATAGTAAATAAAAACCTTTAAAACCACATTACTTACAACTGGCAAATAATTAAGAAACAGCAACAACATTGCTTTAAAGTTGCATTAAATTAGAGAGAGAGAGTGCTAATAAAAACAAAGATGTGAAATAAATGCTGCTAGTTTCCTAAACTTATCCCTACATGGGGCAATATAAGACTTCATGTTATTCTGAATATCTTAGTACAGGATAATGGAACAGAGTTCTAATTAACAATACCACCACTGGTGCTATTTAGATGCTTGAGAGGTTTGCACTATAGTTTTCATTAATTTCCTTCTTATTCTTTTGCTGTTTTTTCCTACGGACACTAACTCCCTTTCAAATCAATGGGGTGCTCAACCAACATTTATTTGACCATACAACATATGGAGGTAACACACTGCGAAGTCGAAATGTAAAGTCTGTATAAGCATAAGACATCACTCACTTGGGGAGCAATTCCCTTTCCCACACTTATTTTTCAGTCACCAAAAAGTAAACAGGTAATTTGATTTATTTTCTTGCCAGACTCAGAAGCAGGACTCTAGGCTGCACATGGTCCCTACCAGAAGTGTTACTTGAAGAGCAGTCAGAAGTAGCCTAATTCTGGGTCCAGCTTTAAGATGCTGGCTGACAACTTGAGATATTCCCTCACAGCGGTATTATCTTGACACACTTATTCCCGGGTACCTGCTGTTTTGTATTTTGGTATTCCTCAAATAATTGTTTCTATCTTATTTATTATTAGTTTGTTTATATTATAGTCTGCCTACAACTCCCAACTGAGACCAGGTGTTAGGCACCATACATACACAAAATAAGAAATAATCCATGCCCTGAAAACCTTACAGTCAAAACAGACACAGAGTTAGATGAAAGGAAATATCAGTATCCATTATATTATACATGGGAATCTGAGGCACAGAGAGATTGTGCTGCCTTGCTCAGTGTCACTAAAGAAATCTGTGGCAGCACTTGGAGTTCAAGCCAGATCCTCTTCAGTTCTTGTCCAATACCTTAAAATACAAGAGCATCCTTCCATCCATGTGTTTACTGTTATTTAGATGAGGGGAATTTGTATTCTTTTCATCTCATCTTGCACCCAGGGGGTTAACAGATATTTATAAGGGCATGTTGCTATATTGGGTTGAATTTGCTAAGATGCCCAAGGACTTCAGAGCATGCAGTGCTGAAGAATACAAAATAGTAGCAGTAATAGGAAAGAAAAACAACAATTACCTGTTGAGCCTGACTATTTCTCTTTCTGCTATTGTAAACTAGTAGACACAACAATTTACAGCTTATCACAACACTGGACCTGTCACACTTGCTGTAGATTTCCTGGCCAAATCATCCTACAGAAGTAACAACTCAATCGCTATCACTAAGGGAAAGCAGTTCAGTCTAAATAAAGCTAACGCAGCTTCAGAAAGAAGTGGGAGAGAGGATCATGCATGAGATGCTAATTTTATAGGCTCACAGGAAGATTCTGAAGCTGAAAAATTATTGTCTCTGCTTGGAAAACCCCCTCTCATTTTACACACCATGTGATTTTAACAATCAGGACTGTCTTTTAAGGGCAGTTCAAGAATACCAATAGGGATGAGTTTATAGTGAAATATTTTGAGCTGCCCCCTTTCCCTAGGGATCTACTCAGTTCCCAGTTAAGAATACCAGTCAGTCACTTAGATATGGTGAGATGCCATGTTTCGTTTAAGGGTTATATCAAAGGTTGATCTCCTGGGAAAGACGGGTGTTTAACAGCCATTTTCGGGAAATGTCCTGGCAGTTCTGTATTTGAGGCAGTATTTATAGGAATGACAAATGTAAATGGTAGCAGCTACTGATTCAGAAGTCGATCACAATCTACCACACAGAGCTGGGGAAAGCTGTCCATGATTCAGCAACACACTTTAGCATGTCCTTATCTCCCAGTGACTTAAAGGGTACTTAAGCATGTGAATTGGATTGGTTGTCGTGCTCAAGTGCTTTGCTCCTTCAGGGCCATTATGAAGGACATTGTGACGGGCAGTTCCAAAGAAACTCATAAAAAGAATGGATGCAAGGATGCATCCTTGACTTGTTGGAGCCTCATTGGTTTCAGAGAGCTTCATCCATTTACATCAGCTGAGGATCTAACTAATATTTTTAAGGAAGCTATCAATTCAGGTCAGTTCCCTGTGTACAGCCCTGTGCATCTCTGTTTTAGATTCATACCATTTCTTGTCAGTATGAATAATGCATGCCAGAATTTACCCAGAAAATTGTGTAATGGATGTCAAAAAAGGTCACATGTCTTTTCAGCCTCTTAAATGCCTAGTGAGATGCCTTAAATGTTAAGTATTTACAGAAGACTTGACTATATCACAGTCTGAGGCTTCTTCCATCTCTGAGTTGCAGGCGTAATGGTGCAATTTAATATAAAATGAAGGCATGTGCCATTTAAAATGCAAACAGGAGAGCGTTTAAATCTATCATTTCATCTGCCCAATATCCACATCAATTACATATCCAGTGATTTCCTCTTAGCTGTTAGGACCAATGGCTTGATCTGCATCATAAATGTGGCTGAGTAGAAAAATGAAGTTCCTGTGCTAATTGAAGATGGCTAGCATGCCCTAAAGTACGTATAACTGGTAGCCAAAAAAATCCGGTGGAGGGGGAGCAAAAGGCCAAAGTTATGCTTGTGCTCTGCAGCTGGCAGGCTTTTGAAAGAAGTTGGGTGTTTTGGGACCTGATCCAAGGCCTACTGAAGTCAGTGGAAGAGCTGGAACTGAATTAATTTGACTTTGGATCAAGCCCTTGGTCCTGTGTGCACATACACACTATCCCCACGCTCAACCCATTGTTCTACTCAACCACATTTTTAAGGATCTCCAAAAATAAACAATACTAAAAATGAAGATTTTCTTTACACTTTCCTCCCCTCCAGTTGCCAATCAGATGTGTAGTATCTACACTACAATACATTCATGCTCATCATTAGAGCTGAGAGAAAGCTTAACAGTTTCCTTGATGAAAGTTTGCAGAATGTCCATGAGCAGGATAGTGAATAGCTCCAATTTATTGGTTATTTAACAACATTTTCATGTATTTTGTTTACTTACTGGGGGTTGCTATTTGAATCTCAGTAGCTGAATTAAAGTAATACTGCTCAGTTATGATTCGTTGCATGGCATTTTTCCTGTTCCCTGATTGGGTGGAGGCCAAGACTATAACATGGTTAAAAAAAAGAACTAGATAAATTCATGGAGGAAAAGTCTATCAATGGCCATTGGCCAAGATGGGCAGAGGTGGTGTCCCTGGAAGCTGGGAATTGGTGACAGGGGATGGATCACTTGATGATTACCTGTTCTGTTCATTCCCTCTAGGGCACCTGGCATTGGCCACTGTCAGAAGACAGGCTACTGTACTAGATGGACCTTTGGTCTGACCCAGTATGGCCATTCTTATGTTCTTATGAGTGAATGTCTATGGAATGCCTATAGAAAGCTGGTTTTAAATCTACTCTCTGAGAATTCATGCTAGTAAAATTCAGCCACAGATATGCATGGAAAACAAGCTCAAATGGGTCACTCATGTGCCAAAAGCTAATTCATACCTAAAATTGAACAAATGTTAGTGGGAAAATGTTTGTATTATTCACCTAGTTCTACTCATAAATAGAAACGGTCTTCTGAAGACAGATTAAAATAACTAATTCCTATTACAGGCAATAGAAAGAGCACTATTGATTTCAGTGAGAGTTAGACTGGGCCCTAAATATGTCTCACTTGGCTACATGACAGCTAGGGAAGGGTAGAACTATCTACATGTAGCTGAAGAGTTTAGATATCAAGGACAGGGGAAAAATTATGCTGGTCCCAGTGGGTATAAATATGAAAATAAGGATGAACCTGGACAAAATAAATTTTAATCTATTAGCCAGGGGTGGTGGTGGTGACCTCTAACAGATGTATTTGACCATGGAACAGTTTCCAAAAGGATGAAGTGGAATCCCCATCACATTAGTATATTCTAAAATTAGACTGGCCAAAACATTTGCCAAAGCATACTGCAGGGAAAATCCCACGTCAGCCAGGAGATGGAGTGCTAAGGACTTGATTTTGCACAAAGGAAGTCACTGGCTGAAATTCTGGCCATATTGCAGTCAATCAGAGTTTGCTGTTGACTTCAGCAGAGCCAGAATTTACCTATTGTTCTGTTACTGACTTCAGTAGGAACAGGATCAGTTCCAGGCTGAATAAGGAGAGAAAATGTACTATTTCAACTATATTTTGCTCATGAAATTTTTGCATTTGATTTTATGATGTAGCTTCTCTCTCTTCCCCCCCTCCCCATCATAGACCACCTACTAGATGCTAACAGTACATACATACATACATATCTTTCCGGTTGATTGTTACAGTAGCAACAATGGAAGCAGCTTATATCTGAAGCAGAAACTGCTAATAATGGTATACTGGAGGCCTGTCGGAGAGAGGAAATCAGCAGCAAAATATCCTAGCGTCGTTACACACAGAGGAGAATTGCTGGAGAATACCCACTCACCATGCTCTTGCTGCTATGTCACAACCAGATGTTGAAATATGACTAGATAGGGAGATGCCCACATAATCACATGTGACAGGCTCCTCTTGTCTTCCTCTCTGTCTAGAGATGTAGAGACCTTCAGTTGATAAACACCCCAGTGCAGTTTATTTACATTTGCTCTTCCTACCACCTTGCTGAGCCATACACTGTATTACTTAGTTTCTCCTCATTCTCTCCAGAGGAGAAGCTCTCTCTACTCAGAGCACACCCACATACACTTTCTTCTCACACCTTCTTACTTCCTGTATTTATAGGCCAATTTGCTCATTACTCCTCCCCTCCAGCCCATTCTAATCCATTAATTAAGGGCCAATGTCCCTGGCAGAAATTAACTGGCGTTTAAGTGACCAGAGTGCTGGCTCAGCTATAGGTTTCTAACCCATCCGTGGCTCCACGAAGTCATCAGAACTCTTCATCGACCTCCTCCTGGCACTGGGCAAAGTAGCCATCTATTCTACCAAGAGGAGGATGCTGGTCAGGCAGGGGCTCTGCAACTTTGGGGCCTATTTCCACTCTTCCCTTCTCTCATGCATCCAGGCAGAGTTCCTCAGGGCCGCATCTGCTGGCTACATAGGCACCTTTTAGGAGAAGTGGGTTCTGTCCAGGGTTCTCTGCTCAGTGTTCACCTCAGGTTACCTGTTTATGTCCCTGTGACACTCACTCCTGATCCTGATCATGTTTTTCATTATTGGTCCCTCGAATTTGCTTGGGCCCCGGATTCATTAGCTCCTCCCCTTAGACTTCAGATGTGGGAGACCTTGTGCTGCCCACCCCCAGAACTCAGTAGATGTTGGTTCCCAGCACTCTGTCACAGCAAGTATTTAATGATAAAAAATATTCCATTGTTTATGAGAGTGGAGACCTGATTTCCACCCTTATCTTTAATTGGAAAGGGTTTGGGGACAATATATTTTTAAATGTGGGACTACACAGAATCTGACATTCCACTGCTTTCCCATCAAAGACCAGTGCTAATTAAAGTGCTAAAGGTTTAAAACATTCATTCACAGTTGTATTTGAATACTAATACACATGGGAAGACAATAATTCATTCCTGAGTGAATAAATTCACGAGCTAATGTAGACATATGGATATTGCATTGTATTTGCACATACTGCAGTACTTCAAGATCAATAAACAAAATAGGTTTTTGAAAATTAATATGGTGACTTTCCCCTCCCCCGCCCCATGCTCACAGCTTTTCATAATTACAGTCCAAGTGAAAGAGTTGCACAAAATGTTTGTGGCAACTTCTAAAGGTTATGTTAAATTAAAATGTCCAAGGAGAATTATGTTTTGCAGAGTTGCTGGAGGCTGCAGTACCTGTTGATGTAAGAAAGAATGCTCTGTGTTTTATGTAACAACTCTTGTTATTAAAAGGCAGCTCTACACAAAATGTCCCTACTCCCTGAAACTAACCAAGTGCTCTCAAGTGCAGGGCCAATCACTTTTTTTCTAACCAATTATTTTTCTTTGTAAGTGTTCTAGCCTGCACTAGCAAACAAGCAATTCGGCAGACTCACTATGCTAACAATAAATTTCATGAGCACATTGTGGTGGGATTACATTTAAATAAATGTTTATGTATTTTTGTTTTCAATTATTAACATTACTTTCTATTCTTCTAAGTATTTCAATGTGTTTTAGACCAGTGGTTCTCAAACTTTTGTTGCGGTGACCCCTTCAACACAGCAAGCCTCTGTGTGCGACCCCACCCTTATAAATTAAAACCACTTTTTGATATATTCAACACCATTATAAATGCTGGAGGCAAAGCGGGGTTTGCGGTGAAGGCTGACAGCTCACAACCCACCATGTATAACATCGTGACCCCCTGAGGGGTCCTGACCCCCAGTTTGAGAACCCCTGTGTTAGACTGAGGAACCTAGAACATTTTTATTTAAAAGGTCATCTCCTTAATATTAGTCATTCATAAGATGACAATAAAAGACATGTGGTACAGTACCATTTCAGGTACTCCTTTACATTTAACCAAAGTTGAAATACTATTTATTCTACCTAAACTGATAGAACATGGTAACATCTACAGCCAGCATTACTTATTGCATAGTTTACTGATATGAGTTTAGATACAGACTTTGATTTGGAGGTAAGCTTCAGTAACACTTTTGATGTATACTGTCCCCTAGTATCTTTTTTCCTACTGTACAGAACACCATGATAAAAGCGCATCATGATCATTCTTTTAAGTATTCATTCTTTTTATATTCACATGAGTGAAATGTATAGTTCCACTGCACTCAAATGCAATTCATGCTGTATATCAATTTATAAAGATCTCTGACATAGCAGCTATCAGGTACCGCGCATAAATGATTAGAATGAAGTGCCACCCTGTTTGCCTTGCCATAAGTACTCCGTTATGAGAATTCTGAATTTGAACCATCTTCAGTATTGCTAGGGCTCCTGCTGCTTCTTCCTGTCTTCCTCTTTACTCTCTTCTAGCAATAGAGTTAACATTTCTGATGACTATAAACAGACTGCATTTGGCAGCTGCAAGACCCAGATGCCAAGCTGTGGAATGTATTTTCCAATAGCAGTGTCTATCTCTGAGTTTTGTTCCTTCATTAGCTATGCTTCTAGCTGCACTGGCAGAGCAGAGAATTGTATCTAGGGTGCAGAATGATAGGGTTTCTCTCTTCTTCTGAATGCTACTTTCCTCTGACTCACTCTTGATTCTCAGGGTAATACACAGGTCATAGATGGAATTGTCTGACCCATAAGCAGAGGTGAAAGTAAGCCGGTACGCCCTGGCATGGTGTTCTGGCAAGAGTCGGTGCGCCGTACAGGGGTGGCTCGGCTTCCCCAGGTGGCAATTTAAATTGCCGCCAGAGCCCTGCTGCTAGAGCCCTGGAGTAGTGGTAGCAGGGCTCCAGGGGTTATTTAAAAGGTTATTTCAATAGCCACCGGAGCCCTGCCGCTGCTACCCCAGGGCTCCAGGGGCTATTTAAAGGGCCGGGGCAGTAGAAGCAGGGGAGTTTTGGGCCCTTTAAATAGCCCCCAGAGCCCTGGAGTAGCGGCGGGGCTCTGGTGGCTATTTAAAGGGCCTCAGGGTGGTAGAGGCAGGGGAGCCCAGGGCCCTTTAAATAACCCCCAGAGCCCTGCTGCCGGAGCCCTGGGGTAGCAGCACCAGTTTAGGGCTCCGACATCAGTTTAAAGGGCCCGGGGCCATAGCAGTGGCCAAGCCCTGGGCCCTTTAAACTGCTGCCAGAGCCCCCGGCTACTGCTGCTAGCCCGGCAGGGGAGGGGGAGAGCTCTGATCCCCCCATCCTCACCCCTTCCGCCCCAGGCCCCACCCCTTCTGGGGACCAGAGCCAGCCCCAACCCAGCCCCGTACCGGGTGTAAATCCCTATTTCTTTCACCCCTGCCCATAAGCTAACTCTCACATATTGGAGAACAATTTTTCTGTAACAAATTCCTTTTCAGATCTAGCCGTATGTCCCTTTTATGATTGTCTGACTTAAAGTGGTAATACATAATTGTTTCTTGAACTTCAGTGACTAATTAACACCTTGGATGTCTTCTTGTTACTTATCTGCATAGCACCTCTCACTATGGGGCCCTAATCCTTGATTGGGGTCTCTAAGCACTACTATATTACAAATTATTATTAATAGTCATTATTAGGATACATGCTTCTTGTGTGGTTTGAGAGAGAAATATTTTTATAATGAAATCAGAAAGAAAAAAGGCAAATCAGTTAAACAGGAATGAGACCCCCTTACACTGGGAAGAATTAAAAGACCTTGTGGAACCACTAATATCTAATGCAAGGAGTAATAATATTTATGATCTTACATTGTGAGCTCATTGGGCCAGGGACTATATTGTTGTTTTTTTGTTTGTATAGTGCTGTAGACGGGTCGGACTCACCCCTGCGGCGCCTCCTGCTGGTTGCTCTGGGGATTAGCTCTGTTCCAGGCAATGGAGCGCCCTCTGCAGGCTGGTGATCCACCTGTCTTCAGGCCCCCGTGTCCCTCCCTGGACCCGGTGCCCTTTTACATTGGGTGCTGCCCCCTAGCAGTAACCCCTTTCTCTTAGGGTCTCCCCTCCTCAGGGAACCCTCACCCTCTATCCCCACTTTGCCTCAGTATTGGCTACTGCCAGTCATTGTCTAGCCCCACACTCTGGGGCAGACTGCAGTATCAGCCTACTCATCACAGGCAAAGTTGGGTTTGGACCTGCTGCCTTGGCCTACCCCTAGGCTGCCCTCTGCAAACCCCAGTACCTGTTAGCCCAATTCTAGGCCGCAGCCTGGGGCTTTCCAGGCTGGAGCCCCCCAGCTCCTCAGCCTTTCCCCAGCCCTGCTTCACTCAGGTATTCAGTCTCTAGCTCCCTGCAGCCAGGCCCTTCTCTCTCTGAAGGCTCACAGCCTTTTATAGGGGCCAACTGTGGCCTGATTGGGGTGTGGCCCAGCTGCAGTCACTTCCCCAATCAGCCCAGCCTAGAGCAGCAGCTCTCAAGCCCTGCCAGGCTGCTTTTAAGCCCCTCAGGGCAGGAGCAGAGGTCCACCCTGCTACAAGTGCCTTGTAAAATACAGCACTCACTGGAGTCTTTGGACTGGTCTACACAACAGGGGGAAATTGATCTAAGATACGCAACTTCAGCTACGTGAATAACGTAGCTGAAGTCGAAGTATCTTAGATCAAATTACCTACTGTCCTCATGGCACGGGTTCGACGTTCGCGGCTCCCCATGTTGACTCCGCTACTGCCGTTCAGGTTGGTGGAGTTCCGGAGTCGACAGGAGCTCATTCGGGGATCGATATATCGCGTCTAGATGAGACGCGATATATCGATCCCCGAGAAATCGATTGCTACCTGCCGATACGGCGGGTAGTGAAGACATAGCCTCAGGCTACTGTCACAATAGAAATGGCTTCACATAGTAGAGCAGTGAAATTCTTCTTTTCAAGCAAATTCATTTCCCCAAAGAGGAAACCCTCAAGAAAGTATAAAAATCAGAGTAAGAGTTCTATGGTGGGCAGATAGGCCAAGATTTTTAAAAACAACTAGTGGTATTGGATAGCTCAGTATTTGGTTGGCCAAACCGAGACATCTTAAAGAGATCTGATTTGGAGAGGATTAGTGCCCAGCACCTAATGAAGATCAGGACCTCTAAAAGTGTCTCAAGATGAGCAACTAAAAACTGAGGCACCCAAAATCACTTTTGAAAATCTTGGCCGTAGTGTCATTCTCCACAGACAGACTTCCTACAATATGTATTATGAAGAAAAGCCATGTCAGCAAGGTCCTTCTGCATTAATCCTAAAATCATAGAGTATAAAAATACATTGTATTGTCTCTACCAAAACTGCTGAGAAAGAAGAGTATGTTCCACAGCACTTTGATTTCAAGATATAGCTTTTTTTTTCCTCCCCCCCTCCAATTTTTTTTCAAAATGTCTAGTTAATGAAAATAAATGTCAACATTTTTCATGAGTGGAGTTCTTGTTTTCCAGCCAACCTGACTCCTGAAGTCTGGGACCACAGCTTTTCTGAACTTTTGGGGGCACCCTGATGAATTTATGGCCATTGGATGCTGCCTAGGCTTTCCCTGCTTTTGCTAGGGATATTGCAAGCTGTCTCCCAGATATCAGTCATTTACCTCAAACTGAATTAGCGTCTTCATTTTATCCTCCAGTTAGACCTTTGGCCATATGGGAGGAGAAGAAGGGGCAATGGAAGAGCTGGCTTTGCTGTTAGCTGCTGGAACGTTGTGGGTGAGGTGGGGAGGAAGAGGAAACAGGGCAGTTTCCCTATGAGATAGGAGCGGAATAGGAGGAGCATACCCAGAATGAAAGGGGACGATGACAAAAAGCAACCAGTGGGTGGGAGAGATCACGATGGTTAAAAGGAGAGCAAGAGGTTGGACCTAAGAGGTAGAAAGGATGACTTGGTGGCTAAGGCACTGAACTGGGATTCAGGAGGCCTGAATTCAATTCCTGCCTCAGCCAAAGATTTTCTATACAGCCTTGGCCAAGTCATAGGCCCATATTTGAAGGATATTTAGGAGTTGCAACACCTAAGTCCCATTTTCAAAAGTGATTTAGGCACTATGGAATCTAAGTCCCATTGACTTTCAATGACTTTGGCTCTAAATCAGTTAGGCATTGCAGTGCTGTGCAGAGCTATGCCTTAATACCTTTAAAAATCTGGGCCTTAATCTACACTGTGCCTCAGTTGCCCATCTGTAATGCTGAGGCTAAAACCTCCCATCTTATTGCACTGATAAAATCCATTAATGACTGTCAGGTGCTCAGATCTATAGTAATGGAGGCGGTCACACGCTCTTTGTGGGAGAGACCGTCTATATGTTCTGTGTTTGTACAGCACCTAGCATAGTGGGTTCCGTGTCTAGGACGGGGACTCCTGGACACTGCCTCAGTACAAATAAGAATATGCATTTCTAGATAAACAAATGGGAAGGGAAAAGAGATGAAACAATGGCTCATCTTACTGGCCTACTCATAAATCCTGAGATTGGGTCTGGGTTTATTCTCCTTTGATTTCCTGAAGAGAAGCACAGACAGGGAACTAATGGTTTAAGGATGGAGTGAGAGATGAGGATGGAGAGAGAGAGAGAGAGATGTTAAAATTGTGACTTCTTTAATCACATTGTAAAGAATGAGAAACAATCCTGTATTCTGAATGGGTCAATGTCTAGTCTAACTCTACCCATTCTCACATGGGCAAATGGCTCAGTGGATTCCTACTCAATTAAATTCTGTCAGACAGTCAGTAGGACTGATGGAGACATCTCTTCACCAATCTCAGCATGACAGGCTCAGGTGGGTGGAGAGTTGGGATAAACATACTGAAACACTGAAGGCTCAAGTGAATAGCAAAACTCCTTTTAAAAATTAACATGTTGGGTCTGTTGTTCTAATACCAGATTGTCATGGAATGTAGCAAGCAGAACTTTCATGCATTTTTTTTAATTAAAACAATTGATTACTAGTATTAGCAAGCATTTCCAGAACACAATGATTCAGGGGTTTTCATGCTGAGGAACAGAACTGTTTGATCTACATTTGAAATGGAAGAATGAGAGTTATGCTCCCAGCATTGAAATAGGCTTCCATAAACAAAATAGCAGAGATCTGATAAATCGTCCTTTCTTGTCTAAGCTTGAATGAGTCATGACCAGTTACATTCCCGTTCGTGTTAACTTTCTCTCAGGAACAATTCCCAAGTTGGTTCAAGGAGAAAGGGAATCCAACTCAGAGTTATTAAACACAGAGCATGACAATTCTGATTCAACATTTCCAGGAGCAAACCTTTACTTTCCCAAAATGAATATATCCATCTGCAGTCAAATGAGTAATGTCTTTCCCTGACCGATCAAAAATGGCACGTCTTTCTTGAGAAGCAGTGTGGCCTAGAGTACTGAACTCTAGGGCTGAAATCTTGACTCTCATAAAGTCAATGGTAAAAATCCCATTGGCTTCAGTGGGGTGATAATTTCACCCTAGGATACCAGCTGTCATCTTCTAAATTCTAATCCCAGATCTCCCACTGGGTCACTAAGGGTATGTCTACACTGCAAGAAAACCCTGCAACAGTGAGTCTCAGAGCCCAGGACAAATGACTGGGGCTTGTGCTACGGAGCTAAAAATGGGTTTCAGAGTAGCAGCCGTGTTAGTCTGTATCCGCAAAAAAAACAGGAATACTTGTGGCACCTTAAAGACTAACAAATTTATTATAGCATGAGCTTTCGTGAGCTAAAGCTCACTTCTTCGGATGCATAGAATGGAACACACAGACAGGAGATATTTATACATACAGAGAACATGAAAAGGTGGAAGTATGCATACCAACAGGCAGAGTCTAATCAATTGAGATGAGCTATCGTTAGCAGGAGGCAAAAAAACTTTTTGAAGTGATAATTAAGATGGCCCATAGAAGGTGTGAGGAGAACTTAACATAGGGAAATAGATTCAATTGGTGTAATGACCCAACCATTCCCAGTCTTTATTTAGACCACAGTTAATGGTATCTAGTTTGCATATTAATTCAAGTTCAGCAGTCTCTCTTTGGAGTCTGTTTTTGAAGTTTTTTTGTTGCAAAATTGCCACCTTCAAGTCTGTCACTGAGTGGTTAGAAAGGTTGAAGTGTTCTCCCACTGGTTTTTGAATGTTATGATTCCTGATGTCAGATTTGTGTCCATTTATTCTTTTGCGTAGAGACTGTCCGGTTTGGCCAATGTACATGGCAGAGGGGCATTGCTGGCACATGATGGCATATATCACGTTGGTAGATGTGCAGGTGTACGAGCCCCTGATGGTGTGTCTGATGTGATTAGGTCCTGTGATGGTGTCACTTGAATGGATATGTGGACAGAGCTGGCATCGGGCTTTATTGCAAGGATAGGTTCCTGGGTTAGTGTTTATGTTGTATGGTGTGCGGTTGCTGGTGAGTATTTGCTTCAGGTTGGGAGGCTGTCTATAAGCGAGGACTGGCCTGTCTCCCAAGATCTGTGAGAGTGAGGGATCATCTTTAAGGATAGGTTGTAAATCTTTGATGATGCGCTGGAGAGGTTTTAGTTGGGGGCTGTAGGTGATGGCTAGTGGTGTTCTGTTATTTTCTTTTTTAGGAGCTAAAAATAGCAGTGTAGTTGTTCCCTCTTGGGCTGGAGCCCAGGCTCCAGGGCTGGCTCCAGCTTTTTTGCTGCCCCAAGCGGCGAAGAGAAAAAGAAAAAAATAAAGAAAACCCACCCAACTGAGCTGCCGCCGAAGTGCCGCCGAAGACAAAGAGACGGACTGAAGGACTTGCTGCTGAATCCCTGGACGTGCCACTCCATTAACAGATGGAGTGCCGCCCCTTTCTATTGGCTGCCACAGGCACTTGCTTCCTTTGCTGGTGCCTGGAGCCGGCACTGCCAGGCTCTGAGACCCAGCAAGCAGGGAAGGTCTCAGAGCCCAGCCTCCAGCCCTGGCAGGAATGTCTATTTTTAGCTCCATAGTGCCAGCTCCAGTCAGTTAAACCAGGCTCTGAGACTTGCTCCTACAGGGTTTTGTTGTGGTGTAGACACATCCTGCGTGGAACAATTCATTTAAGCTGTCAAATTCCCAAACTGTAAATTGGGATAGCAATGCTTACTTCACAGAGTAAATAACAACAACAATTATGCAGGACTTTAAAATACATAATGGTAAGAATTACTACTCCTAGCCTGAAACTGAAGTATCTGTTTCAATTTTATTTGAAAAAGAAATGTTCTCTTTTGCATGACTGCATTAGTTTGTTGAAATGTAGCATATTTCTCATCAGTGATCCCTATTTGAAGCCTTTCTATCTTTGTTCCTACATGTCCTTACCCAACTTCCAAGACTCATCGCAGATTATTCTGCTTTGCTTTTGTCTTCTCCTTCCAGAGGATATTTTGTGCAATATAGACGAAGTATCATTAACATACTGATATCCCCCAAAGAGCAAGATTCCCATTGACTGCAAGATATTGGCTAAGATATCAAACACAGTGAATGAAGTTATAAGTACATGCATAAATATTTGCAGCATTGGATTGCAAAAGGGTATATACTAGTTCATGCATCTAGAATCACCATTTGATTGGCACAGAGCTGAACACTTTCAAAATATCTAAATTAAAAATATCAGTTTCATTGAAAGATAGTTCAGCAGCTCAAGTTCTCGTCTACCCTAAAAACCAAATGTTCCTCATATGTGCTATTCACTCCACTGCCTTCTAGCCAAATGCAAGACTGAGTTCAAGGTTCTCTTAACATTTAAACTCCCCGCGATCTACCTACACTGTACTAGTTCATCTTTTTATCTGCTATACTTCAAACCATGCTTTTCACTCTTAAACAGCACACTGCCTGTATTCTCAATGCCTCTCTGAAATCTCATGAGCATCATCTATTCCCTGTTGTGCTTCCTTCTATGTGATGTATTTTATTTAAATACATTCCTAATCTTTCTCAATTCTACAGCTGTTAATCCTCCTTTTAAATCATGCTTAATTACTATTGCTTTTAGCTTTCTCCTCTAATCAACTTTTATACCTCAAATGCAATTTGATTTATGAACTGATTAACTTGTTTATTTTTTAAAAAATAAGTATTTTAATTTTATGAAAAGTTTTGGGAAACAATCTGCACAGGATGAAATATTAATGTTAACTCAAATTATGCTCCTCCTGTTCCCTGGGTTTAGGGCACACTAATTTACCACAGGAAGGGTCTTTTTGCCTTTGAATCAAAGGCTGTTTCTGATAAAAATTGAAACTAAGGAAGTCTAAGAAGACTAATGGGAGAAATGGGAGTTGCTCTTGTCATTCTTTCTTCAGATCCAACCTTTTGTCTGGTTACATTTTCTCATTACGGCCTGTCAAAATTAGTTTGCAAACTCTTTGGAGCATGGATCATGTAGTTTTTTAATCAGTAAAAAATAATAATTATAATGAAAAGTAATAAAAATAAGAAGCTTATAAATAGTAAAAAGATTAGCTGTCAAACAATAAAGGAGACAACACACTGAGGGAATGTCTGTGAATTCTCCCTATCCAGAGAATGATAATTGAAGAAAATAATTTACTGTTACGGGACCTTGTTAAAAAATATGTTTATATGTTATTGGAAAAAATTGCAGTTGGCTTTATTTGAACTAACAATTTATGTTCTGTGTATATGATCCTTGTTTTCAATCTGCATCCCAAGTTAAACCTTTATAGCTTACTGGTCACCTCTTCATCCTCATCACATTCATCCTCAGCACCTGTTCTTTGTCTATCAGGTACATCAAACACAATAAAACCAGAAGCAGATTTCTCATGAAAACTCCCAAGCGCGATTAGAGTATGGTGCCCTGCTTCCTCCAACAGTTTTATATGATGGAGGCCATGTGCAGTTCATCTAAAAATCAAACACCTTTAGATGTTGTTGTTAGGCTTACATGAATCTGATTAATTGATTGAAGAATTGTTGTACATAAAACCATACGTTGTGGATAATAAAGAATGGAATCAAAGATATTGGCTTAATTCTCGGGTCTGGTCAAACAGCACTTGCCACAGGATCTGGGAACGGGGGAGGACAAAAGTAGTTTCATATCACCTGTTTTAGATCTAAGATTTTGGGGCCAGCCAGGTATAAATTACAGCAGCCTTAGGACTGCTGTAATCTGAACCTCAACATGTCTTTGACCCCCCACAGGTTCATTCCACAAGCTGGTGCTCACTGGAGATTTAATGGGGAGTAGAACTGTCTCTCTTCCCCTTAGGATTTCCCCTACACTGACAGGTAGCCATAAAAGATAACTTTATGCCCTCTGTGTGCTTGAGTGGTCAAAATGGGCCAAACTGGGGTCAAAAATGGAGTCTAAGAAAACCATTAGACTGTTTATCCTGTGTGTATATACCACAGCTGGAAATCCTTAACTCTGTATCTTCCAAATAATTGAAAATGCCAAAAAAGTCTGTGGCCTCCTAGAAGAAAATGCCAAAAAAGTCTATGGCCTAGAAAGCCATGGCTTCCATTAATGTGTTATAGTGTTCAGAGCTCTTACCATAGAATGCTGTGGCATTTTAATAAGGAAAGACACATATTCAAAGGATTTTTTTTTTAAAAAAGACTTGATACTCCTTAAAAACATATGATTTTTAGCTTAATGTTTAAGATAAAACAGAAGCAGTTAGCAGCCTTGAGTCAGAATAATAATACTGATTTTCTTGGAAATTTGGTTAAGAACACATACATGTTTAACACTGGACTTTTCCAGTGCTTGCTGTCGGATTAGAGCTTTTGGGACTGAATTATTTTGTTGTGATCACCAGCCTAGAACTGATCTACTCTCTGTTGGCAATGCTATCGAACATTCTTCAGACTGGTTCCTGAATGTCTTTAAAACACGGTAAACCAGAAGAGGTAACCAAAGATCTGGTATAACAATGAGGGTATTTTAATCAGCCTTATATCAGCTCTGCCTTTTCAGTTCATAGCAAGAAAAATGTATGTTAATTCTCATGGACACATTTGTAAAATATCTTCTTGTGATTTGTGGACTTAGATGATGTCCTCAGACGCCTAAGAAGCTGATTTTCCAGTGCAAGTACATAGGCCTTGTCTACACTGACAAATGATACCACTTTAACTATGCAGGTATACTGAAATATTTGTACAATTAAAATGATACGGCCCCCTAGTGTGGACACAGTTATACCAGTGTAAAGGTGCCTTATCCTGGTATAACCTATTCCCTTTTGTATATGAGAATATAAAGTATACTGGCATAAGCACTCATACTGGTATAACTAGTTGTACAGGCATAACAATTTTGGATTAAAAAAAATATCACACCCTTAACTGAATTAGTTATACCCGTACAAAAACGGTGAGTAGATTAGTCTCCAATTCAGGAACGCACTTACACAAGTTTATATCCTGTGACTTCATTTGGACTATTCCTGTGCTGAGAGTCAAGTATATACATATGTGCTTTGTGGGACTGAGGTCAGAGACTTTAGCACCTGGCAGGATCAAGCACTAAGTGTACATTGGTCTTGGAAGATCAGGCCTATGACGATTAAGGACCATGCAAATTACCCAATACTTTTAAGATAACCAGTGCAAAAGATCACTGGGCACCCAAACTGCTACATGATTTCAGGGCTATGTTGTCAGGCTGTAAAGGCAATCAAGTGAGTGATGCTCTTGAAGAAAAGTGTGTATGCACATTCTAAGGTAAAATTCAATGAAAATATACTTTGATGGTCTATAAATGGAGATATATTCAATTTTTAAAAATAGAAGTTCATGCATTGCCACAAAAAACAGATTTATGGAGACCTGACAAAGCTTTTGCAGTGCAGGACTGGGTGGAATTTTTCTTAATGAACAGATCATAATGAAAAGTAACAATTATGGAAAATAGAATCTTGTTTTAAACTAAATACATTTCTAAATGATCCAAAACAAGACTTTGGGCTTGATTCTCCATGCCATTACCCTAGAACTACGCCACTATAAAAGTATCTTGGCTTACTGGAATGGAGAACAAGAGCATATATATTTGTAATAAACTAATGAATTTTTGAATAAAACAGAAAATGGGTAGAGCATTATTCTTCTCTCATATCTAATGGGCCAAGTTTTCGAAGGAGTAGCCTCCATTTGAGAAAATTTGAGTCTGACTGATCTAGAACAGGGAAACTTTTTGTGTGATTTCATATCGGGGCACCAGAATTCCAAGTAATTTTACTGTTAGCACACGCATTTTGATCAACATTGTTATTTTACCTTTTGTAGGGTGGTTAGAGAATAATGATAGGTGCAAATAGAAAATAAATAAATATCTATCTCTTTTGGGACTTTGAGAATAGCTTTGATATGCAAGAGCAATGGGATGAATTTTGAATATAGCATCCTCAACAGCGAACTACTGTATTCTTAGACAATAGCAAACATTGAGAGATTTTAAAAGAGGGGGTTCTCATGGACACTAAAGGAGAAAAAAGAAGAAACACTCAGCTGTATGTGTATGAACAGATATGCTGATACCTGGGAAGAATGCAAAAAAAGGATTTAGACTGAAAAAAAGCAACATACACTAATGGACTTCTTTAAAATTATCTTACATGTATAAAACCCATGAACTGAGGTTCATCAACACTGTATATGAACATGCTGTTGTTTTACTCTGTACCATAAGTAATATTTCACCTCATACTTCAAATTACAATCCTTAGACCCTGATTCAGGAAAGCACTTAAGCATGTTCTTAACTTTAACCATGTGTTGAAATTCCATTGGCTTCAACACATGCTTAAAGTTAAGCATATACTTCAAATACTTTCCTAAATCAGAGTTTCTATTACCAAATACTGCAAAATGTAGTGCATTCCTTGTTGCTCACAAAGGTTCCTTACAATGAAGTGTTTATTGATTAACATAGCCTTTAATTATACCCCTTCCTTAGGTGCAAAGGGTTTGTTTAAGGTAAGAACATTACATTTGCTCTGAGTAAATAAGAAACAGAACAAGGGAACACTAATGAAATAAGATAACTAGAGACTTGAACATGTTTTGTTTTCCTGGTACAATGTGTACCAAACTGCTATGTTAATAAAAGCAAAACAAGCCATACAAGTATGTCTATTTTGGAGCTGTCAGTAAGAATTCTCTGTGATAAATACACGAGCAGCCTTATTCTAATTTGGTGATATTACTCACAGTTGTCTTAAGCTTTTTCCACAAATCATTTATATGGCTGTTTTGAAATGAAGGGGCCTGCTATTTTGACTTGTTTGGGGTTCTTTGTTTGTTTGTTTTGAAATACCATCCATTTTTTTTGCCATGTTGGAAACTACCTTTTTATTTTTAGTCCTGATTTCTCATTCAACTCCAATCCACCTTGCCTTTAGTCAGCAGTGCCTAGATAGTAGGAATAGTATGGAAACAGGGGCATAAACACCAGGGGAAAGCAGTGCTCCACAGCAATGCTTCTGGATAATTAAGATTTTCTGATAGGTTCAGTTGAAAACTGTGACAAACTAATAATCTGTTTGGTAATACTCCAGAGTAGACAGCTGCTTTGCAGATACACCATCTAATGGGTTCCTTGGACACATCTTCCTTATCTGTGCGTTAAGGAGGATGTATTACCCACACACAGGATAACTTGGACCAGCCACATTCTTGGAGGTGAAATGGGTTGGTTCCTTTCTGAGTTTTGTCACATTGCAAAACAAATAGATGGCAATATCACTGCTTCAAGGAGCTTATGCACTATTTTTGGAGTTGACAGAATGATGAGGTGGTGGATGACAAGAATAATGAAGGGCAAGGGCAACAAAAATTATTAAAGGTCTAGAAAATATTTTCTGTGAGGGAAGATTGAAAACATTGTGTTTGTTTAGTCTGGAGAGAGGATGACTGACAGGGAACATGATAACAGTTTTCAATCACATAAAAGGTTGTTATAAGGAGGAGGGAGAAAAATTGTTCTTAACCTCTGAGGATAGGACAAGCAGCAATGGTCTTAAATTGCAGCAAGGGAGGTTTAGGTTGGACATTAGGAAAAACTTCCTGTCAGGGTGGTTAAGCACTGGCATAAATTGCTTAGGGAGGTTGTGGAATCTCCATCACTGGAGATTTTTAAGAGCAGGTTAGACAAACACCTGTCATGGATGGTTTAGATAATAATTAGTCCTGCCATGAGTACAGGGGACTGGACTAGATGACCTCTCGAGGTCCCTTCCAGTCCTATGATTCTATAATATCAATAAGAATACATGCTTATTCGATGTGGTGAATGCATAGAGGAATGATGGAGGAAAGAAGTGTCTGTTTATAATAAAATCATGTGTTTTGGCTTGGGTTTTTTAGATAAATGGATAGAGTGAATGTGTAGACTTCAGTCCAGATTCTATCTTATGATCTGGCCTGTTTCCACCACTATTCAGTAAAGGGGCTGGATTCTGGATATGTAATTAGCCCATGGAGAATTCCCCTGGTAGAAAAGAACTCCTCACTGGCATAAAGAGAGCAGAACCAGTTCCTGCATCAGCCAACCAGCACCCCACCCAGTTGTAGCAGCTATGTCCAGGGAGGAGAGGGAGCATATCAGGGGCTGTGGTAATGCTCCATGCCCTATGCTGGCCCTTCAGACCATCTGTCAGGAGCCTAAGTTATAGCAATCCCTTGGTTATTCTTATTTACACTGGGGTCTGATGGGCACAGAATCAATGAGACATAACCAGCTTTTGATAGCTCCCCCACCTCTCTTCTCTAACGATTGGAACTCAGATACAGGAGAGTTGAGTCCTTACTTAGCAAGCATGTTGTAAGCACTGTGGAAAAAATAGACCTTCAGGAGAATTTAGAGAAGAGTTACACATTAGAAGTTTAGTTACACATGAAGATATTGCAGCAATAAACATACTGTATAATCTCCAGACTCCAAGCTCTAAGTATTTGGTATAACTGGCTTCCATACATAAACAAATATGTTCCAACTTAAGACCATTAAGTTAAACAACCATGAATGAAAATATTTCTATTTAAGTGGAGAGACCAAAATATGGCATCACAATTGTGCTGTGCTAGACATCATTTCCCCTATAAAAGAAAATGTGACTAGTAGTTAGAGCACATAAATTAGAATATGAATCCTATTCCTTCATCTCTCACTGATATGTATTGGGAGACTTTAGGGAAACTGAGGCTTCACAAGACCACCATCAGTTAAAAATGGATATAACATATGCTTTACATCAGTGTCATAAACCTTAATTATTTTATAGCACTGTAGGGTCCACTTACTAAAAAAATTCCTTTAAAATTTAAAAGTATAAAAGTTTGGACACTGGATTGGCCTTTTTGATGGGCATCTCTTTTGCTAGGAGGGTGGGAAAGTTAGAAGCACTTTTCTGTAGGTAGTTCCTGATTTTACACAAGGTCAGACTATCCCTCTCTATGGCATCTAGTTAGTATTTGAAGCCTCCATGCAGAATTTTTTAGCGTAAATTTTACAGCTGTGAATACTTTGCAGGTTCAAGCACTCTATACAAATAAGTTAAATGTAAAAACCAAGCTGATTATATCAGCATAAACAACATTTAAAATCCGATATTGTTGGCTGACTGCAGCACTGCTTGTCTTAAAGGATTATTATCCAAAATGAAAGGCTAACATTCTCTCTCCTAGTTTAAATAAAATTGTGTCTAAACAAAATGCAAATGAGATATTTTAATTCCTCTCCAACAGAGGATGCCGCAGTAGTTAGCATTCAAGCTTAACAAGAGGATTGACCTGGAAATGATCTATTAAGAACAAGCAACTCCACATAGCTAGAGATTAAAGCAAAGATATCACCACCTGAGAACCCAAAGATAATACTTTTAGCTGTAACCAAGTATTCAGTGGACTAAGGTAGGTTGTAAGAAAAAAAAACACTCTTGAGAGCATCTGCAAAGGCTAAATCAGGGGTCAGCAAGCTCTGGCACGCAGCTCGCCAAGATAAGCACCTTGGGGGCTGGGCCAGTTGTTTACCTGCCGTGTCAGCAGGGTCAGCCGATTGCGGCTCCCACTGGCCGTGGTTTGCTGCTCCAAGCGAATGGGGGCTATGGGAAGCCGCAGCCAGCACATCCCTTGGCCTGCGCCACTTCCTGTATCTCCCATTGGCCTGGGACGGTGAACCGCGGCCAGTGGGAGCCGCAATTGGCCGAACCTGCTGATGTGGCAGGTAAACAAACTGGCCCAGCCCGCCAGGGTGCTTACCCTGGCAAGCCGCGTGCCAGAGGTTGCCGACCCCTGGGCTAAATGCTGCCCTCCCCCTCCACAGAAGCAGACTGAATGCAGTGTAGGTGACGCAACAATTCTTCCCAAGAGGCAGCATTTCAGCAGCCAGTGAAGGGTCCACGCTAGCTCTGACTGGCTAATAGTGGAGGGGATGGGTCCATGGAAAATTTAGACTCTTCAGTGAGTCTGAGTGCAGCTGAAAACTTTCCAGTTTGGGGTGTTGGGATTTTTTATGACAAAAATCTGAAGTTTTCTTAGATAGTGCATAGTCTTTGTGTTGGCACTTTGCAGAGGGGTGAATTTCACACAAACACACAGAACACCGCATTTTAGTCTAGCTAACCTGTCCTCACATGAATTTTAACTCACTGTGAGAACAGATGACAGGGTACTTGCACTTGTTTGGTATGCTGTATTCATAATGCTGTGGTTGGAAGGCCAGACCCTGCACATTTGATGTCAATGGGAGTTACGATGCCAGTGGGTGAGGATCCAGTGTAGGGGTCGGCAACCTCTGGCACGCGGCTTGCCAGGGTAAGCACCCTGGTGGGCCGGGCCAGTTTGTTTACCTGCCGCATCAGCAGGTTCAGCTGATCACGGCTCCCACTGGCCATGGTTTGCTGTCCCAGGTTAATGGTGGCTACGGGAAGCGGCGTGGGTGAGCGATGTGCTGACCACGGCTTCCCGCAGCCCCCATCAGCCTGGGATGGTGAACAGCACCCAGTGGGAGCCGCGATTGGCCGAACCTGCCAACGCAGCAGGTAAACAAACTGGCCTGGCCTGCCAGGGTGCTTATCCTGGCGAGCTGCATGCCAGAGGTTGCTGAACTCTGATCCAGTGCATCCTGCAGAAGCGGACCAATTCCTTGGTCTAACAGAACGCAAGTATGCTGGGCATCATACTAAGTAGCACAGCCATCTATTTTCCTGAGACATTCACTAGGAGTGGGAGCAGATGAAATGAGTATCATGTTTATTTGGATTCAAGGGTGGAGATTTTATTTTTGTTGGTTCTTAAAATTGATACTTGGAACATCCTGGTTTTTTAAAGTTGTACATGGGCACTGTCACCACTGGGGTGCCTCCTTCTCGCTGTTCTGGGGAGGAGTTCCTTCCAGGTCCAACACCCCCATCTGCCACTCATTCATGCATCCTGCTGCCTCTCTCTCTCCCTCTCTCTCTCTCTGTGACTCAAGGTCTTCTCTCTTCATTGGATTGGTCCCTCATCCAGGTCAGTGTGTGTTAATCCCTTCTGGGGGTTTCAAAGTCTGTCCATCCAAAAATGGTAGTCTTCTCCCTCACTGCCAGGACTGTGCCACTTCCCCAGTGGCTGGTAGGGGAACCTGGGCCCACTCTCTACTCCAGGTTCCACATCTGGGACCCTCTAATCAGCAACCAATGTCTGCACCATTTAAACCTTGCTGCCATTTCCCTAAGCTCTGCTTCTAAATTTCCTTCCTTTCCTCTCTAATGTCCAGAGCCCTCACTGTGGCCTCCTTCTGCTGCCAGCTTCCTGGCTTTATACTAGCCACTTCTGTTTCTTCTCAGCTGGGTTCCATCATCATTGAGCGGTTACATAGGCCACCTCAGCTGTGGTTTATCTGGTTGATTGGCCCCTTCTCAGCCTCATCACCCCCTTCTAGGCTAGTGTGGGGGTGAACACTCCATCACAGGCAAATTTTCAGAAATTGAAAATCAAGAAAAGTCATGTCTACTTTTTGGTCTAGGCCCACTATATGGCCTGCAGCAGGTTTGAAAGCATGCAGAGGGTGCATAACCATAAAAGTTGGCCAATCAGGGCTACTTAAGCACAGAATATCCTTGTGACTTTGCTCTGTGGGGCACAATTATCTGTTCATTAGACTTGGTAAGCCAATGGTCTGCTTCTTGAGATGTGCATAATGTGTCTCCTGAATAACTCTATCTGAGATTTGGACCTTAGAGAATACGGGCAGGAAAGTGAGAGTTGAGTTTTAAGTCTGACCCTACAGTTACAAACAATGGGTGAAATTCCCTTTCGCTGGAACTGCAGCTCTCAAAGGTTGGGAAGGGAAGGGATGAACCACAGGTCTGAACCCTGGCTCTAAGCTCCAGTAGTGGTAGATTCTATCTCCCCAGCTGCTCTGCACCCACACACATACAGCGTGGATACTCTGGTTTTATGCAAGTGGAATCAGTTTCGCTTAGTGGATGTAAACAGGAGATCTGCATCTAGGGTTGTTTTTTGGCAGTGCTCCTCCTGCTCACTCAGCAGATCCACTTTTTCATGTGAGATATTTGGCTGACTGTTGAAATAAAAGCAACAAGTTTACTTGATCAAAGTTAGGGTTGAGAAGGAGGAATCACTTAAGTATCCAGGAATATCTCCAGCTATCATTTGTGTAAACACGAGAGTAAAGGCAAATAGAGAGAAAATGACAGAAAGGGTGAAGATGAAAGAGCAGAGGCCAAAGAAATTGAACCTTCTGGGAAACCATAGAGGTATATCTTGGGATGGAGAAGTCACCACTAGACACTAAAACAACAGTTAGATCACAGGGGAGATCACCACAAGGATAGAGCCAGTCCAGGAGAATGGAGTGCTGGGGCCTCATAGACTCTACCACAGAAAAACCTAATAAAAAAAAATCATGCTTATAAGTTTCCCATTCATTACCATAGTATTTGAGCACCTAACCCTGTATACCATAGACACAGAGAGATATTTTCAGACAAGTATAGCCTGCCGGGTTCTAGGAATTATTTTAGGGATGTTCTCTGGCCTGTGTTATACAGAAGTTCAGACTAGATTATCACAATGGTCCCTTCTGGGCTTGGAAATCTATAAATCTATGAACCCAGGAATCTTCCACAGCTTCTGGGCTCACAGATGTAGAGGTTAGCTTTGCATGGCTCAGGCTCTCGAACATTTGATATAAGAAAAATTAAACTCAGCAAATTTTCAGAAGCTTTTTTTCTAAAATCCACTTTCAAAATAATTTGGAAACAAAGATAAATCTAATTTTATACACACTTATTCTGTGACATTTTTAGCACACCTCTTGTTCTATCTAAATAAGAAATACATTTTTTAAAAGTAGAAGCAGCACTTTTGGAATTTTAAGCTGTGAAATGATCTACAGAAGGTATATTAGTTACTTTTTTTTCTATGCAGTATACTGACAATCTTTTATTACCTTGTAAACCTTGCTGTGCAAAGCATTTAACTCCTATTTTCATGCTTTCTTGCCTTACCAGTTTCAAATTGCATTAGTCAAACATTTAATGTACCTAGAAAGGATTTCTGCCTGGATGTCCATTTCTTTTTTGTTACAAAAATGTAAAGTAGCTTTAATTTATTAGCCTTTTGTGTGTGGTCACTTTTTAGAGCCTTTTTATTTACAATGTATTAAACCACAAAAAATTGTTCAGCAATATCATATCTCAATAAGCACTTGGATACTGGCACATAGCTTTTGAATATAATCAAGATCTATGTTAAATCATTCAGATCAGAGCTAAGGGCAGAATTCTGTCTTTCCTCTGCCTCAATGAGTCTAGGGCTTTTAAAAAAAAATAGATTGATTTTTAATACCATACACTGATGCAAAATATGGCTACAAAGGGGTAAATTAAAAGCAAATTTTCATCTTAACTCTAAATCATCTTGCTTTTAGTAATTTTAAAACTTATGGCTGATGAAACAGCTATATTGTAAACCAACGTAGCTTGGATTTGAAGTTACATAGAAGACCGGAGATAACATTTTGCCTGACAATAAATAAAGCCATTATGTGCTGTAGTCTGAGTAGACAAACTGCTGTGAGTGCGTCCCCCCTCCATTCTTGTTTACTTTGTCTCAAAATATGCTATAATTAAGCCTTTTCTAGCTGCTTCCGTGTTGTCTTTTCAGATCCAGTGCAAATCTGTTTCTTTTTTAAATTAACATTTGAAAAGGGAACGTAGCCCTGAGGAAGTGAGAGGATAATAGCACAGCCTATCTGGTCAGGCGTGGCAGAGGCTGGTGCAGTACAGGACTTTCCCTGTTGTTTTGCCAGTACATTCCAATCCTGACCTGCAGCACTTCAGCTACACCAATCCTGTGTATCTCCCGAGAAGAGGCTGCCAAACTGCATCGTGTTTTGGGGATAGAGCCAAATCTCCACAGGTGTTGGACGAGACAGACTCACTTTTTACTTGTCACCTAAATTAGGATTTAAACAGATATCTCTGGAAGAGAGAGGCTAGTACTTTAGTGCTCTGTGCCACATAGCTTCTTCTGCAAGTCACATTGAACAAGTACTTGATGGGTTGGCCTCAGTGGTCGAACGCAAATTAACCTTTATTAAAAAGGGAGTGCTGTTGCTCACTGATCATGTGTGTATTAACAGGCAACGTATTTTGGCCCTGGCATATTCAAAATAATGGTCACAATCCTGCCAGGTGAGGAGTGTGACCCTGGCAGTGTTGGCACGCTGAGACTCTGCGAGAGGGGGGAAGGCGGAGGAGGGGTCAGGGGAGCCTCCTCAGCCAGGAGCTCAGGCGGGCTGGACAGGACGGTCCCGCGGGCTGGATGTGGCCCACGGGCCAGAGTTTGCCCACCCCTTTAACAACTGGTTCTAAACCGGCTTCTAAATTTAACAACGGGTTCATGTGAACCGGCTCCAACTCACCACTGGATCTATCCTCCATGAAGAGGTACTGAGGGACTGACTGCTTTCTTCATGGACTGCCTTCTGAAAAGGGGGACCAGCTACTAGAAGAAATGATGTCAGCATCAATAGAAGAAGAGTTGGGTTGAATTTAAGAGACCTCCATCTGTATGTTTTGATGGTCTTTGACGTAATCTTTCCGTGGGACAGTCTGAACAGAAAGGAAAGATATGGGGAAAGACAGAGCAATAATTGTGTCTTCGGGCCCCATCCTACAACCATAAGAAGTTTTGCCAATGTCTTCCATGGACGGGGAATAGAGCCCTTAAATTATTTTGGTGATGAAACCTAGGGTCCAATCCTTCCTTTTGCCTCAGTAAGGTCTACAGGATCAGATCTTAAGAGTTATCCATCTTTCTTGAGTATTTCCAAGGCACCTATCACTGTGATATCCAGCTGGTCTTTCTTCACAGAAAACTGGCTGCTGTGGTGGATAGTGCTATATTATACAAAATCTGGATATATTGTGTAGGAAAGTTTGTTCAAACTATTCAGGTCCATTCTTTTCATAAAGAAATCAATCTAGGAAGTGAAACGTCCCTTACCACTAGAGTATTTAAGTGCCTGATGAAACCTCCTCTAATAATTTTCTTTTTTGTATTGGGATGTAGGACCTACATTAAATAAGAACAGCAATACTGGGTCAGACCAATTGTCCATTTAACCCAGCATCCTGTCTTCTGACAGTGGCCAGTGCCAGGTACTTCAGAGGGAATGAATCATCAGGTGATTCATCCCTTGTTGCCCATTCCTAGATTCTGGCAAACAGAGGCTAGGGACATCACCCTTGTCCATCCTGGCTAATAGCTATCACCCCTGTCCATCCTGGCTATCCAGCGATTAGCTGCCAGAATGTTAATAACCAGTTCCCTACCAGGTCTTCGGCAGCACTTCGGCAGTGGGCCCTTCACTCGCTCCAGGTTTTCGGCGGCACTTTGATGGTATGTCCTTCAGTGCTGCCAAAGACCCGGAACAAGTGAACGACCCATCACTGAAGTGCCAATGACAACCTGGTAGGGAACAGGTTATTAAGCACCACCCGGTAAGTTCAAGCCCGAGACCCCCAACCCTAACTGCCCCCCCAAAGCCCCACCCCCTACCCAACTTGCCCCACTCTCTGTCCCCTGACTGCCCCAACCCCATCCACCACCACCCCAACAGACCCCCAGAATGCCCACACCTACCCAACCCCCCGTTCCCCATCCCCTGACCACCACCCCAGAACCTCCACCCCCTCAAACCGCTCCCTGCCATTCCTCCCAGCCCCAGCCTGGCCCCCTTACCCAGCTGCTCAGGGCAGTGTGTATGGATGCCGCACGGCCCACTGGAGCTCGCTGCCCCACCCCCTTACCACGCCACTCAAAGTGGCAGGAACTGCCCAGGAGCAGTCCAGAGCGCTGGCACTGGCAGTGTTGGCACGCTGAGACTCTCTGCGAGAAGGGGGAAGGCGGGGGAGGGGCCAGGGGAGCCTCCCCAGCTAGGAGCTCAGGCGGGCTGGACAGGACGGTCCTGTGGGCCGGATGTGGCCCATGGGCCAGAGTTTACCCACCCCTTTAACAACTGGTTCTAAACTGGCTTCTAAATTTAACCACCGGTTCGTGTGAACCGGCCCCAACTCACCACTAGATCTATCCTCCATGAACTTATCTAATTCCTTTCTGAACCCATTTATACTCTTGGCCATCACAACATCCTATGGCAAAGAGTTCCACAGGTTGACTGTGCATCGTGTGAAGAAACACTTCCTTTTGTTTTAAACCTGCTGCCTTTGAATTTCATTCGATAACCCCTAGTTCTTGTGTTATGAGAAGGAGTAATAGCACTTCCTTATTTACTTTCTCCACACCCATCATGATTTTATAGACCTCTATTATATCACACCTTAGTCGTCTCTTTTCCAAGCTGAAAAGTCCCATTCCTATTAATCTCTCCTCATATGGAAGCTGTTCTGTACCCCATAATCATTTTGATTGCCCTTTTTTGTACCTTTTCCAATTACAATCTGTTTTCTGAGATGGGGTGACCACATCTGCATGCAGTATTCAAGATGTGGGTGTACCATGGATTTATATAGATGCAATATGATATTTTCTGTCTTATCTATCCCTTCCCTAATGATTCCCTACATTCTATTCGCTTTTTTGACTGCCACTTCACATTGAGCGGATGTTTTCAAAGAACTATTCACAATGACTCCAAGATCTATTTCTTGAGTGGTAACAGCTAATTTAGACCTCATCATTTTATATGTATAGTTGGGATTATGTTTTCCAATGTGCATTACTTTGCATTTATCAACATTGAATTTCATCTGCCATTTTGTTGCCCAGTCACCCATTTTCATGAGATCCTTTGTAACTCTTTGGACTTAACCATCTTGAGTAGTGTTTTATCATCTGCAAATTTTACCCTTTTTCCAGATCATTTATGAATATGCTGAATAGGACTAGTCCCAGTACAGACCCCTGTGGGACACCACTATTTACCTCTCTCCATTCTGAAAATTGACCATTTCTTCCTACCCTTTTTTCCTATCTTTTAACCAGTTACTGATCCATGAGAGGACCTTCCCTCTTATCCCATGACAGCTTATTTTGCTTAAGAGCCTTTAGTAAGGGCCCTTTTCAGGCTTTCTGAAAATGTAACTACACTATATCCACTGAATCACCCTTGTCCACATGCTTATTGACCCACTCAAAGAATTCTAGTAGATTGGTGAGGCATGATTTCCCTTTATAAAAATCATGTTGACTCTTCCCCAACAAATCGTGTTCATCTATGTTGGGGAAATTCTGTTCTTTACTATAGTTTCAAGCAATTGCCTGGTACTGAATTTAGGCTTACCGGCCTGTAATTGCCAAAATCTCCTTTGGATTCTTTTTAAAAAATTGGCATCACATTAGCTATCCTCCAGTCATCTGGTATAGAAGCTGATTTAAATAATAGGTTACAGATGAGAGTTAGTAGTTCTGCAATTTCACATTTGAATTCCTTCAGAACTCTTGAGTGAATACTATCTGGTCCTGGTGACTTATTACTGTTTAATTGTGTACATACTATATTATATAGAGTTTATGTGGATGCATTTATCATAATGAAACCAGACGTTAATTCCATCCTTCTCTGAATATATTGTCTGAACTCTGTTTTATGGTCTCTTTTCTTTTAATTTTTTAGAAGTGCCTACTAACCAGAAAGCATTTTGGAGTAGTGTTTCTATTCACTTCTAGCTAGAAGGTATTTTAGTTCAGGAAGAACTGGCACTGCTTCTTTTATGAGGCACCTTTGGATAAATATACATTTCAGTTGCCATGCTAACATGGACTCACTCAATTGATTCCAGTAAAACAAAAACATTTTAGTGACACTGCCTTGTAAAATATAATAATAATACAACAAAGCTGCAGGTCTTGCCAATCGCAGTGGATTTTACAATTCAACCCTTACTTAGTATATATTTTCTGTCAGTGTTTGTTTAAGGTTCCAGAACATCAACTGCTTCTTTTCAACAGGATTATGACTACTGTAAAATAGCCAAAATATTCAGGAGCTTGAAAATGTAAATTCAATGCACGGGTGAATTCCTACAGTCAGTTTGTTTACCATATAAGTCATTCTCAGGCTCATTTTCATCATGTTCATTTGCCATCAACCTCACACTCTTTCCTTCCACCAGATTCTCTTTATGTTTTTTTCAGTATTTTGTAGTAGCAATGGTTAGTAGGAAAATTTTAAATAAAAAAAACCCCACAATACTTTAAGGTTGAAAAAATACAAGATGTACATGAAATTTGTTGCACTTGATGTGTAGTTGTTCCCCACCAACTTTGATTTTCAGAAATGAAACAATGTTTAACTTCACAATGACAGGACATGTAGGAAAACGGATGTGTCAAAGCGTCAAAGACAGATCAGGGGAAAGAAACACTATTTTAAATAAGTAACTCTTCCCGATAGCAAGTTGATTGCAGGATAAAGAAACAGCCTGCAGAGTTGCTACTGTCTGGTAAATTACATCCTAATAAAACTCCATTGTGATATCCCCGTGATTTTAGCTGATAAATTATTATTAGAACGCTAATCACTCATCCTTTCCTACATGAAAATACACTGTTACTGAAGTTCTGCCATTTTATTATATCATAGTTTTAGAAAGTTCAGTATTCCTAAAAAAAGAAAAATGTCCTATCAGTGTCTGTACAACTGCCTCCCAAGCGGTTGAGTATTATCAAGTACAAGGTCGGTAACCTATGAAAAAATATTTTGCTATAGCGTGATAGTTGTCATAATTAAACTCTATACCTGGAGGGAGAGACGGACCTTTTTTTTTTTTCTGAATGCGCTGTCTTATGTACCTCTGCAGCAAATAATAATATATGAGTGTGAAATTCAAAATCTAAAATGAGACAAGGGTGATTCCTGATACAGGCTGAGCCCTCCCCTGAACAGCTGTGGGTCACGGTCACTTAGCTGCTCTCCGCTATACTTTAAAGGCACACGCACGCTAACTCTACAACTCGTCTTCTGTCCAGTTGAACAGCTTCACTCGCCTTCCTGAAAGCCCCGTCTGAAAGAATTAGCCGTCTGCATAAATCCTTTGGTTTACATTACGAGCATCGCAAGCACACCCACCCAATTCTGCTGTCTACTCGCTACTTCTGAGCCATCTAGTCGTCGTCACAAAACTATTTCCCTTCAGTTTTTTTCATATACTCAGTTGTCCTGCAGGTGTCAGACTTCACTTGCAATAACCCAGACGATGGCACTCTCTACAATGTCAACAATTAAACTGATTGCGATAAAAAAAATCCACGTTTATTATGTAAAGGGGAAAAAATCCTAAATGTTGCTTAATGCTAGGTCCAAGACGGTACAAAACCCCTGTAGTCACCGTGTGCTTTTATTTGGACAAAAGTTGGTTAATTCCAGTAATTGGTGGCGTCTCTTAAGAGGAACAACAATAAAACCAAAGCTTAAAGACGAAAATATTCCCAAATGGGTGAGAACTTACTTGGTTTAAATGCATGCGTTGCTATCCAGCGTTTTTACTTCAACAGTTATCAGGGCACGTTTCAATACCATTTATAAATTAAATCCATTTAGGATTTTATTTGTTTTGCAGTCGCCCACCTCATCCACTTTCTCCATGTCTATGTTATTCTCTTCATCTTTCAGACACTGTCCCTCAGTTCAGGTGGTCTTCAACACTTCCAACCAAGGAGACAGCGCCTGTAGCTTCGCTTTAGTGCAACAGATGAGTGGTAAATTCCTCCCTGGCTGTTTGTTGTGGCGTCTCATTACTCTTCCTGGGAATCCCATGCCGACTGCAAGAAGTAACAATCCCTCCCCATGAAATGTTTCCTGTTGGAAGAGCAACTGCGAGGCATGAACATCAGAGGGAAAAGAACACAAATAAGCTGAAGTTGATGCTTTCCTGCCCAGGAGATCCGCTCTCCGGTATTAAGACACCCCTGCCACAGAAGAGATACCTCGCATCGGAGATCACCCCTCGGATTGTCTTGCGCGCTGGTTTGTTCTGTCAGCTTCTCCGCACGATCATTTCTTTCTGTCTTTCCCTCCTTGGTGTGTGGCTGAGCTGCTTCTCCTAGGGACTTTTTTCTTTGGGTCTGGTGGGGAGGCACGGTAAATGCCTAAAAGCGCCGCCTGCAGGATAATCAAGGGATAGTCCCCACCGAGGAGCAAAACCGGCTTTGGGCAGGCTCCGTTCCAATGGGACACGGGGTGCAGGTGACCTCTTTCCTGGTAGCCTCAGCCACCCTCCTCCCAGAGAAATTCCTCGCCAGTTTGACGTGACCGTTCCCTTCCTTTGGAAAATGTTTTAGGCTGATTTTTTGATTTTCTATAAAACGTCCAAGAGCAAGTCTGTCCCTAGGGTGAAGTCAGGCGTGAACCACCAACAGTCAATGTACAAGCAACAAAGAATCCTGTGGCACCTTATAGACTAACAGACGTTTTGCAGCATGAGCTTTCGTGGGTGAATACCCACTTCTTCAGATGCAAGACTTGCAATGTACTTGCACCTTCCAGCTGTGCGCCAACAAGAGCGAAAAGGAGTGGTTCAGAAATAAACGACAGAACAGGGACCGACTCAAAAGAAACCCTTATGTGACCGCTGTAATTGACAACCCCCTGAAATGCACAGTGAAAACACACAGCAAATAATCGTTTGATTCCCTACCCCCCGAAAAACAATGGTCGGCGCAGTCGTTTCAAACTCTACGATATTTGCACGCAGTCATGTTAGGTGTTCGTTCTTGCTAAACAACACAGCATAAAGGTGAGCCAATCATCCCCAGCTGCAGCAACATCTCGCCTCGTAGAAGTGTAAGATTGTTTCAGCTGCTGCTTTCTTTTGATCAGCAATAAACCCCTGCAGTTAGCTTGGAGTCCTAGTTTCTCTCTTAGCGGAAGCTTTCTATCTGCCTTCCTATCCCGCGGCGGAGCTCCGTGACCCGTTACCATTTCAATGGGAGTGCGTGTGAAAGCGGGGCTGCTCTCTTTTAATGGAAGAACTGTCACTTGCCCCGCGAAACTCAGATGCCAGAGAAAACCGGAGCTCGTAGACCCGGGGGAAAGGGATTAGTCCCCGTTCCCTACATCTTTAATCAAAATGAGGACAGTGCCTATCACACCAAGTTAAACCTGTTAGGAATGAGACACTGTGCAGAAGGAAGAAGTCCACGTGCCTAAGTCCGGGTTTGGGCATCAGCGGGGTGCGAGGAGAACAGAGTGCACGGCCCTATACTGTACACGCTGAAAGGAACGCGGGCAGACGAGTGTCAGTTGCATGGGAACTCAGGGGTTCCTTGCTTAACTTAGCTTATGTCCTCAGACTCAACCATCATCCCAGCTTGCCTGCTTAAAAGCATATCCCAGCTGATTCTGAACTCCTGCTCCACGCAGAAAGAACTTCTACTGTAGCCAGGACAGAGACTGAGATGAGGAAATTGCCACATTTCCCTTACATTAAATATATACAATATTTCCTTTCCGTTTCTTGAGCAGACCTAGAATTAGCATCACAAACCCTACATGAAGTCTTGGTGTTTCATTCTGCTTTAGCTCATCCATTTAGAACCGCAGGTTTTTTGTTTGTTTTTTCAAAGCTCACAACCATGTGTTCTAACATTGCTAAAGTCTTAAAGGGAAAGACCAACTAGCCAGCCAACACTTCTTGGAAGTATTCAAACAGTGTAATGACATAAAGCAGTGCCTGGGCACAGCCCTGCTGCAGAAGCAATTCATCAGGAGCATTATGTCAGAGACTGGAGTTAACTTGTATTTATACAAAAATCAGTTGTGTAGCTTCACCAATAACTAGCTGAAAACACTTAAACTCACTTCCACCCATTCTCCTTGCAGACTGCAGCTCCCTGGACTTTCTGAAAGTCCCTTCCAGTGCTAACACTGGAGTTGCATGTGGGCACTTTACAGATGGTGCAATGCATTGCTTATAATAAACTAAAACCCAGTGTCTTGGCATTAGGGGCATAGCTCAGTGCTGACCTGCCCCCCCGCCTCATCTTTTCCGATCCATCAGGCACTTGATCTCCAATAACCGGATAGAGTCACACTTGTAAATGTAGGTGGATCCTTTTGCCCTCCTCCCCTTCCATCCTCCATCCCCACCTGCACAGAAAGCTCCCTGGACTGACCAGGCAAAGGGAGAGGCAGATGTAGGTGGAGTTAGGACATGTCCTGTTACTCCCCATTCAGAACCATGACTTAAGAGCTGGTCTGGTCATGACTCCGACCTAACTCAGCCTTGCAGACACAGCTCCTGATGGCCCCCCATCAGCGAGGAGGTGACAGTCCCAGGCACACTCCAGTCCAGTGGTGTGCACAGGCTGGTGATGGCAAATAGGCTAAGCCAACACCTCTGGGGATGCATGCTCACTGGCAGGCACTATGCCACAGAAACAGAGGGCTGCCTGGCTATGCTCAGGGCCTCCCTTCCTCTCTTGTCTTTCTGCCCAGTATTCAGTATGGTGCTGGCAGAGGTTGTGTCCTGATAGCCACTCATCCTGCTTTCATCTCAGGGCTCTCTCGAATCCTGTGGAGACTCCCAGTGCAGGAGGCCAGCCTGTGGCGATGAGTTATACAACTGCAGGTTGTCACATTGAAAATAGAGGAAGGAGGGGACTGCAACATCAACAAGCAGTGTTGTTAATGGTTGCAGTTTGCACATGCTCCACCTCCTAGGATGCCAGCACAGACAAGGGAAATGACAGTGGTTTCATGTGACATGACATGTTGACCAAACCTAGATCTAGTTGACACAGTGATAAAAATCCCTGTGTGCCTCTACTCTGAGACTTCCATCATGGCTAGCATCATGCATTTGTGCTAGACCACTGGTGAGGGAACTGCTAAAATTCTCAGTGGAGAGGTAGCCAGTGGGGGTCTTATTATGCAAAGAATAGGACCCCTGGGAAGTTGTATGAAGCAGCAGGCAATGCAGAAACACAGCAATGGACCCCTGCTTCATCCTTCCCTGAATATGCTAATTGGACTGATGAGGTCAAGATATATTGGTCCAAATTCAGCCATGCCATAAGGAAGTGTAATTCCTCTGAGGCCAATCAAGTGACGCCTGCTTACCTCCAGGCTGAATTCAACCCATTACTTCCTAACTATATCAATTACATTTGGGAGAGGTATATCAGTGCAAAGACAGTCTGGGATGAAGCATGGAGGGAAAAAATCACACCACTGGACCAGAGTAGAAGTGCTAGCTTAGAATGGACATCAGGACATCACCATGCCGAAGCAGGTCCAGGTGATACAGTGGTAAAAATGTCTGCACACATTGTACATATCTACTTCAGTCTTTCCTAGAACAGGGGGTGCTGCACTCGTACTAGACCAAAGGTAGGGATATTGCTTCAAATTCTTAGTGTAGAGAAGACCACTGCCTTCAGAGGTAGTTACTCTTTACTTGCAGGAGGGGAATAGGACCTTTTTTTGTGCATGTTCCCATATTTTATCTCAAAAGAGAGAGAATTTTATTTTGCACATATGAAAGGTATTTAATTCATCACTTTCAAAGAGACCTTTAATGATCAGTATTCCCTTATCTTTGCATGTGCGTCAAAGTGAGATTTCCTATTTCCAGGGATGAACAGAACCATGTGGATAGTTTTATAAACCAGTAGAGATGTGCTTTAAAATGTTTTGGCATTTTCCATATCATAATCTCTTAGCAATCCCCTCTGCATCTTGCCAGTGATTACCATTTTCAATGAAGTTAATTTTCAGGATAAAATCCTGCTAGTCTTATTCCTATGGGAATTTTCACTGAAGTTCATGTCATTGCTCCTGTCATTAAGGTCAGCAGGATTTGGCTCTTTTTGTTTTTACACATCTAAATGAAGCTGTGATATTTCTAGCGTATGTCTACGTGCCAACTTTATCATTAGTAGTAATCGATATGGCACACAAGCAGAGTTATAGGGAAGACACTGAGAGGCCAGTGTTATATGCTGAGGCAATACAGTTTGTGAGGTAGCAGCCTGGCTGGGCCTGCATTCCTAAACCCACAATGTTACAATAAATCAGGTACCTCTTGAAACCTGACCCTCCTTCTCAAGTTCCACTCCTCATACTAAAAACTCCTCAAAACACATTAATATGTTAGCTGCTGATCACTTCTGATACTCCTGGTCTTATCGGATTTTATGTATTTGAAGCTGCTTATTTTTTCTGGTACCTGAAGTATGTGTAACTAACACCGGATGTATAACTGGTTTTATTTCCTGGACTCATAAACAGGCAGAAAACAGAGTTTAATGAAAGTCTGCATTTGTGTAGAATCTGAGAATACCAAAGCACTTAATATTGATTAATTCAGCCTCCCAACAGCAATGGAAGACAGGTGATCTCTCTCCTGCCATCCATCTCCACCCTCTGACAAACAGAGGCTAGGGATACCATTAATGGAGCATATCTTCAGCAGATGTAAAGCACCAGAGCTCTACCAAGGGAATCAATGAAGCGGCATCAATTTACACTCACTGAGGAGACAGTCCATTATCTTTATATGACAGATGAGGGAAACTGAGGGACTGAAAAGTTAACCCGTGACTTGCCTCATTTCAGGTGGGAAGTCCATCACATAGCCAAGAATAGAACGTAGGTCCAATTTCCATTCCTGTGCTTTAATGTCAGGATCATCCTTGCCCTTTGTATTAATAAAGACATTTCTTATAGGAGAGAGGAAATTTAAAAGGGATATAATGTGAAATTCGCCCTAAGATGGAGATTTACTACATAATAAAATGTATTAAAAAGGAATTTGCAACACTTATTTAAAATAATCTCGCTAACCAATTCAGTATAAATGCATTTTACCTTTTCATTGGTAAGGCATAAAGGAGGAAGGTTTCCTCAGGTGTTTGCTCTTTCCATACAATTTAAAATATACAGATAGATCTATTACTATTATGCAAAATAATACAAAATGCAAAATACTATGAAATACAGTACTTATCTCTAATTGCAATGCAGAGCTTTTCTACCTTTATTTTGGAGGCTAAATTGTTGCACAGAATAGAGATTAGCATTTCTGCTCTTTATTAGTCTAATTTCTGAAATTCATAACAGGTTAATTCCATTAGTTCTATTGTTACCTGCCAGGCATTTCCGCCAACCATAGACCTTTTTGTGTGGGGCAAATTGCTCTAGCCAACCCACATCAGACCTTCCATATTATTAACGCTCTCTCCTCCACTCAGTGTATTGTATTGCCCTTTCTGTGCTTAAATGCAGACTAGGGCTCCAAACTAAAGCCTTTAAAGTTGCATACCTATGAAAAGGTCCTTTTTAGTGAATGAATAGAGACCATGGAGCAGGATTTGTAGGTGTTAGGGGAGTACTTTTATTATACATATGGAAGGACTTTACTAAACAACATTATTTGAAAACGGTTTGGGAACATTTCACATCCTCTTACAGGTCACGGCACTGCCTGACTTGGCTCCCTCTGTGGTTGCCCCAGGATTGTCAGGTTCTTCAAAGGAGAGGACTTTTGTGTGTTATGTTCTTAGGGGGGTTAGTTCTGCGTGCTGAACTTGGGGTTAAGCTGCTGTTTAATTTTATTTTTTTAACTTGACCAGGCACCTAGCTTTGGATAGAAGCCCTTTTTATAATTGTAGAAATCCAAATAAGAATACTAATATTCAGCAACCAATGAGAATTAAGACTCTGTTTTTTCACTGAATCCAAACTTGATCAAAACAGTGAGCCTTGGTAGAAGGCTGTTGCCATCAAAGCGGTTCTGAATAGTGGGGTCCAGAAACTTAGCATCTAAACATACCTGCCATCATAAACAATTGAGCAACCATCCTCACTCCATAACAAAGCCCTAAGAGTACGCCTCCTCCCTGATATAACGCTGTCCTCGGGAGCCAAAAATCTTACTGTGTTATAGGTGAAACCGCATTATATCGAACTTGCTTTGATCCGCCGGAGTGTGCGACCACGCCCCTCGGGAGCACTGCTTTACCATGTTATATCCAAATTCATGTTATATTGGATTGCATTATATTGGGGTAGAGGTGTATGTCTACATTGCACTAAAACACCTGAGGCTGTCCCATGTCAGCTGACTTGAGCTCACAAGGCTTGGACTGCGGGGCTGTAAAATTGCAGTGTAGACATTCCGACTCACTCTGGAATCTGGGCTTTCAGATTTTCCCCTGTTGCAGGGTCCCAGAGCCCAAGCCCGAAGTTGGACATCTACATGCAGTTTTCTAGCCGTGCAACCTGAGCCCCGCAAGGCCGATTCAGCTGTCTGGTGTTTTATTGCTGTGTAGACATACCCTTAATGGCTCAGGACTTGGCTGCCTCTCTCCCTGTGCCATGCTGCTGTAGCTGAGATCCCTGACGATTCCCCAACTGGAGTGCTCCTCAATATAAATGAGAAGGAACTACTGGTAGGGTGTTCTTTGTAAGGGATCACTATCTTTAGACTTCACTTCCCTTTTCCTCCTCCTCTCCCTCAATTCACTGGTGTCCAGGTCTGTTAAACATCTGGGTGTGCTACAAATTACTTCTATCCCCCTGGCTTTTGGAGGAATTGAGGTTTATTTTTCTCCTCTTAGCTGGCAATAATTGTGTGTTAAAGTGCAATGATCCTTACAGAAGTTCATTGTACTTGGCAGAATTGTAACCCACACACCTCCTGGGTGTGGTGTTCTATCCCATCTAGTGGCACTGAGACCACTTAGAGAGATTAATGAGTTTGCTCTACAGCTTTAGCTAGCAGCCAGTTGGCTTTTGGCTCATGCACTAATCTCCAGAGATTCTAGGTTCGATCCTGACGACCGCAGTTTGTTGGCATTACAGAATGATACGTTGTTTTAAAAATCCATTATAATATGACTTTACAATGTTTGTTCCCATATGTCTCAGCTATTCATTAAGCTCTGGTGTTCTTTCAGAATATCCCTCTATTTTTTTCTTCAGGTTTTCCAGCTGTCTGGTTTGCATGGCCTTTTGGCAGAATGATTTAAAGAAAGAACACGACTATCATATCATAACTAGTGTTAAATTAGATCATGTGCTCAACTATTATGTTCAGAAGGCAGGAAAAGAACAGAAAGGAGCCCAGTTTTCCAGAGGAAGGGTGGGACATGATCCTAAGCAGTAATATTCTCCACTCCCTCCCTCTATACCATCTCAGTGCATTGGGGACCCATGGTTTAATGTATATGGGGCAGCAATTAGTAGTAGGCATGTGTTAGCTCATTTTTTCCTTTTTTAATCTAAATTAACTTTTGGGCTAAATTTTCAGAGGGGCCTCAATGGGGCTCCTAAATTTGTTCTCAAAATTGAATGCCTGCCTTTTCATGTCTTTATATCTGTGCAGTTTTGAATAACCAATTTTTTGTGTTTCTAAAAGCTAGGGGTTATATATGGAACCAAGATTTATGAATGCTTAATGAATGAACCGACTTGCACTCTCAAATATTGCTTGCATGAAGAGATTTGAGGATTTTCAGTATATACAACTCGGGAATGTAAATATAGACTCTGATCCCGCAAACTGTGGTCCCCCAGGGTGGATCTTAACACCAGTGCCAGGTTGCATCAATGTCACTGGGATTCAGGCATGTCTACACTGCAATACACAGCACGGCTGTGGCTGACCCAGGTCAGCGGACACAGGTTCACAGGTCTTGAGCTGCAGGGCTATAAAGTTGCAGTGTAGATGTATGGGCTTAGACTGGAGCTCAGACTCTGAGACCCCATGAGGGTGGGGTGTGGGGGGCGGTATCAAAGCCTGGGAGTCCAAGCCAGAATGTCCATACACAACTGTAGTAAGATGAGGCCCTGAAACATAAACCTTTATATCAGAGGCCTGGTATGAGGCCTGAGGCCTGAACTAAAACAATGGTCAAGACTTTGCTAACATAAAGCAAAGTTAAGCTGTGAGCCAGAGGCAGGCCCTGCTCACAGAAGCTGGCAAGGAAAGGGCTGATGCTGCAGAAAGAGACATACCTAAAAGGTACGGACAGCAGATATCAGAACATTTGCATACTTGCACATTCCACACAGATAACAAGGACAGGGGCAAAAGGGTAATATGATGGATAGAGTTGTTTTGTTCGAACCAACATGTACAAGGTGAGAGGCGGCACCTTACTGAGTAGAGGGATTGTACCGTGCTACGTAGAGGGGTTGCACCTCAATACGTCAGGAGTGATGTGTAACTTGTTCGTACTTATGTATAAGAATGCGCCCAGAGGTGGTGTCTTTGTCTGGCCTAGGGGGCAGTGAAAAGTCCCACCACTGACTCAGCCGGTCCATTGCCAGAGAGCACATATGTACTAGCAGAACCGTAGATATCTAGTCCGGGGAGCTAGAGACTGTGTTTCTCTTTTACAATAAACCTGGTCGGGTGCCTTCATATCTTATCGGAGTCTGTGGTCATTGGGGGTTCTCTAGGGGTCTGCAGTGCCAGCGATCTGCGCAGAGCCGGGGCAGCACACAGAGGGAACACACGCACACAGCTGAAATTAAGTGGGTTAACACCTAGAATTAATACATTTTTGTTTGTTTTCCTTTTTTGTTTTCAGTAACCCAAACTTAATACAAAGTTTAACTTAGTTTGTTTATAATGTAATAGGGACAATATAATAGGAACCGAGCCTTTTATAACACAAGCTATACTTCTGCAGTTGCTGTATAGACTTCATTTTCACTTGAGGTGCATTACTAATATTTTATACTAAATAAAATGCTTAACTGCTAAAATAGATGCTCACAATTTTCTATGAGAAGGTGTATTGCTTTCCCTTGCTGAGTACTCTGTTTTAACAAAAGAGTTAACAGAGTTTTTACCAAGCTTTTTAGAGTTAATTTGCTTGTGATACTATTTCACTCTTGTTAACTGTTTAGAAGCACAAACTTTAACAACCACTGCTTCCTATTAACATAACATAACAAAAGAAAAGTGTATAAAATTAAATCAAAATAAATTTTAAATACAGGTCCATGCAAGGGTATTAAACTTTCATGATGCTTTGTTGTGTTTGGGAGCCAAAGGTGGAAACCTGTTGAAATTATTTGGTTGGCTATATGCATAAATTGTTATTTTTTAAAAATTTTGCTATCACATTCTTATAACTGTATTTAAAAGTGCAAACAAGTTTATAAAAAGCCCAAACAAGAAATTGACATTTTGTTAATATTATCTTTACCTTAATGTTGAGGTTTCCCCTTACATTTTTTCTTGACTAACAAATAAAAAAACTTAAAAAACAAAACAAAACTGTGATTGATAAAAGAGAATTCTTTTTGTTTGCAATTGCATTATTTGTCGAGGCAGAAATATATGAACATACACCTCTACCTCAATATAACGCTGTCCTCGGGAGCCAAAAAATTCTTACCGGGTTATAGGTGAAGCCGTGTTATATCGAACTTGCTTTGATCCACCGGAGTGCGATGCCCCCCCAAGAGCACTGCTTTACCGCGTTATATCCAAATTCGTGTTATATTGGGTTGCGTTGTATCGAAGTAGAGGTGTATATTTGTAACTGAAACCTTTTTGAACTTTGCACAAAAAATTTATGCTAATAATACTATGATTATACCCCAACCATGATCTTAAAATAGTGTGGTACCACATATACATATATATTTTAAAAGGGTATAAAATCGACTTTTGTTGCAACAAAATAAAAATAATAAAAAATAGTCACATCACAGACACAACATACAACACAGGCCAACACAGGACAAACTTACAATTAAAAACAAATGGCACCAGAATTCTATTCATAACTATACAAAATAAGGCAAAGAAAAATAAAAAGGGTTAAATATTTGAACAAACAAGTTATTACCTTATTTAAAACTTTTAACATAAATTGATAAAAATATATTAATACAATAAATTTGGTGAATATTAATTTGGTAACAAGGAATTTTGCATTACTTTATATTTAACATTATTTTAAAACTCTGCTATATGGAAATAAGAAAAGTCCATGTTTCAAATATTAGTTAGTGGTTAGGATTAGACGCAGACCATGCATTTCTGTTGCTTGGCACCTGTATCTTCAAGAAAGTTAGGAATAATTCCAGCTGTTGCATTCCTGAATGTTTAAAATAATTAATTTACTGGATTTATTTAAAGTAAAGTTTTTACCTTGTTTTCTTTTTGTTTCTTGTTTTGTTCTGTTCTCATTTGCTTGATCTTTTGGAGGTTTCTGTAAAAACTATAACTTTTAACTTTTAAAAGAAAACGAGAGAGCCAAAGTGAGGAGAGGCGCGGGAAAGGGAGGGTGAAGAGCAGCCTAGGAAGGTAGGGAGACCTGAGCCAAGAGAGACTAACTCTATCAAGGTATTTGAAAGTACAGGCCGCAGCAGCGAGTTTAGCAAACTGAAAAAGCATATAAAGGACAAAACTTAACCGGTATACATAAATATTTGAGAAAGAAGGTTATATTTTTAGATATGAGCACGGAGTGTGGTTCCGTAGGTCAAAGCAGTTGGGAACCTGCACAGTTGGGAATCGCGCCCCTGGTTTTTATCCTGGCTCTGAGAGGAGAGTGGGGGTAGTTACCTGCTCTTGTAAAACCTGAATTTGTTCCCCCAGTGTTTGTTGCTTTTGTGTGCATGCCAAATGGATTGCAGGAGTGCCCTCTTTTGCTGCAGTTAACTGTTTTGGGACAGCTCCATGTGTTATAAAAGGCTCAGTCCCTACTATATTGTCCCTATTACATTATAAACAAACTAAGTTAAACTTTGTATTAAGTTTGGGTTACTGAAAACAAAAAAGGAAAACAAACAAAAAACTTTACTATGTTAACTAACAAAAGTTAGTTAAGTTGCATCCTACAGAATAAAAACAACAGAAAATATCACACCCTGAAGACACCAGAAAATATCAGTATACAGTGAAGAAACCCCCAAGCATCAAGAAAAGAAAAATGAAGTGCTTTAGAAATAAGAGACTGGTCAAATACAACTCTATCTACCATATATGGACAATTAAGATAACAATCAGCTAAAACCCACTAGCTGGACCAGGATAAACCGTGATTTAATTTCAACTTGGTTACTGTGTAAAAACAACTGTATTATTGCTGTGCTACTGTATTATTGTTGTACTGTTGTATTATTGCTGCATTGTGTTATTGCTGTGCAACATTTACAATGTGCATAACTTTGCTAAACTGTTCAACCAACACTCAGGTAAAAATCAACAAATGAATGGCAGCAAACAACATGAAGGCAAGGAAAAAACAAATTGGTAAAGAAATTAAGTTACACAGTAACTACAAATTGGATAAACAAATTCCCTGTTAGTACCTGTCATAATTTGGGTTACTGACACTGCATCCTAACTAAGGCCCATGTTATTCAAAACAATTTTGTTCAATGTCTGGGTACCAATACTAATCCTGACACAGCAATATTTGATAAATTGGTTACTGTCCATTCAGTAGGTTATCTGAAAGACAGCATCCATAAAAAACAACTGGATCTACATCAACTACTGGTTTATCACAGACCAGTTCAATCCATGGAACAGGGAAACTAGCCACTTCTGTTTCCTGCCAAGTGAAGCTTACCAGAGGGTGACAACCAGCAGTAAGGGTAATCTATAACATTAATGGTCAGTATTATGTAGTAAGTAATTACAATATATTTATATGTAAAGGCCTCAGTGGTAGTGTCACTACTTCAAATTTCTGTTTTACTTCTCATATCCATAGCAGTGTGGGACACATTATCACAGTCCCTATCCCAGTATTTCAAAACACTCAGCCTACTACTAATAACGATACAGATGGTAACTGGAATTGCCCTAATAAAAGCGGGTTGCTATCTGCAGTACCACAAGGGCCAAACTACATCAACAGATTGGAAAAGAATTGTTATGCTTGGATATAAAGTGCTGTTATATGTATACATACATACTATACATATACACCCATACACACTACAAACATAAGAACGGCTATACTGGGTCAGACCAAAAGTCCATCTAGCCCAGTATCCTGTCTACTGACAGTGGCTAATGCCAGGTGCCCCATATCCATATTATTCATATATATTAATTATTTGGGAGTGCCTCTAAGGCTCAATCATAATATTACTTTCCTCAGTCATGGTCCAGGGCCTAACATTCCCAGGCCCACTATAAGGGGCTAAAAAATAATTGGATAATAAAATCTGTCTATCAGTTGTATGAGGGAATGTGCAGACTAAAAAGACAGATGGGGCATGAGTGAATGGATGGTAAAATAAGGTAACCGCATAACAGTATTTAGCCCACTGGGTTATCTTTAGTCTATGCATTATGCTTTTCCGGGACGATGGGTAAACATCCTCCCCATAAAAAGACAAAAAGTGGGGAATGTAGTAAGATGAGGCCCTGAAACATAAACCTTTATATCAGAGGTCCAGTATGAGGCCTGAACTAAGACATGGTCAAGGCTTTGCTAACATACAGCAAAGTTAAACTGTGAGCCAGAGGCAGGCCCTGCTCACAGAAGCTGGCAAAGACAGGGCTGAGGCTGCAGAAAGAGACATGCCTAAAAGGTACTGGACACCAGATATCAGAATATTTGCATACTTGCACATTCCACACAGATAACAAGGACAGGGACAAAAGGGTAATATGATGGATAGAGTTGTTTTGTTTGAACCAACATGTACAAGGTGAGGCGGCACCTTACTGCGTAGAGGAGTTGTACCTCAATACATAAGGAGTGATGTGTAACATGTACCTGTGTATAAGAACTTGTTCCTGGGGTGGTGTCTTTGTCTGGCCTAGGGGGCAGTGGAAAGTCCTGCCCCTGACTGAGACGGTTCATTGCCAGGGAGCACATATGTACTAGCAGAACCGTAGATATCTAATACGGGGAGCTAAAGACTGTGAGTATGGCTACACTTGCAGCTGTACAGCGCTTTGGGTTAAACCTGTCTTTGTACAGCTGAGTAGGGAAAGCGCTGCAGTCTGTCCACACTGACAGCTGCCAGCACACTGTTGTGGCCACATTTGCAGCGGCATTGGGAGCGGTGCATTACAGGCAGCTATCCCAGCGTTCAAGTGGCTGCAACATGCTTTTCAAAACGGGGTGAGGTGGGGTGGAGTGTGACAGGGAGCGTGGTGGGAGAGAGAGAGTGGATTTTTGGAGCCGACTCTGTGTCAGCACCCTGCCTTGCAAGTTCCGACCCCCTCCCCCACCCTCTCTCACTCACTGAAAGCAAACAGCAGCTTTTTGGATTTTTCCTCACAGACCAGATAAGCAGCCGCTCACAGAAACGGACCCCTCCCTTCCCTCCCCCTCTCTTCAAGCAAACACTAGCTGTGGGCGTTCCAAAGGGAGCTCCCCTGCCTCTGCTCATTCACAGCAAACAGAAGCTGTGTTTGTTTTTTTGATAAGCAGCTCCCAGAGCCCGGAGTTCACAACAAAACAAAGAGACGCATCACAACAAAACAAAGGATTATGGGGAGTTTCCGGAGGTCAGTCACTGCGTACTAAGATTATTCCCTGTTTACACTGGCGCCCCAACGCTGCAGCAGCAGCGCTATTCTCTTTATTCCTCTCGGGGAGGTGGAGTACAAGCAGCGCTGTAGCCACGGAGATACAGCGCTGTATGTACTTTGCCATTGCGGATGGGGAGTGAGTTACAGCGCAGTGTACAGCGCAGTGTACAGCGCAGCTTTATTTTGGTGTAACTCTCAAGTGTAGCCAAGCCCTGTGTTTCTCTTCAAAAATAAATCTGGCCAGGTGCCTTCGTACCTTACTGGAGTCTGTGGTCATTGGGGATTCTCTTGGGGTCTGCTGTGCCAGCAATCTGCAGAGCCGGAGCACCACACAGAGGGAACACATGCACGCAGCCGACTGATATCAACATTGAACAGAGCAGTGAAGCACACCTATAGCGTCTGACAACAACAGCTATTTTTAGGCTTGCAAGCTTGAATCATCTGTCCCGGGCTCTGAGGCTCTGTGCTGTGGGTTTTTTATTGCAGTGTAGACATGGGCACAGAAATCCACTCACATGGATCAGCTTGCAATATCAGGACATTAAATGTTCCTTTTGACAATTTTGATTCTTAATATTTAATTGGCAGTTAATTTGTTGACACAACATACGCATTTTTCCACACCTATATCTGAAACAATGCTAAAAACTGTTTTGGCTTTAAATCTTGTACTATTTGTAATGAAAGTGAAAGGCAATTTTCACAGAAGGGAAAAATTGACATAGGGATTTGTTTTTTGATTGGGGCTAATACATTTGAAAATGTGTGATATAGTCCAGTATGGAAGTGAAAGTGCTGGAGGAACCAACTAGGGGCAGAGCTCTTTTTGACGTGCTGCTTACAAACCAGGGAGAATTAGTAGGTGAATCAAAAGTGGATGGGAACCTGGGAGGCAGTAACCATGACATAGTCAAGTTCAGGATCCGGACACAAGGAAGAAAGGAGAGCAGCAGAATAAAGACCCTGGACTTCAGAAAAGCAGACTTTGACTTCATCAGGGAACTGATGGGCAGGATCCCCTGGAAGAATAATATGAGGGGCAAAGGAGTCCAGGAGAGCTGGCTGTATTTTCAAAAATCCTTATTGGACTTGCAGGAACAAACCTTCCTGATGTGTAGAAAGAATAGTAAATATGGCAGGCAACCAGCTTGGCTTAACAGTGAAATCCTTGTGATCTTGGACAAATAACCAGGGAGGAGAGTAAAAATATTGCTCAGGCATGCAGGAGTGAAAAAATCATGAGGCAGGTCCTTGAGGAATCAATTCTGAAGCACTTAGAGGAGAGGAAAGTGATCAGGAACAGTTACCATGGATTCACCAAGGTCAAGTCATGCCTGACTAACCTAATTGCCTTCTATGATGAGATAGCTGGGTTTGTGGATGAGGGCAAAGCAGTGGATTTGTTATGCCTTGACTTTAGCAAAGCTTTTGATACGGTCTCCCACAGTATTCTTGCCAGCAAGTTAAAGAAGTATGGGCTGGATCAATGGACTATACGGTGGATAGAAAGCTGGCTAGATCGTCGGGCTCAACAGGTAGTGATCAATGGCTCCATGTCTAGTTGGCAGCCAGTATCAAGCGGAGTGCCCCAAGGATTGGTCCTGGGGCCGGTTTTGTTCAATATCTTCATTAATGATCTGGAGGATGGTGTGGACTGCACTCTCAGCAAGTTCGCAGATGACACTAAACTGGGAGGAGTGGTAGATACGCTGGAGGGTAGGGATAGGATACAGAGGGACCTAGACAAATTAGAGGATTGGGCCAAAAGAAATCTGATGAGGTTCAACAAGGACAAGTGCAGAGTCCTGCACTTAAGATGGAAGAATTCCATGCACTGCTACAGACTAGGGACCAAATGGCTAGGCAGCAGTTCTGCAAAAAAGGACCTAGGGGTTACAGTGGATGAGAAGCTGGATATGAGTAGACAGTGTGCCCTTGTTGCCAAGAAGGCTAATGGTATTTTGGGCTGTATAAGTAGGGGCATTGCCAGCAAATCGAGGGATGTGATCATTCCCCTCTCTTCGACATTGGTGAAGCCTCATCTGGAGTACTGTGTCCAGTTTTGGGCCCCACACTACAAGACAGATGTGGAAAAATTGGAAAGAGTCCAGCAGAGGGCAACAAAAATGATTAGGGGTCTGGAGCGCATGACTTACGATGAGAGGCTGAGGGAACTGGGATTGTTTAGTCTGCAGAAGAGAAGAATGAGGGGGGATTTGATAGCTGCTTTCAACTTCCTGAAAGGGGGTTCCAAAGAGGATAGACCTAGACTGTTCTCAGTGGTAGCAGATGACAGAACAAGGAGTAATGGTTTCAAGTTGCAGTGGGAGAGGTTTAGGTTGGCTATTAGGAAAAACGTTTTCACTAGGAGGGTGGTGAAAAACTGGAATGGGTTACCTAGGGAGGTGGTGGAATCTCCTTCCTTAGAGGTTTTTAAGGTCAGGCTTGACAAAGCCCTGGCTGGGATGATTTAGTTGGGGATTGGTCCTGCTTTGAGCAGGGGGTTGGACTAGATGACCTCCTGAGATCCCTTCCAACCCTGATATTCTATGATTCTATGGTAGTAGACTATTTTCTGTAGCTGGAAAAATAATATTTCACTCTTGACTAACTTTGAGACATTTTGTAAAACATTCTGCCTTTGTAGAAGAAGGATGACCATGTGGATGGTATACTAGACTATGGAAAAATAGGGCCTGAGATCTGGGTTCTATTCCCAGCTTGCTATGTACTTCCTGTGTGATCACAGACAAGTCACTCAACTTCTTTGTATCTTATCAGGAAAATGGAGATAATACTTCTCTGCCTCATAGGGGTGCTGAGAGAAGCTACATTCACTCTATTTATGAGGCCCTCAGATACTATGGTGGTAAATACCATAACAAAATATTTACATAAAGGGCATTTTCTCACTGAGATTTGGTATGATTTGCCTGTAAATATGGACAGTTACCACAGTAATGGACTGCATTTCAGAGGACAGTAGTTAATCTCTCTCTCTCTCTCTCTCTATATATATATATATATTTCTTCATGCACATAAAGAGTTAATAGTTGTACATTGCTATAAGCAATCCCTGATAGTCAATCCTGGTATTCATGCAGAGATGCACACGGTGATACCCCAAGAGGTATGCTTAATAGGTAGCTTTTTTAAAAGCAAGTCTTTTGACAGCAGTAGGAAATGAGGATTCTGTGAGGAAGATATTCATGGAGATTTAAAAGACCCAAATTGCTTTCAATTAGCAATTGTAGAGTAATATCCTTTGCTTGTTCTTTTTTATTTGTTTTTAGTTGGATAGAAATGAACCAAACAGAACCCACTCATTTTATTAATAATAGTTATTACTTCAGAATACCGCAGGTAGCTCTGTGAAATTTTCACAGTATAATAGCAAATAATCTTCTTGATTTTAATCTGTTTAATACATTATTTAACCATAGTTTTGTATTTTATGTTCAAGAGATACTGAGCTCTACTACACCATGTCGGATCTTATGCACCAGGAAAATAAAATAACATATTCCCCAAATTTTCAGGCCAATGGACAATGAGTAATCTTAAAGAGGTTATTTCCACTTATCTGAATATAGGAGACATATTAGTATCTATGTAATATTAGTATATATTGCATAGAGAGGAGAGGGAGAGGAGGGGGAGAAAGCCCACAGAGACGATGGTTATATTCTATCAATCGTCAGATACATGGTATTATTCTCAATAAAAGACCGATAGATGGTGCTGTGGAGACAATTTGCTATCATTGTACATATGTGTAACAAGCCACATCGTTCTATTACTACACATCTGAATGATGAAGGAAGGAGACTTGTGAACAATTCCCTGTTTCTACTCTCATACATGCACACCATTAACCCCTATTTATCAAAATGTGGCATGGAATTTTAGATGTCAAGCCCTACAGTCATAGAGCAAAACTCCCACACAACTCTTAGAAAGTATATATAAGAGAGATGCATTAATGTAACACAAGATATGTTTTCTTGCTGAAGGGTGCCTTATAAATATTTCTGTTATTATACAGTATTCTGTTTTTCATTATACTGACCATAACATTTCCATATAATTCATTCGTACTCTAATTCCCATCAGTTTCCACAATATCTGTCCAGGGGCTAAATTCTCTTCCCATTTAAGTAAATGGCACTTCTGCTAATAATTTCAGTGGAATATGATCAAGCCTCCAAGTTTGTCCCTTGCTAGTATCTAACCAGTCATCCCAAATATCGCATCAGTGTTTAGTACCATTTTCTCATAAACAGCTCTTCTATTTCTAATATGAGGTCTCTGCAGGTCTGATTCCACCAGATATTCACTTGTGGGTCCCTGCATTTATGCAGAACCCCACTGAAGTGAAACATAAAGGGTCTAATTGCATGGTACTTGCAGAATCAGGGCTTATGCGTCCCTGTCATTTCATCAGTTCCTCACTTCCCCAGGTGTGCTTTATACAATCCTCCAGGCAGTTGTTTAACCATTCCCTGCAATAAAGATGCTGCTTGGTAAAGCTAGAAGTGGAATTCAGTGTCTCTCACAATTCCTCCTGCCTTATCATTCCTGTCATAACTGCTGCTCTTGCTTGTTCTTCCAGCACTCGGTGCCTCTGGGTATTGCTGATAAACCTGAAGCAAGTAATGGCAGGGAGATGCACATTTGTGTTTATATTGGATAATAATGGTTTTCTCTCACTGTGATTTTATTTCAGTTTTTCTGTTTAATAACATGTGTCAATACTAAGGGCTAGATCTTCTCATTTGTATGCAGGCAATAGTGTCAGGAAGTGGGGCCTGCAGCAAATCCAGTCTGGAGCCAGTCTTTGGGCAACCAAACGAACCCAGCTGGCTTATTGTAGGCTGCCTGATTGGTTATATGGCATGGTTGGTTGGAAGAGTCCACAGAGCAGCTCTTAAGCCCAGCAGCAGTAGCATGGTGGCTGCTCAAAGGCTTTTTCATGACTGAGATAGTCCCTGCCTTGCCCTGCTCCAGGTAACTGAGTCCTGACCGTTGGCTCTGATTTCTGCCTGTAACCATAAGGTACAACTGCTCACACCCTGGTCACTGGCAGATGGGCTGTATGGAGATGCACTCCAGAGAAGCCAGGGGAGACACTCTGCCTCAGGAATACAAATAACTCACAGGTTGTACTGAACAGGAGAGGAGAGACGTAATTTGTACGCACCCCGTATTGAGTGCAAGCACACACTGTGCAGCCAGCCTGCTCCCTGCCGCCAGCCTGCTCCCTGCCTCTCCCAATGCAGTTGTCCTGGGTACATCTGGTGTGCAGCCCTGTTCTTGGTGGAGCACTAAAACAATGATTAGGCAGTGTAAGGCATCTATGTGTTCGGGGTGGAGGTGGGGAGGATGATGGGAGGAAACTCCTGCTTCATTCTACTCCTACGTTACTGCAGCATGGCTCAGAACAATCTCATCCTGAATGATGACACTTCTTACGTTATCACCTCCCTGTTTCTTTAATGTGAAGAGTCTATTGATCTTGTGTTCCTTTTCTCCCTGATGACTGGCCATTCCTTCCTGTGAAATGAACCCTGTGCAGGTCCCATTCAGAAGCTTAAACAAAAGGGCCAAATGTTCCAAAGTGCTCTGCCCTTAGGAGCTCCCATAAGAGCTGATGGGAGTCGAGCATTTCAGGATATCTGGCCCTTAGTATCTGATGTTTGATTTGTTCTTCAAATGGTGCTACATTTTGGAAACCATCCACGATATAAGCAGGAAACCACAAAGATGTCCTCTCTACTTGTGTGAGCTATGAAGCCAGTCAGTGAATAAGTATTTTCTTCTGGGATGACAGCAAATATATTTCTGTAAATTTAAAATGACTGACAAATACAAATATTTTAGCAATAGAAAAGGTCTCTATGGAGTGAAAATTAATCTACAAAGAGAGAAAATACTGTATGACTCATGGGAGCTCAGTAATTAGTATAAGTGATTTTTCTCTGTCTAAAGCAATTTCTAGGGTTTTGGCAAACTACTCATCATTCTTAATGCCAATAATAAAACTTGAAATTCTTGAAAGTCATAGTAATTATGGGTTATTTGCACAGATGCAATTACACAAGAGAAGAAATATTTTTCCCACCCACAACGCTCCCTAAGCACAGAGAGGAAAACTTACAGTAAGTCATTAAGGGATGCATTGTGCCTTTAATGAACAGCCCCGTGTTGGGGAGGTGGTAGGGAAGCGATCTGCCCCAAGGGAAGCTCCCTGAGGCATTATATCTGAGGCAGAGATGGTATGGCCCAGTGCTCCAGTGGGCATTCATTGCTATGGTTTTGGGGCATTCACGTTCTCAGCCAGTTCTGTCCTCTTTTGCCTTGTCTCCAGGCCTCAAAGAGACCCTGGTCTATTAATTCACAGTAGAGGGAGTCTTGGTTCAACTTACCTGTTTGGGCCTCAGCCTTCCCCCATGCTGATCTGCAGTCTCCCTCTGGGCACAAGTTTGATTCTGCCACTATTAATCAGATTGGAATAGATCGCTAGCTGTAGCAAATCCACAGTACTGTTGTTATAATTTACACCAGGTGAGGAGTTAGCCCACTCAGTAGTTCTTACCTTGACTAGTCCTATTGATTTCATGGAACGGGAGGCTAGTCAACAGGTGTAACTTTTGAAATTTTTGGCCTTAACCGCTGCTTCAGTTTACCTGAAAAACTGGTTAAAAGCTACTTATTTGCTTCAAGGCGTGTGGTCAGTGAAGTTGGATGAATGCTTCATATACATAGCCAGGATTATTAATTCTCATATTTAAGCATGTGCGCCTGAGTTCCTGGAATATTCTAGCAAATTCTGCCAGCTAACACCATGTAGGCATGCTTACCTGAATCCTGCTTCTATGCATTATCCACCACAAATTGCTCCCCAAGTCATTTAGGTCCAGATTCACAAAGGTATTTAGGCAGCTAAGTCCCATTTTTAGGTGCCACTGTACCACAAAATACCCATTTGGGTTTGGCTACTACCTAACACTGTAGGCTGATACACTCACTAGGCACCTACATTTCTACTACAAAAGTTCCCTAGGTGCCCATGTTTGTTTCTGAGCATGTGCACTGGTGTCTCTCTCTAGCGTCTAGACCAGGGGTTCTCAAACTGGGGGTCATGAGATTATTACATGGGGGTCATGAGCTGACAGCCTCCCCCCAAACCCTGCTTTGCCTCCAGCATTTATAATGGTGTTAAATATATAAAAAGTGTTTTTAATGTATAAGGGAGGGGTCACACTCAGAGGCTTGCTGTGTGAAAGGGGTCACCAGTACAAAAGTCTGAGAACCCCTGATCTAGACACCTCTCTCTCACATAAGCCCCACTGTGTCCACCAGTGGGGAAAGATAGGCAGAGAAGTGCCTGTTTCACCCAGGTACCTGATCTGGTCAGTGTGCTCAGAAGCCACTTAGCTCCACATAAAACAGCTAGGGAGGTGGAGGGGAAGGAAGGAAGAACACCACTTTTAGCCCAGTGGTTAGGATATTCAGCTGGAATGTCAGAGACTCCCAGCTGAAACCCCCCTGCTGCCAGTTGAAGAGAAGGGATATGAGCAGGGAATCTCCCACCTGTCAGGTGAGTGCCTTAACCACTGGACTACAGAATAATTCTTCCAATTACTAATTATTCAATAATAGGTGAGAAACCCATATCAGAATATCCCATAGCCAAGCACCTATGGCACTTACCTGAGAGGTAGAAGATCCCTTTTCAAATTCTCCCTCTGCCTGATGAGAAGGGACTTGAACTAAGAACCTCCCACATGAGTAGCATAATACTAGGCTATAGGAGAGGGCCCCCACTTCACTGTGGGCTGTTTTGCCTAATACTAGCTCATGAGAAAGTGCTAACGTGCCTGAGATGGTTCTCAGCTGTGGATCGCAAACAGAACTAGGTGCCTCCCTTCAGCCTGGATTTAGGCACCTATCTCAGGCTAAGAGCTTAAATCAAGAAGAATCCAGTCAAACAATGATTATTAGTGGTGACAAGGTGCCATTTGTCAATTATAGAGATCAGTGCCAATTATTGCTGCTAATATCAATACTGACTGTGGAGAAGCTCTCCTTTTTCTCAAGGAGAGCTTCATGTCTCTGTGGGTCATAGCTAAGGATTTCTTACAGTGTTAGCAATTATAATTCCTCCTCCCTCTACCCCAGAGGTCGGCAACCTCTGGCATGCGGCTCACCAGGGTAAGCATCCTGGCAGGCCGGGCCAGTTTGTTTACCTGCAGCGTCGGCAGGTTCGGTGGACCACGGCTCCCACTGGCCACAATTTGCCGTCCCAGGCCAATGGGGGCGGCGGGAAGCGGTGCGGGACGAGAGATGTGCTGGCCACAGCTTCCCGCCGCCCCCATTGGTCTGGAGCGGCGAACCGCGGCCAGTGGGAGCTGCAATCGGCTGAACCTGCTGACGCGACAGGTAAACAAACTGGCTCAGCCTGCCAGGGTGCTTACCCTGGTGAGCCACATGCCAGAGGTTGCTGACCCCCGCTCTACTCTTTCCCTCAGGCTGAATAGATAGTTTCGAGGGGTAATGCTAGATTAAAAACATCAGCTAAAATAAAAGCAATGTATAGGGTCATGGATGACTGTTTTACTAGACATATGGGGTGAAATCCAGGTCTTCTTTAAGTCAATGCGAGTTTTAACCATTGACCTCAATGGAGGCAGGATTTCACCCCTTGATAGAAGAAGATACCTTGATAGAAGAAGATAATTAGGAGTACACATGCTGTCCTGCCAGACATGTTATAGATATCCCTAGATTTTTTTTTGTAATTCTTGATTTCAAATCCAACAAGTGTTGAATGCTGAGCTGTCCTCAAACACTTACTCTGATGTATATGGAGGTAAAGGAAGCTTTTACATTCAAAAGAAATAGAGAATAAAGTCCACAGTCTTAGTTATTTCTCTAGTTCCGCTCTACTGTGTACAAAATATTGTAACAAATACCTGGAAGGAATAGCTAGTAATCAATGATACATAGGATGTCTCAGAGCAAACCCTCTGGGATGACACAGAGGCAACCTGGCAGGGAAAATTAATCCCTAGAGCCATCCAAAGCAGTGTTATCACCTCCAGCAAATAACAGCTTTAGAAGGAAAAATTAAGTTACTTCAGCAATAGCATCTAGAAATGAGAATGTGTAAAGCCTTAATAATCCTAATAATGGTAACATTCAATGAGAGTTAAATGAGTTTGCATTAAAAAAAAAGAATGCAATGTTTTATCAGGATTCCCAGAAGTAAGGTTTATTTTCCTCTGGAAATAAAGCAGATTCTGTTTTAGCTCAGAAAACATGTAAACAAGCTATGAATAAAACAATCAGCAGGATTAAGTATAAAGAAAATGATATGCTGATCCTGCATAGAAATGGAGGTTTGTTTGCACTTCTCTTTAATGCCTCAGAACTGGAAGATCCTGGACCAAAAAGCAAAAAGTTTTCTTTCTAACACTTAACTCCTCAAGTGTTCAGTGAAGGAGATGGACATATTGGAGGCATCAGCTCTAATTTATTAATTATTTGTATTACTGTACTGCCTAGGGGCCCAAGCCCTGGAGCAGGACCCCACTGTGGTAGGGGTTCTACAAACAGAACAAAAAGCTGGTCCCTGTCTTCCTTGAAATATTGAAGCTGCTGAAAAATAAAAAGCTTATACCATGGCCGGATATTTTTTCTATTAATTTTATTGAACCTTTGCCTTTCTAATTGAACTTAGTTTACATACAGTACTTTTGGTACACTGTAGATTCTGGATTATTGTTTGGTCATTCTTGAAAGAAAATGATAAATGTAAAGAAAAAACAATGTCTTTAAAATGGTGTATAAAAGGCACTGTGTAAATGAAAGTGATGGGAGTAATGCCAGTTTTTAAAATCTTTCAAAGGCTATGTGTACTCTATGAGCAATGGATGTGAGTCCTCTGTCCATGTACTCGGTCACAGTACCTTCATGAGAGAATGCATGTGTATAAATAGTGTAGCCCTGGTACCAGGGGCAGCAGCAGCGAAGGCACAGCTGAGCTCTGCCAAGTAAAACCCCACCTGAAAACAGTGGGGATGTATTCTGCATTGCTGAGCTACCGCTGCCCATGCTACTGTGGCTACACTGCTATTTATATACATATTAGCTCCCATCAAGCTAGCGCCAGTATCTGTACAAATGGAGGAGCCACAGTCCTAGCACGTAGTGTAGACCACAGCCAGAGACATTGCAACTCCTGGCTTCATAAAAGCAATGTTATAGCAGTATATTGATGACTAATATGTAATACATTTGATATTAAAAACATATAGGCTCTTTTGAAAACCATAGCCTAAGAATTAGGAACGCAACCCCCATTGATTTTAAAATGAGTTGGGCACCCAATTCCAATAGCCCCTCAAGACAGGAGCTCTCTTTAAATAGATATAGTATAGCTCAAACTGAAGTTATAGGCTTGATGCAGAAATTATTGGGTGACGTTTGTTGGCCTGTGATATGCAGGAGTCAGAGTAAATCAGTACTTGGTCCTGCTAGTGGAGGCAGAGGGCTGGACTCAATGACCTTTCAAGGTCCCTTCCAGCTCTATGAGATAGGTATAGTTCCATATATTACTGAAACACTGATCAAAGGGGAGAGCCTGGCTGAAGTGCAATCAGCCAGACTGTGGTGAAAAGCATCTAAGTGTGTAAGAGCAGCAAAGAGTCCTGTGGCACCTTATAGACTAACAGACATATTGGAGCATGAACTTTCATGGGTGAATACCCACTTCATCTGATACTAAGTGTGTAAGGACACTGAAAGTATTAAGATCAGCTTAGAATACATTTTGCTTTTATTTCATCTGACCAAATCTAACTTGTTATGTTTTGACTTATAATCACTTAAAATCTATCTTTATAGCTAAGATATCTGTTTGTTTATTCTATCTGAAGCAGTGTGTTTGGTTTGAAGTGTGGGATAACAAGCTTGGTACATATCAATTTCTTTGTTAAATGGACGACACTGCAAGCTTATATAAGTTCAAGCAGGCATAACTGGACACTGCAAGATGGAGGTTCCTAGGGCTGTGTCTGGGACCGGAGATATTGGCTAGTGTCATCTGCTTGCAAGTAGCTGGGAGCAGCTTACATGATAGAGGCTGTGCGTGACCAGCCCAAAAGTAGGGGTTCTCACAGCAGAGCAGAGTAAGGCTGGCTCCCATAGTCAAGGATTGAAGTAACCTAGCAGATCATCTAGATAACACCAGAGGGGAACATCACACAGACATTGTAACATTCTGCCATGATAGCTTGTAGCGCATCAGCTAGTTTTGATTGTGCTGCTCTGTGAGAAACACGATGGGAGGCATACCCATTTATTTACCACACCAGGTAATGGGATAATAGCACCACATGTTATTGTTTCCACTGGATTATAATGCATTATATTTTTCTATAAAACTCTAAATTCTAAACCCACCATTGAAAAAGCAGTAGCATAACCACACCTATTAACAGCAAAGCCGTACTTAAATGATATTCATAGTCATTTCATTTAGGAATGTTGGAACAGCAAAATATTTTGCAAAATACTAGGACTGTGTCTGCTGTTGCCAATGGCAAGTTATGTTCAATGAAGAACAGTAAATAACATCTCTACTGCAATTGCTTTCTGGTTCAGTTCTTCTTTGAAAGCAGGAAACATCTTTTGTTTTATCTTCTCTTTTATGTTTATATCCCATACATTCACTGGATGCCTTATGGTCTCCTGCACCTTTATGCCTGATAGAAATATCTGTATAACAAGCTGAACAAAACACATTCACTTCCCTTGCAATTCCTTGAGCAATTGTGTATTATCTATTTTGTTTGGGTGGAATTTTGTTATTTAGATCAAGATACGTGCCACCATGGCTAAACAACAAAGTAAAAGAAGCCGTGAGAGACAAAAAAGGCATCCTTTAAAAAGTGGAAGTTAAATCCGAGTGAGGAAAATAGAAAGGAGCATGAACTATGGCAAATGAAGTGTAAAAATATCATTAGGAAGGCCAAAGAAGAATTTGAAGAACAGTTAGCCAAAGACTCAAAGTAATAGCAAAAATGTTTTAAAGTACATCAGAAACAGGAAGCCTTCTAAACAACCAGTGGGGCCACTGGATGATCGAGATGCTAAAGGAGCACCCAAGGACAATAAAGCCATTGCAGAGAAACTGATTGAATTCTTTGCATTGGTCTTCACAGCTGAGGATATGAGGGAAGTTCCCAAACCTGACCCATTCTTTTTAGGTGGATCTGAGGAACTGTTGCTGATTGAAATGTCTTTAGAGGCGGTTTGGGAACAAACTGATAAATGAAACAGTAATAAAGGGTACATCTACACTACCCGCCGGATCGGCGGGTAGCGATCGATCTATCGGGGATTGATTTATTGTGTGTAGTGTAGATGCGATAAATTGATCCCTGATCACTCTCCCATTGACTGCTGAACTCCAGCAGTGCGAGTGGCAGAAGCAAAGTCGACGGGGGAGCCGTGGCCATCGATCCAGCACCGCGAGGTAAGTAATTTTAATTTGATCTAAGATACGTCAACTTCAGCTGCACTATTCTCATAGCTGAAGTTGTGTATCTTAGATTGACAACTCACGCCCCTCCCCACCCCCAGTGTAGACCAGGCCCAGGACCAGATGGTATTCACCCAAGAGTTCTGCAGGAACTCAAATGTGAAATTGCAGAGCTACTAACTGTGGTTTGTAACCTATCATTTAAATCAGCTTCTGTACCAAATGACTGGAGGATAGCTAATGTGATGCCAATTTTTAAAAAGGGCTCCAGAGGTGATCCCAGCAATTATAGGCCGATAAGGCTGACTTCGGTATTGAGCAAACTGGTTGAAACTATTGTAAAGAACAACATTGTCAGACACATAGATGAACATAATTTGTTGGGAAAGAGTCCACATGTTTTTTGTAAAGGGAAATCATGTCTCACCAAACTATCAGAATCCTTTGAGGGGTCAACAAGCATTTGGACAAGGGGGATCCAGTGGATATAGTGTACTTAGATTTTCAGACAGCCTTTGACAAGGTCCCTCACCAAAGTCTCTTAAGCAAAGTAAGCAGTCATGGGATAAGAGGGAAGGTCCTCTCATGGATTGGTAACTAGTTAAAAGATAAGAAACAAAGGGTAGGAATAAATGGTCAGTTTTCAGACAGGAGAGAGGTAAATAGTGTTGGGTTTTTTTAGAGCTGGAAGGGAACCCAAAAACATCATTGTGTCCAGCCCCCTGCCTTCACTAGCAGGACTAAGTACTGATTTTGCCCCAGATCTCTAAATGGCCCCCTCAAGGATTGAACTCATGACACTGAGTTTAGCATGTTAATGCACAGACCACTGAGCTATCCATTCCTCCTTCCCTAGGTGTCTGTACTGGGACTCGTCCTATTTAACATATTCATAAATGGTCTGGCAAAAGGGGTAAAGAGTGAGGTGGCAAAATGTGCAGATGATACAAAACAACTCATGATAGTTAAGTCCCACGCAGACTGTGAAGAGTTACAAAAGGATGTCACAAAACTTGGTGCTTGGCCGACAAAATGGCAGATGAAATTCAATGTTGATAAATGCGAAGTAATGCATATTGGAAAACATAATCCCAACTGTACATATAAAATGATGGGGGTCTAAATTAGCTGTTGCTACACAGGAAAGGATCTTGGAGTCACTGTGGATAGTTCTCTAAAAACATCCATTCAGTGTGCAGCAGCAGTCAAAAAAGCAAACAGAATGTTGGGAATAATTAAGAAAGGGATAGATAATAAGACAGAAAATATCATATTGCCTCTATATAAATCCATGGTATGAACACATCTTGAATACTGTGTGCAGATGTGGTTGCCCCATCTCAAAAAAGATATACTGGAATTGGAAAAGGTTCAGAAAAGGGCTACAAAAATGATTAGGGGTATGGAACAGCTGCCATATGAGGAGAGATTAATAACACTGGGACTTTTATCTTGGAAAAGAGACAACTAAGGAGGATATGATAGAGGTCTATAAAATCATGACTGGTGTAGAGAAAGTAAACAAGGAAGTGATGTTACTCCTTCTAATAACACAAGAACTAGGAGTCACCAAATGAAATTAATAGGCAGCAGGTTTAAAACAAACAAAAGGAAGTATTTTTTTCACACAATGCAGTCAACCTGTGGAACTCCTGGCCAGAGGATTTTGTGAAGCCTAAGACAAGGTGGGGAGGGATAGCTCAGTGGTTTGAGCATTGGCCTACTAAATCTAGGGTTGTGAATTCAATCCTTGAGTGGGCCACTCAGGGATCTGGGGCAAAAATCAGTACTTAGTCCTGCTCATGAAGGTGGGGGGCTGGACTTGATGACCTTTCAAGGTCCCTTCCAGCTCCAGGAGACTGGTATATCTATAATAATAAAAAGACTGTAACAGAGTTCAAAAAAGAACTAGATACATGGAGGATTGGTCCATCAATGGCTATGAGCCAGGATGGGTACACACAGGAGTAGCACCAGGGTTTCTGGCACCCTAGGCAGAATTTGGGATGCACCATTTTGTGTGCTGGGCACAGGGGAACTTCCAGTTCCACTCCTGTCACGCCGCCAAAGGACCCTCTGCTGAAATGCCACAGGCAACAGCACAGTCGTTGAGCTGCTCAATTGCCTGCTGCTGTTTTCCGCAGCACGTCAGCAGAAGGTTCTTCTTCAGCGGCACAATGGGAGTGGAACTGGAAGCTCCCATGCGCCCTGTGGGGAGCGCACAAAATGCCACCCCCCCGAATCCTGGCACCCTAGACAACCACCTAGGGTCGCCTAATGGAAGTGCCGGCCCTGGGTAGGGATGGTGTTTCTAACCTCTGTTTGCCAGAAGCTGGGAATGGGTGACAGGGGATGGATCACTTGATGGTTACCTGTTGTGTTCATTCCCTCTGGGGCACCTGGTGTTGGATACTGGGCTACCTGGAACTTTGGTCTGACCCAGTATTGCAGTTCTTGTGTTATGTTCTTATAAACTTACTGGACAGACTTTCCAATTTTTTAATTTACTTTTTGCTAATTTCAGCTCAAAACAAGCCAATTAAAGTTAAAAAAAGCCCTGTTCTGACTATTACACCTTTCACTAAAGATTTCCTACAATCACATGAGAACCCCCTGCCCTGCTTCATATTCCCATAGTAGGATCCATACTTAAGTCATGGCATTCAGCAGCATCAGTCTCTGACATAGCAAGTTGTAATGATTAAATGGAGCATAGCAACATTATACAACAGGACAGGGGAGAAAGAGAAGAAGAATTCCATATCCAATTGAACTATAGAGAAATCTGAGATATGCAGAAGGAAATTGCCCAACATGCCTTTGACTAATTCACTCTCATTTTGGTTGCTGGATTTAGCATGTTGGTGTTGGGTGGTGTACGCAGCCTTTGATATGCAGGAAATCAGGCTAGATCTGATGGTCCCTTCTGAGTTTGGATTCTATGACTAAGATTGATTCAGGACTAATGGCCCATGGCTAGCAAGAATTATTATTAATGATTGATGTTACAGTAATGTCTGAAGTGTGTTAGGGACAATGCACAGATGACAACACAAGGCCTCCCCTGAAGAGTTCACAACCTAAGAATATATCATATTTTACAACCATCCCAAACTGTCCTTCTACCATTACTATGCCTTAGACTTATGGACTTTAAGACCAGAAGGGCCTATCATGATCACCTCCTGCACATCCTAGGCCACAGAATGACACCCACCCTCTCCTGTAATAGACTCATAACCTCTAGCAGAATTACTGAAGTCCTCAAATCATGATTTAAAAACCTCAAGTGACAGAGAATCCACCATTTACTCTAGTTGTTAGTAGAGCCCTGCAAATCCACAGGTACCCATTTTATATCCATGGACCATTTTTGCGAATAGCAGCTCAGATACACATTTTGTATCCACACGGGGCTCTGGCCACAACAGACTCACCAGAACGGAGTGGCTGCAGCTGTCATCCAGCCCCCAGGTTACATCTCAGCTCTCTGAACTGCGCAGGAACAGGAGCAGCCCACTGGGTATTCTAGGAGTTGTAGTCCCCAGCTTGCTTGGACAGAGGAGATAAACTGCAACTACCAGAAGGGAGTGAGCCACGTGCCATTTTAAAAGAGGTGTGGTGGGTAATTTAAACTAGCAGGTGGCAAGGGCCCATGCAATGAGGGAGAGCAGCTATCGCCGCTCTCTGCCTGGGCCGGGTCTGCATGCATTACTGCCCCCGCAGCTGCCTAGGGGTGTCTGAGCCCCCCCCCCTGGGCGGTGTAGCCCTGCACACAAGGGCCCAGGAGTGTAGTCTTCCCACCTGGAGTGGAAAAAGAGGTACAGGGGGGGCAGAGCAGGCGGTGGGCAGGAGGTATCTGGGAAGAATGGGGGGCAGTTGGGGGATTGGCGTAGCCCTGCATCACTGCCAAGGGTGCCAGAGCCCTCCTGAAAGTGGGGGGGGGTCTGGGGAGCCCACCCCCCCACCTGGGGTGGGGCCAAAAGCAGGCCCTTACCTGCCCCTCAGGCCCCCCACCTGGGGCAGGTGGAGGGACCCAAGCTCTCTACAACTGCCCACGTCACTCTCCACGACCTGGCTCTGGCTGGGGGGGGGGCTTGCGGCCATGATAAGAGCCAGGTGGGCAACTGTGGAGAGCCGTGGCAGACCCTCCACTTGCCTTGGGTGACGGCCGAGCAAACCCCAGCCCATGTTCCCGCTCCCTGGGCCTTCCACCCAAGGCAGGTAGAGGATCCATGACTCCGCGCTGGCTCCTCAGAGCTGCCCTCCTTGCTCTTACCATGGCCAGGCTGCGGCATGGAGGTGCCCCACCTCACCAGCTGGAGCCAGGTCGGGGAGAGCTGCGCAGGCAGCTGTGGGGAGCTGGCATGGAGTCGCGGACCCTTTACCTGTCCTTTGCTGGGTAGGGAGCCTGGGGGGCGAGAACACGGCCAGGGGCTGCTCTCAGCCCCCTCACATTGCAGACAGGTGGAGGGTCCACTGCAGCTCCCTGGCAGGACTCCATGCTGGCCTGGCCCGGGAGGGTGATTCTTGGGGGTAAGAAGAAGGGAAGGGGGCAGGGTCCACCCCAATAAAAAGTAGGAGGCCTGGCCCACAAATTCCAGCACCACTAGTCACTGCTGCATGGTGACCTGTGGAGCTGTAAGTCAGAGCCCTGCAAATCTGCAGACAATTTTTGTGGATCACGGATCAGATGCAGATACACATTTTTGTATCCAGGCAGGGCTCTAGTTGTTAGTCCCTAGGTGCATAACCTTCCATTTTGCACTATTACATTTCATCCCTTTTCTATTACTCCAGTTTTCAAGGTTCTCCAGATCTTCTTGTATGATATTCTGGTCCTCCTCTGTACTGGCGATACCTCCCAATTTTGTGTCATCTGCAAATGTTATTAGCTTCATGCAATGTTCCTGTCCCTCTACACAAGCTCTTCTCCACTCTAGGGTGCCTGGCCCACATGTTAGTAGGTGGCCATTGATTCTCTGAGGGGCCCTCTTCTCTTTCTGCTGCTGTTGAAAAAGCAGAAGGAGGTCACTACAGGTGCTGAGTGCAAAATGGGAGAATGTACATTGTTCAGTAGTGGAGCATACCTAAAACTTGGTTGTAATGATGCCATGTGGCAATTTATGGATTCTTCAGTGGCCCTCTAGAAGTACTGCTAATCTACCCAAGCCTATGTGGTGAGAGAAGGTGAGGTCTACTTTAGACATAGCATCCTGTTAAGCGTATAGATCTATCTCCTTCCACTCCAGTACAGTAGAGGAGATAGGACTTCCTGAATTAATTAAATTGAGTATATAGCCAGTGTTATACAGAAGGTCAGACTAGATGATCACAGTGGTCCCTTCTAACTTTTATCTATGAATTTGGAATTCCTCATGACCCCTGTTATGCTGGTGTTTATGTCACTGGGCAATATGTGCAGACTTCTGGGGATTAACTGCTGATCTTTCCCCCCACCAACTACTGACTTTAGTAGTTAGCAATAGAGCTGCGTGATACTCAGCAAATGGCTTGCTGAATCTCCTGCAAACACTTTTTCTTGTTCCTTTTCACATTCATAGACTCACACTTTGAGTCCATACAAATCCATACATTCAAAGCAAAATTCAGGCAAACATGATGTGTTTCTATGCAAAACAGTTGTACTGGTTACAAAGGAAATCACAAACACCTCCCCAGCACACCCACCCCTGGCATCAGCAAGTGTAATGTTTTGTACATTATTTAAATCAAACTAGAAGGATACAGTTAGGAGTCAGCATGAGCATGGTGGGATGGGGTGGAGGAATGCACTATAAGAGTTCCAACAACAAAGAAAGCTGGCATTCACACTATCACACACACAAAAAACAAGACTCTTTATAGCAGGAAGTGGTTCAAAAGGCATAATGCAAGCAAATCAAGGAGTTTAATACAGATCTCTGAAGCCCATTCTGTTACATTTCTTCACAATATCAGAGAACCCTTCCTATGCAAAATGCAGCGATAGTAATAATTAGCATGAATCCATCTTATTTACTGTAGCGGGCGACATAGATAGACACAGATATCTTTACAGTGAAATGATGGCTGGGGACTGTGATTGGTTTATAGCCCACTGTCATCCAGAATATTTTAGATTTCTAACCCCTTTCTAGGTGTCAATGTTTGATCAGAAGTTGCAGTGCGTGACTTCACTGGTATAACGGCTCTGATGTTGGAGGGGTCATCAGTCTATGTGGATGGAAGCATCTAGTGCAGGTCAGAGCACTCAGGGAGAGGAAGAATATTCAATAGGGATATGCCAGTGACTCCAGCACACATTCCAGTGTCTCTTCCCCTCGCCCTTCGTAGCATATCATTGTGATACTAAAAAAATCACTGATTATCATTATGCTAATGTGGTCTGCAGATTGCACTAATCACATGGAAAAGGACATTTTCAGAGAAACATTGATTACGCCAAAGTGTGTAAACACATCAGCATGTCTGACACGTCATGTTTAGGAGATGCTGGATAGGAGCCTGAGCATGGGGATAAACCTGGACATAGCAGGACATAGGCTTGGCTGGGGTCCTGAGAACCCCAAAAAGGGATAAAAGAAGAAGGGCAACCTCACTGTCTGTGACATTGATGTAGTCATAATGAATATTGAGCCAATTAAGGAAGCACTGTTTGAGGAGGGTTCTTCATGGTCACATACAAATACTGCGGTCTAGCATCCCAACCAAGGCCAATACAGAAGAGGAATTTGTCACATGTCTGGAGGACATGAACCTCAAGGGATATCCTCTGAAAAGAAGCTCTTAGGACAGCTTGGAGGAGACTTGCTCCACTGCTACCATCTGACTGACATTTTATTTCTGTCTGCATCTTGAGCTACCCAGAGTGCACAGTGACATGGAATATAGAAAAGTTACACAACAAAACAGGCACATCCAAAAAAAGAAAAAAAAAGGGGGGGGAGATATGTTTTAGCTTTGAGTTTTTTATTTGAAGAGAAAGGAGGATGAAACTCTCCACCACCATTCTTATCATCATCTTCTGCTATCTGCTTGGCAAGCGGCTTCATAGTAATGACTGCCCTTGCCATGTTCTCTATTATTCTGCAGAGGAACCTGAGAAGCTCTCCTGTGTCCTGCTATTTCTGACTGAGCACCACTTAGCCTGAGTGAGCCATTTCTAAAAGAAACCAGGTGACAGGCTACTGGCCTTTGCCCTCAGAAGTTGACAAAAGGTTAGGAGGAGTGTGAGGTCTTTTGGGGAAGGGATTCCATGTGGGAAGGGTGTCTTAGCTGAAATAGAGCCCCATGCATGGTGAACCTTAGTTTTTCTTTTCATCAGTAACAGAACAGCTTCAGCAGCCTAGTGTTTAATGAGATCATACCTTGTGTTACCTCAGAGTTGATTCAGAGTGCAGGGTGCCCGACACTAAAAACCAATCCCACCACTTCTTGCATCACCTGTTCTTGGAGCCTGCCCATTCCAAATGCAGACCAGGCCCAACAATGCTTCACCGATAAGCTCTGACATGATAACAGCCCAAGTTGTAAGGCTGTAACATACCATGTTTAAAGTGGCCCACTGATTGAATTTAGAAAGTTTGTTTAGTGACTGTCACAGTTCAGGGCAACTACACTTGTATTTCCCCTAAATGATTCAGCAAGCAACCCACTCTCTGGCTTCCTACTCATTGCCTTTCTTGGGTGGAGAGCTGCATTTTTCCTGTTCCTGGCCGGGTAATTCCAGGCTGAACAGTTCCCTGCCTGCACTGTATTAATCCCAGCAAAAGACAGTCTGCCTAAACAAGCCTATTTGTTTTCTTTTCAGAGACTAGCAGTAATTACTGACAGTTTTTAGTTAACACACAATTCTTTCTAAACCAAGCATATTTTATTCTTAAAGTTAACACACTACAGAAAAAAAACATTAAGAACAATAAAAGAACCTAATAAAGAGGCTAATAAGTTTGACAGAGATCACCTCCTCCAACATGGGTTGTTCTGTCAGGAGCAGTTATTCAAAACCCCACCAAGGGGTTTCCCTGTGATTTCAAGTTCATCACAGTTTTTGCTCAGAATGAGAAGGGATGACAGTCATTCATTTATCCAGTTTGGTTCTTTGAAGAGACCATGAATAGGCTATCAGCCAGACAATGGGTCTCTGCTCAAAGTTCAACTTCAAAAGGATGGATTTAAGGTGGTTCATTTGCATTTCCCTCACCACTTCTCCTTCTTCTCCCCCCCCCCCCCCCCGTATATCCTAGGAAATCCACTTCACACACATGAGCCTACAAAATTCTTCAAAATTCTATACATTTTTCAGAGATTGTATTAATCATGTCCTTCCACCTAAAGAAGTTCCATACAATCCCACAATAGTATGTAAATGTTTGCATTTTCTATATAGCGAACTTCCAAAACACTTAAACTTAATTCCATAAAGTTTATCCAGGATATTTTCATATCTGTCACAGTGACATATTTGGACATAAAAAGGCCAGAAAAGCATTGCCTGTTACACTGAGTTCTGAACTGAATCAAGAGCAATTGGATGGTGAAGCACTGGCTTTTATGGCAATCCACTCTCCATAAATATCCTTATTCATGAATTTAGACAGACAATTTATGCAATCTGAAAACAAAGCTCTTAAATATATTACTGAAATAAGTTGTGTCATAAACTACCGGGTATACACTTTAATAATTGTATGTTTTTACATGAAAGAAGCACAAAATGAAATAGATTAACTACATTATTTCTCCTGCTGTTCAGATTTCCCAAGTTTTGTGTCATCTTGTATTGCCATCTGGTGGATGGGACTCAGACCTGGTCTACATTAAAAAGTTAGGTTGATCCAGCTATGTAGCTCAGGGGTGTGAAAAATCCACACCCCTCAGCAACAGAGTTCAGCCAACCTAACCTGCACTGTAGACCGTACTAGGTAGATGGAAAAATTTTCCCCATCAGCAAAGGTATTGTTTACAATGAAGTACAACAGTTCTGCCATTGCAGTGCTTCAAGTGCAGGCAAGCCTTCAGTGGAATATTGTAACCAAGAGGGTAACAGGTTTCAGGAACCTTGGGAGGATCTTGCCATGTGATCAGTAATGGCATGTTAAATTACAGCCACTTTCATCTGCCAATTTTCATATTGTTAGAGCTATTCAGTAGTTTGCTGACTAGTAATTTGCAGTACAGAATGGATCAGATCCACTGAAGGTCCATTGTTTCCTAGCATTTATTATTCTATAAATACATTGACACTGAATGACACAATATATCACTGGCAGAATCAATCATTTTTGGTATGATGCATGGTAAGAATGCCTGGCAAGGCTGTTCCAGATGAAATCATGCAGTATTTGAAAGTAGCATGGCTCAGTGTCTTTTGCTACATTAGCATTATTTCAGTCTACATTTTAATGTGTATGGGGGATACCAGGCACTGTACAGCAGCCTGACATCCTAAATCCAGATTTAGTCGGTTCCAGTGTGGTTTGTCTAGTTGGATACTCCAGATGCTATTTATCATTTTTATCAGTCACCCAGAAGAAAACAAAAATAATTACTGACAAATTTGCATCTGACACAAAAGTTGGGGTAGTGGTTGAAAAAATGAAGTTTTATATCCTGGTCAGACTATGTGACCACAGTAGTCTCTTCTGGCCTTAGAGTTACAGATTCCACGCAGAGAAAAAGAAGTTTTTAAATGAATAGGCCTCATAAAGATTTCAACGGGCTTTGGAAAACATATGTTTAATTCGAACTATCGCCCTATATGCCTGCTCTCTCATATCTATAAACTCTTTACAAAGGTGATAACGAACCGACTCTCGCAGAGTCTGGATGAACAACAGCTGAGAGGGCAGGCAGGGTTTCGAAGAAATTTCAGCATGATAGACCATATATTTACCCTTAGTCAGCACCTAGAAAGAGCCAGGGAATACAAACTCCTGCTGTGCATTACTTTCATCCACTATGAAAAGGCCTTTGATAGCGTCAAGTTCAACGCAATATTAAAGGCGCTTGCAGAGTAGGGAATTAATATGTAGTACATCAGTTTGTTGAAGGAAGCGAATACTGGATGTACAACAGACATTACTCTCCTTGAAACTCCCCTCCGTGTCCCAATCGAGAAAGGCGTAAAGCAAGGAGATACGATTTCACTGAAACTATTTACCGCCTGCCTTGAAATGGTTCTGAACAAGATCAATTGGAGGAGTGATGTTAATATAAATGGAGAATATTTATCTCATCTCGGATTCATGGATGACATACTAATTGCCAAAAGCACCAACCAACTGCAGAGCATGCTACGAAGACTCGACAAGAAAAGCAGTCAGGTCAGTCTGAAAATGAACTGTTGCAAAATGAAATACATGTGATCAGACGTCTTATGAAAATCCCGAATAATGGTAACAGGAGAAGAAATTGAAGAAGTGGAACAGTACATATATTTGGGCCAAGAAGTTAATATGTGTCAAGACATGAATGGAGAACTCTCACAAAGGATTCGGGCAGGATGGTGTGCATTTAATTCCATCAAGAACATCCTCAAAGGAAAAATCAACAAGACCACACATACAAATATCTTCAATTCAACAGTGCTGCCAGCCATGCTGTATGGCAGTGAAATGTGGGCACTGACGAAGAGAGAACAGCGGCTGTCGGTAGCTGAAAGGGCAATGGAATGAGCTATGTTGGGAATTTCCCTTCTGGATTGTATCTCAAATGAAATGATTAGAGAACACAGCGGTGTGAAAGATATTGTCATGTAAAGTAGATATAATAAGATATGATGGGTGAGCCACATAGCATGGTTCACGGACAATAGGTGGACTGCAGTCATTACTGAGTGGTACCCGCGAGAACAGAAAATACCACCTGGTCGTCCTCCAAGAAGATGTAAAGATGACATTGTTAAACATTTTGGACAAATGTGGAGAAGAAAGGCAAGAATGTGAGAAGAATGGCGGCCGTGTTGTGATCAGCGCAGTCTTAACGACAGCTGAAGACTGATCGATCCAGGTGGGGAAATATTTGGTAGGGCTGCAAGTAATGTTTGCTGAAGCAAAATATAGTTTTTAAGGCATATTTTAAAAAAATTGGCTATCTGTTTCTAGAAAAGAAAATAAACATTTTAAGTATATTTTAGAGATGCAGACTTTGAGAAACCACCCGCCGGTCAGGAAATGAAGAGAATGAAATATTTACAAAGGTTTGATGGTAGGAATATTATTATAATAACTTTATAGTAGTTAGTCTCAGCCTGCAGGAATCCAACACACCATATATATTATGTCTAGGGCCATGTTTTAAGGATAGGGCTGGTTGAAAACGAATGATGGAAAGTTAGGATTTTGACTGGGATTTTTTTTGCAAAATGCATCTGCATGGAAAATTTCAATTTTTTTACAAAACCCCACGACACTCGAAACATTTTGGCTGAAAATCAAAAAACATTTCAATTTGGAAATGCTGCCATGGTGGCTCAGAGAGTTGTTGTTTGGTTGTCTCATGATCTCATTTTCTTTTATGGGTTGGGCTCCCCGGATGGACTACATTTTCCATGATGCCTCATTGTCAAAGAGTTCCATGAAGTATCTCAAAAAGTGCATCATGGGAGATGTATTTCAATCAGGAAGCCCAGCCTGTCATGGAGAATTGGAGTATGTGGGACCTGAACTACATGAGGCACTATCCATGAGGCACTCTGGCAAAATTTCCATATCAGCTGAAATATTTTGGTATTTGAAATCAGTTTTCCACAGGGAGGGAAAAAAAACAACATTTTTGACCAGCTCTACTTAAAGGTATAATCTATATAGGGATCTTTGACCTCTACTAAAATGGAGCCAAGGCCAGGTATTTGTGACATGTAGTAGCAATTTTATACTAACAACATTACAGAATATTTTTTAGAAACTACAATGGGGAAGTTATATAGAAGGAATATTATTATCCAAGTTGGAATCTGTCCATTACAGGAAGGTTAGTATTTTAACTCTTGATAAAAGTGTCATGGGGACTTCAAGATGAATTCCTTCAGTGAGTAGGAACAATACTTGGTTTTCCAATTATTATTTAGTTTTTCATTTTCTTATGCATCAGATATACCTAAAGATTTTAGGGGAAGGGGCAGGCAGCTGATGGTTTCATATACCATGCTGAAAATGCCTCTCAAAGAGAAAACATAGCTGTATTTTGAAAGAGGGGACTTCTTTGAATGATCCTTTGAACTTTGGAAGATGTTGGCATGTTGACAGTCACATTTACACAATACGGGCCTAATTCTGATCTCACATAAAATAGTGTAGATCAGAAGGAACTACACTGAAGTCAGTGGAGTTGTTCTGATTTATAGAAGTAGAGGATCTGGCCCTAAGTATGTAATTAGGGTTCTTATGAAAATTATGGCACAATTATTGATGCTTGGATAAGTATAGCAAAGGTTTAGAACCATCTGATTCTGAAAATGACACAAGAGCCCAGTTCATTCGTATGGTGCTGTATCATTCTCAGCCATGAAGGCAAAGTATGTTGGGCTTTACTAATTTAAATATCACTTAAATACTTGAACTATAAGCTTGTCAGTCCTCACTTCTGCTGGGCTCCCAAGGAAGGGAACAAGGATGGTATGGGTCTAGTTTTTGAGGCTGGCAAATGTAAGTTTTTTCCTAATTTAAAAACAATGCAGCACAGCCATTAGCTGCACTTCTGTGAATGCAGTTTCACTAGCAAGCAGGCAAAAAAGGCCAGAAGTGCCAGGATTTGCTTGGCTTTTTATGAGTCTGAATATTATGTGATTTGCATGTTATCAAGCTTATTAGCTAGAACATAATTAAAACAAACACCACATTTCTAGCATTGCTTAAACAGATGCCATACACATCAGAGATATCCTTGGGCATCACTGAAAGCAAGGAGACGACCCATCCAGTAAAATAAACAGCTGCACTGATGATTTCCATCTGGACTGATAGTGTTGTCTGTGCTCACGGAATTGATCTGACCTATTTCTATTTCTGTTATTGTTTCCCTGTTAGACTATGTTGCTGGGCTTAGAAACTTGCTTTGTATTGGTAGCAGCACTAGTATCACCCCCTAGAGGGCAAGGTCCCATTGTGCACTGTACAAACCTATTACAGAGAGACGCCCTAGGCTGCTTACAGTCTAAATCCAAGGGAAGTCTGTACTTCAATCACTGGGTGTGATTGTAGCTCAAGTAGTCAGACCTGAGCTAGCTTTAATCTTGCTAGCTTGACCCTGCAGGAGTGAAGCCATGTCAGCGCAAGGTTCAGCCAGGGTTAGTGCAGTACTTCGCCTGGATTCCAGGTAGACTTGTGAAGCCCACACTGACGCACGTACAGCTCCAGCTTCTTTTCCCTTCCATCATGTCTACAAACTTGAGCTCTAGCCTGACTAAAGCTAGCTCGAGTTTGTAGACGCCAGGGCAGCGAAGGTTTTAAGGAGGACACTGAGCTGGTTTTATAGAAGCTTGTTTGCCTGCAGTTGACTTTATTATTTGTTATTACTAATTCTTTTCTGCACTTTCATCCCTATATGCCAGGGACCTTTGCAATAATATAATAAGATACAAGGATTAATAAACCACCTTCAGACAGTAAACACAGACAAACCCAACATTCAGAACAATGAGTTTTCAAACGAGGTCACTGTGTGTTCTCTTAATGAGCAATAATGAATATTCTTGACAACTGAAATTCACCCCTCTGCAGAGAAACAGCTCAAGCCCCAGGGCTCACGTAAGTCCCATTCTGTGCATACAACAGAAATAAAAGTACATTTCATTGTCAAGAGAGAGATATGAGGCTCCACTGGCCCTTATCAATTCTGGGAAATACAAATCAATTCTTTTCTCATCAAACTGCATATCAGAATCAAATGCTGCTTCAGCCTCAGATTCTTTTCTTCTCCTTAAATGTATTCAGTCTCTTCAACTTATTTATGCTGCTTGCCTCTCTCATGGCTCCTACCATCCTATCCTACCTTTTAACTACCCTTGATGTAAAGACATTCTGCCTCAAATTGCTTAAGGACTTAGACCGCCCCTCAGCTTTCATCCATTGACAAAATTATTCAGCTCACATTGTTGGCACTTTCCTTTAGCTTCTTTTTCCCAAAGAAAGTGTAAAATGTAGGAAGTGTAGCTTTAGCTCAGCCCCCTCCCGCCACCTGCATTGAAAAATACATTTGGAGGAAAGGGTTGACGGGGGTTTTGTTCCTAGCAGGTTCTGGCTCGCAGCATTTTCAAATGCAGTCACTCCCCCCCAAGAGCAAAGTGCTTCAAACTGGCATGGCTCTAACCTCTCATAACAAAGAACTATTTGCAGCTGATGTGGGAGACTGATACATTTTATGCCTCTAAAGGAAAGTTTCAGAAAGATGATTCTCTGAGACCATAGACATATGGTACCTAGATACCACCGTGATGGGCAAAGTACAGCCAAAGCAGTATGAACTTCCTCACATTGCTGCTACTGCTTTTGTGTACTTTTTTGTACTACATTTCGAGGTGAATTTGGTATTTATTGGTCCACTCAAACAACTTTTTCTGTTTCCTTCCCTAGTATTGTTGATTGCCAGAGTACCTGTGTGTACCTTCTCCACACATACTGGTTGTAAACAAAGAACTTACGTATCAGGCTGACATTTATTAGTATCATATAGATAAAACTGTGCAGATGTAACCCAGATAAAATGCAGTGATTTCCCTTTACATTAAAAGGATCAGTACAAACTCTAGCACAGCATTATACAAAGATGGCTTAGTGTGGGATGAGGGGAAAGATGGAAAACTAATGCAAGCCACCTGTAGCCTCTGTGCCACCAGGGAAAATGGAGTTGGAGAGCACAGTCAAAAAAGTGGGTGGGGCCAGAGCACATGGGAGGTGCTATGTATGCTGATTCAGTGCATGTCCTGAGCACCTTTTCTTGGCAGGGCTGATATAGAAGCCCTTGGTGGAATGCTGGGGTGAAGGCAGTGATACAATCACATGCCTTTTTCTGGGATGAACCCCCTCAACCGCATTGTCAGGGCCAGGGTATGGGCAGCCTGGACTAGAGGTTAGTGTCAGGCACAGGCCAAGGGGTCAGGAGCCAGTTACCAGGAATCAGGCCAGGTTGGAATGCCAGGAGATCATATTCAAGAGACAAACTGGAAGGCAGGGATCAAGAGTAGGGCTGCCAACCCTCCAGGATTGTCCTGGATTCTCCAGGAATTAAAGATTAATCTTTAATTAAAGATCATGTCATCTGATGAAACCTCCACGAATATGGCCAACCAAAGTTGGCAACCCTAACAAAAGTCAGTTACCAAGAGTCAGCCCAAGTCAGGATACCAGGACAGGCAACAGAACCAGAGGGCAGGAACCAGGAGACAGTTACCAACAGTCAGGCTGAGACATTATACCACTGCATACTGAGGCAGTGGATGGGCCTGGCCCCAGCCTGGTTATATTCCTGCAACAGGAGAGTTTTTTTTTATCTTCTGTGACAGAAAACAAATGTCAGTATTGCAGGTCTCTTTGACAAAAGGTGGACCTGCTCCATCAGCAAATGGCACAGTCAAAAACCTTGTAAACTCCTCAGTTTGCTTCTCCCAACCGTATCACCTCCAGTTTTTCTAGACTGAGACTCAGCCAGGTTCCTATCAGTTCCAGACAATAACATGGCACCATCCAGCTCTGATTTTTTTAAAAAAAATGCATCTGTTAATCACAAATTTAAATACGTATTTAAGTCAAGTTCATGCTGTTTTAACATATTTCCATTAGTATGAAATACAGTGTTCATTGTAGAACTAGGTTCAACAGTTGCTTTGAAACTTCACTGGGTGATTTGTCTCTGATGGCTTTTTTTCTCTAAGTGTGAACTGATGTGATCTCTTACACATTGGCTTCCTGCTAAAAGCTGGCTGTGTATCTGACTACACGGTTTTCCAAGATGAAGTAAAATAAAAGCTAGTATTTCTATAGAAACCAGTTTTCACATGTAGGCTCTCTAATAGGATGCCTAAATCTGGCTTCTCATTGACACTATCTAGACTTATCATTGTTCTTGACTTGATGCTCAAATTGGCTCTAAACATTCCTACTCAAAGTGCTATTTTAAGTGTCCAAATTCTGGACTGAACACTGTAGGGGGACTACTAAGTTTGAAAATTGGGCCCATTACTGCTTGGGCCCATTACTGCTTAGGCTCCTAAAGGCACTGCAAAAAAAAAAAAGACAGCCCCCCCAAACAAACAAACAAACAAACAAACAAAACCCTCCCCACCTTTTAACTCCTGGGTACATCTCTTTCTCTACCATTGAGGGGGCCTTAGTCACTGGTGCACCTCAACCACTCCTATTCTGCCTGTGACACCTAATAGTTTAGTCTCCTGTGGGCTGTAATATTTTAGTCTAATTCTGGTTGTTGGGTTTAGTGTGAGGGTGCTGGGCAGTGTTGGTGGCCTGTAATATACAAGTGAGACTATGGTCTCTTCTGGTGTTAAACTCTATGACTCTGTAGTAACAGTAGATACAGGAATGTAGATAATATATGGTTATGCCCTACAGAAGAACTGATTCTGATGCCTTTACACGTTAAGCCTGACATTACTCATTGAGTAATCCCCTTATAATAGATGGAACTACTTGAAGAATATGGTCCAGCACAGTATAAGTAAGGGAGTCAGAATCAAGCCCCTGATGAATAAAGAATACAATAGATTTTTAATTACATTTTAAAACCCTCTTGAACACAAGTGCCCTCTCCTTGCTCATGAACACTTGATGGAAGTCAGTACTTTAATACTATAATTATAACATGTCACTATCCTGATTCAAATTGATTTTTATGCATCTGTACCTTCATACAATGTCATTGTAGAGCTTGAGATATTTTTGTCCTATAGTTACATTTGCAGCAATCTAATTAAAATGTGATGACTTTCCTTTCCGAATATTTACTATTCTATAGCTTATAATACAGTAATTTTAGATATAGTCTTTGCTCTCAGAAATAGAGTTGGGTGGCAAATGGCCTTCCTGACATTTGAATTGCTGAGATTTCAAAAAGTGTCCCTGTTCTGCATTGGGACAAAACATAGATCTTTCAAAAAAATTCAGCAAGAGACTCACTCACTCTGGAATAGCCAATAACTTGGTGGATTGGGCATTCATGTGGGATGAGGGGGACTCTGGTCTCTCCCTTTTGACCAGGAATTCCAAAACAGGATTTTCCAATGGAAAAATCATTTAAGTGAAAAATTCCTCTCCACCTTACTCAAAATGATTCTTGTTGCTAGGAAAATGTAGCTGCTTTTTATAGCAATAATGTGTGTAAAATGCTATTGGCAATCCAGGCTTCTTGAAAAGACATACATGCAGTTTCCTTTGTAACTGTGAAAATAAATCGGTTTCTCCAAATGTAATAGCCTTTTCAACTAATTTGGATAAACTGCGTTAATCTAAAAAAAAATTCTACTCTGCATCCTCAGAGAAGAAACAAAGTAGAACAGTGATTAATTACATCAGATAAAATTAGTAACAAAATATATTAGGTGGTTCGATGTTTCATATAGATTGATTTAGAAGGATAAAAGTTTAAAAATAAAACAGACATTCAGAATCCAGTTTACTCTTAAATAATTGTGAACAATTGAGGACAAATAACTATACTTCAGGCCTGATGGAAGTGATCTTCAAGCATTGTAAAGAGGAGTAGCATGTAACACAATCTTTGACACCAATGATTTTTCTTCTAATAAATCCAGTTATTTCTAATCATTGAAACTCAAAGATGACAACATGTTGTGAGAGTCCTCAGCCTCTGTGGAAGTGTGAGTGGGGGAGCAGAATTTGCCACATAATGAAGAATGGAATGGCAATGCAAATTACAACCATTTTTCCTTCACCTGAAGAAACTCAAAATATGGATCAAATCTGACCTCTATTAAAACAAAACAGTCTCTGTACTGAGCATCTCACTGCCAAAGGAAACACACTTTGCTTCCAATAGCAGGGTGGCCCACTTATTTTCATCTTTTTCAGAGTGCCCTGAGACAGTGTTAAAATACAGCAGAGCAAACTGGTCCTTTCCCCTTGTGATAGGAGACTTGCACATCCCTTACATCATTTGCTGCTGTCAAAGTGCACAAACACCCTCCTGGTTTATTTCAGGGGGAGGGCTACTTCAAAATCAATGGCTTCTAGTTTCCTTTACAAAAATACTGCAGTTGAGTACTCAATTCCATAAGACTTACTGGGATCAAGTGTTAAAATCATAACACTTGACCCCTTATTTATATTTAAGTTGGCATATCCTTGAAGTCTGAAGGATTTATTTCTGATTAGGTGGAAACAAAGCTAGAATCATATCAAGTAACCTGCATAAGGGACAGCAATTCAAGTCTCGTCTGCAACGTGATTCATTAACTAACTCTCAAAATGGGATCTGCCCTTGCAGATGGCCAAGCTCCTTAGAAATGTAATGACAGTTGAGAAAACATAAATTGAACAAAGTTAACCCCACATTGGTTCTGTAATTGTTGTGATCTGACACTAACTTGCGCTGATCAATACAGTAATAAGAATACTAAGCTCTTATATAGTGTTTTTCATTGGTAGATCTCAAAGCATTTCACAAAGGAGATCAGTATCATTATCTCAACTCTTTCATGAGGCGGGAAAACCATTTAGTAAGTAAACCTGAATGACGGCTCATCTTTCATCTAAAACAACCAACCAAGCTAAAAAGACATTGAAATAATTGCACTTATTCAAGTATAAGGAGGTCAGGAAACTAAAATTCAACAAATGATGCTATGGAGTACTCTGATCAAACTCGTTTGAGCCTCTTTTGTAGATCGAGGTGGGAAATTGTTTTTTTCTGGCCCAGGAAAATGTTGAGACTTCAAAAATTTTCCCATTCTTCATCAAGACAAAATTGAAACCATCTGAATATGTTCATGGAAAAGCAGAACACCCACTCCAAAAAGTCCATCTTGAACCTGAGAAACTTTTAATGAAACTGACCCTTTCCTGTTAGTGTCAATAAATCAGCTTTTTCCGATGAAAAACTGCTGTTAAATTCCCAGCCACCTCTGTTCTTTTGTGTTACATGTAAAAGGCCTGATTCTCCCCTTAACACCAGAGTAACTCCACTGAAGTCATACGAGCTATACTGGAGTACAACTAGCTAAGTGAGAGGGGGATCATGTTCAAAGTGTAGATAATCCGTCCAATTCTCTGATGGCATAAATGGGCACTATTGACATCAACTGAAGTTGTCCATTTACAACAGTAGAGAATTTGGTCCAGTTTGTCTTTATAATTGGCCTGAATGATGTTCTTCATTAACAGTGACTTGTAGCTCCAAAACGTTGAGCAATGAAAGGTATAGTATATATATTAATCAGACAGTTCACTTTCAAGCGTGTGCTGTATGTCTCAAAGTCTTCTATATTTACATGCTTTCATTTTTTCATCTTAGATCTTCATTTAAAAAGAAAGATAGCTTTGTTGGTTATTCTGTCAAAAGTATCTCTCATTTAACTATTTTCTGTTGATTAGCTGGAGTATGTCAGAGTGTTCATTGACTAAAGCTCCTGGTAGAATCTGTCTCAACAGGACCTAAGACAGTTTTTTTTTCTCTGACATTAATAAATTGCCTCTGGATGTGATAGATGCTGACACTGAGAGCTAGTGGATTATAGCCTGAAAAGCTTGTTCTCTTGATTTAGTCAGTCATTTCATTTTACTCCCTACAAATTTGAGAAAAGCTAGCATTAAAAAATCATTGCTTCCAGCGTTAGTCCATGAGAAAATTGAAGGACACTGCCTGCCCACCCCAAAGAATCTCATTAAAATAACACAGGGCCTGATTGTCTCCTGCAGTATTTCAGGGGGCAGGGACACTGAGTGAATTATGGTCTGGGAGGGAAGGGACTGTGCAACCCAGAGACACTTGTTTTCCCCTGAAATACTGCCGAAGCTTCCTACTCCCAGCCCAGGAGCCAGGCTCAAACTGTAGGCCTCTCTGGTCTAAAGGTAGACAGCAGATCCCGTCCCAGAGCTTATTGACAGGCGTTTTCCTCTGTCCCCCTTCTCCATGGATACTGATGGTTATCTTGGGGCTCTTACTATCATCTCAAAGCCCTCATTCAGGACTTGTCCCAACAGTGGCCTATTTTGCATCGCTAGAGCTCCTTTTTTCCCTCCCTTCTTTCTATTCGTCTCTTTCTAGCTCAGCTGTTCCATTACTAATGAGCTAAAAGCTACCACCTGGAGCAGCTGATTGCTCCCAGGTGTAGCCCACAAGCATTGGTAGTAATGGGCCAATTAAGCCTGAGTTCTCCTGAAGGGCCTTGGCACTGTGACAGGCTCCCTTATATAACACTAGAGTAAATGAAAATCAGGTTTGTCAGTGACTAAATTAAATGTATGAGTAAGACTACCTGGGGCTCATGTCTGCACCTTCTCAGAGCAGAGTTTTTGTCTGAGAACAAGATGTGGGTCTTCTGTCACCATGATTCCAGCAGGAGCCATGCTGCTCAGAGCAAGACAGGCAACAGGACCTGGGTCATAGATTCTAAGGACAGAAGGGACCATTCTGACCATCTAGTCTGACCTTCTGTATAACACAGGCTCTCGGGCTTCCCCAAAATAATTCCTAGAATGTATATTGTAGAAAAATATCCAATCTTGATTTTAAAATTGCCAGTGATGGAGAATTGTTCCAAAGGTTAATCATTCTCACTAGTAAAAACGTATGCTTTATTTCCAGTCTAAATTTGTCTAGTTTCACCCTCCAGCCATTGGATCATGTTATACCTTTCTCTGTTAGACTGAAGAGCCCAGCCCAGGTTCTTACTGACCACAAGAATCTGGAATATCTCCAAACTGCTCGTAACCTTCACCAGTGACAGATCCTCCGGTCACTCTTCTTTGCCAGATTCAACTTTGTCATCACCTACTCCCTTGGATCATGGAAAGCGAAGGCAGATGTCAAAGACACCAAGTCAGACACCAACTCAATGATTCCCTTGGCTACCTTTTTATGCCCATCACATTTTATTAGAGAGACAACACAAGGAACCCTGATGTCCCTCTAGTAGTCCCTCTTCCTCAAGACCTCCAGGCTACTAAGATGTGTCAGATCCTAAATGCTCCTAGCATTTTGCCCAGTCTCGGGTTTCATTTGAAGGAGGGTCTACTTTATTATGGAAGGTATCTTTACATCCCAGAGGGCCAACCTTGACTCAAGGTATTAAAGATGTGCCATGATACCCTGGTTCCTGGCCACTTTGGCTGCTCCAAGACCTAGTGTTATGGAACTTCCGGTGGCCAACACTGAGTACCAACATTCAGAGGTACAATAATTCATGTGATCTGTGCTGTCAGAGCAAGCGCACACGTGCCTAACCACTTGGTCTTCTCCAGCCTTTGCCCACCCTGTCTCAGCCCTGGTACTTGGTATCCTTGGATTTCATCATCAAGTTACCTTGCTTCCAGGGTTACACAGTCATCCTTGTTGATCTCCTCACTAAGATGGTGTACTTTATTTTTGTTCATTCCTCCCAACCATCCAGGCAAGAGCCTGACTCTTTCCAGATAATATTTTTCAGCTCAATGGGCTGGCAACAGGAATAGTCTCAGATCACAGTCTGTAGTTCATTTCCTGGTTTGGGTGCAAACTCTTAGGCCAAGGAGATAAGCAGCTCCCTTCCCCTCACCCACAAACAAATGGGCAGACAGAAATGGTGAACCAGGCCCTCAAACAATACCTCCATTGCTTTCTCAATTATCATCAAGATGAATGGGTCACCCTCCAGCCATACACAGAGTTTGTGTACAAAAACTCCACCCCTGCATCCACTCAACATGTTCATTCTATGCAAACTACGTTTTCACCCTCCCTTCCATTTGGCTGCACCTACAGACTCCCCAGTCCCTGCCTCAAGCAAATCTAGTTGCCCACCCTCACTGGGTGCATCAAGAGCTTACTGAACACTTGGAACCTGCCAAGGAGACACAAACATCACACTGACCAAAAATGCCAAGCCCCACTCTCTCTAGAAGATAAGGTCTGTCTGTCCTTCAGATACCTCAAATCTTTGGTGAGCTTAAACACAAAAAGGAAGCTTACAGGAAGTGGAAACTTGATCAGATGACTAGGGAGGAGTATAAAAATATTGCTCAAGCATGCAGGGGTGTAATCAGGAAGGCCAAAACACAACTGCAGTTGCAGCTAGCAAGGGATGTGAAGGATAACAAGAAGGGTTTCTACAGGTATGTTATCAACAGTAAAAAGGTCAGGGAAAGTGTGGGACCCTTAATGAATGGGGGAGGCAACCTAGTAACAGATAATGTGGAAAAAGGTGAAGTACTCAATGCTTGTATTGCCTCAGTCTTCACAGACAAGGTCAGCTCCCACATTGCTGTCCTGGGCAAAACAGTATGGGAGGAAGTGAGCAGCCCTCAGTGATGAAAGAACAGGTTAAGGACTAAGTAGAAAAGCTGGACACGTCCATGGGTCCAGATCTAATGAATCCGAGGGAGCTGAGGGAATTGGATGATGTGATTGCAGAGCCATTGGCCATTATCTTTGAAAACTCATAGTGATCGGGGGAGGTCCCAGATGATTGGAAAAAGGCAAATATAGTGCCTATCTTTAAAAAAGGGAAGAAGGATAACCCGGGGAACTACAGACCAGTCAGCTTCCTCAGTCCCTGGAAAAATCATGGAGCAGTTCCTCAAGGAAACCATTTTGAAGCACTTGGAGTAGAGGAAGGTGATCAGGAAAGATTCAGCATGAATTCACCAAGAAAAAGTAATGCTTGACCAACCTGATTGTCTTCTACAATGAGATAACTGGCTCTGTGGATATGGGGAAAGTGGTGGACGTGATATATCTTGACTTTAGCAAAGCTTTTGATACGGTCTCCCACAGTATGCTCGTCAGCAAGTTAAAAAAGTATGGATTGAATGAATGGACTCTAAGGTGGATAGAAAGCTGGCTAGATTGTCGGGCTCAATGGGTAGTGATCAATGGCTCGATGTCTAGTTGGCAGCCAGTATCAAGCAGAGTGCCCCAGGGGTCAGTCCTGGGGCCAGTTTTGTTCAACATCTTTATTAATGAGCTGGACGATGGGATAGATTGCACCCTCAGCAAGTTTGCAGATGACATGAAGCTGGAGGGAGAGATAGATATGATGGAGGTTAGGGCTAGGTTCCAGAGTGACCTAGAAAAATCAGAGGAATGAGCCAAAAGAAATCTGATGAGGTTCAACAAGGACAAGTGCAGAGTCCTGCACTTAGGATGGAAGAATCCCATGCACTGTCACAGGCTGGGGACTGACTGGCTAAGTCGCAGTTCTGCAGAAAAGGACCTGGGGATTACAGTGGATGAGAAGCTGGGTATGAGTCAGCAGTGTGCCCTTGTTGCCAAGAAGGCTAACAGCATATTGGGCTGCATTAGTAGGAGCATTGCCAGCAGAGTGAGGGAAGTGATTATTCCCTTCTATTTGGCACTGGTGAGGCCACATCTGGAGTATTACATCCAGTTTTGGGCCCCCCACTACAGAAAGGATATGGACAAATTGGAGAGAGTCTAGTGAAGGGCAACGGAAATGATCAGGGGGCTGATGCACATGACTTCTGAGGAGAGGCTGAGGGAACTGGGCTTGTTTAGTCTGCAGAAGAGAAGAGTGAAGGAGGATTTGATAGCAGCCTTCAACTATCTGAAGGGGGGTTCCAAAGAGGATGGAGCTCGGCTGTTCTCAGTGGTAGCAGATGACAGAACAAGGAGTAATGGTGGTAAAGCACTGGAATGGGTTACCTAGGAGATGGTGGAATCTCCATCCTTAGAGGTTTTTAAGGCTCGGCTTGACAAAGCCCTGGCTGGGATGATTTAGTTGGGGTTGGTCCTGCTTTGAGCATCGGGTTGGACTAGATGACCTCCTGAGGTCACTTCCAACCCTAATCTTCTATGATTCTATGATCTCCCTGGTAGTGAAGACAAGTCCTGAGAGATAACCAGAAGTTGATTTTTGGCTACATTTTGATTTCTGCAGGAGAGAGTGGACCTAAGAACTGTATCCCTAAGGTAGTGGGTGAATGAAAAGAGACCTAGTGGGAAGAAGCCCAGGAAAAACAGTAGCAGCTAATTGAAGGAGTTAAAGAGAGCAGTGTGTGACTGCTGCTCATAGGGTCCCTGGGTTGGGACCTTGAGTAGCGGGTGGACCTGGGTTCTCCCGCAAGTCACTGAGGAAGCAGCCTAAGCCCTGAGAAAGGGATAAGGCTTTCTTAGAAGCCTGAGAAAAGCTCTGGAATGTAAAGATTCTCCGGGATGGGGATGAAGACCCTGGTAAGGACAGGGAGACTATCTAGTGAACTCTTGGTTACCTACCCCCATATCACCACTCCAGTCATGGAACTGAACTTGAGAGATGACCTGGCTGGAGAGCTGGGGCAGCGAGAGCTGGTGAAGACACAGTATCCAGGGAGAAAGCCCTGGGGGCAGTGCTTTATAACAAGTCAGTGATAGACTTAAAATTAGCCCAGAAGAGGCTGAGAACTGATCAGGGCCGCCCAGAGAATTCTGGGGGCTTGGGGTCTTCAGCGGCGGGGGGGGTCCTTCTGCTCCGGGACCTGCCGCCGAAGTGCCCTGAAGACCCATGGCGGGGGCCCCCCGCCGCTGAATTACTGCCGAAGCAGGACCCACTGCCGAAGTGCAGCTGGGTCTTTGGGGGTAATTCGGCGGCAGGGGGCCCCCATATCAGGTCTTCGGGGCACTTTGGCGGCAGGTCCTGGAGCTGAAGGGCCCCCCACCGCCGAATTACCACTGAAGACCTGGCTGCATTTCGGCAGCGGGTCCGGCTTCAGCGGTAATTTGGCGGTGGGGGGTCCTTCTGCCCCGGAGCGGAAGGACTCCCTGACGGCGAAGACCGGGAGCGGAAGAAGCTCCGGGAGCTGGGCCCCTCGAGAGTTTTCCCAGGCCCCCGGAGCGAGTGAAGGACCCTGCTCCAAGGGCCCTGAAAAACTCTTGTGGGGGCTCCTGCGAGGCCCGGGGCCTGGGGCAAATTGCCCCACTTGCCCCCCCTCTGGGCGGCCCTGGAACTGAGCCCAGAGACAGGGCTGAAGACACTAATTAGGGCACAGTAATAGTTACCATTGGACCTTTGTTACCCCAGAAAGGGTTGCTTCATGCATATTGACTGTGTGTGACTTGGCTGTAGGGCTGAGTTGCTGAAGATTTGCCTAGCAAGGTTGGCAGTTGATAGGGTGTTGGGAGTGGAGAAAAAGTACTACAGGATTACACCCAGCCAACAGGAGGTACTCACAAGGTCCCCCTGTCACAGTCACCTCTTTTTAAGCTGAACAATCCCAGTCTTTTTATTCTTTCCTCATACGGAAGCTGTTCCATACCCCTAATCATTTGGTTGCCCTTCTGTACCTTTTCCAATTTTAATATAATTTTGAGATGGAGTTACCAGAACTGCATGCTGTATTCAAGGAGTAGTCATACCATGGATTTATATTGAGGCAATACAATATTTTCTGTTTTATTATCAATCCCTTTCCTAATAGTTCCTAACACAGTTAGATTTTTTGACTGCTGCTGCATCTTGAACAGATGTTTTCAGAGCACTATTTACAAGGACACCAAGATCTTTCTTGAGTGGTAACAGCTAATTTAGACCCCATCATATTGTATGTATAGGTGGGATTATATTTTCAAAAGTACATTACTTTGCATTTATCAACACTGAATTTCATCTGCCATTTTGTTGCCCAGTTCCCAGTTTTGTTTGATCCCTTTGTAACTCTTCACAGTCAGCTTTAGACTTAACTATCTTGACAAATTTTGTAATCTGCAAATTTTGTCATCTCTCTGGTTACCCCCTTTCCTATATCATTTATGAATATGTTGAACAGAGATAGTTAAGGGTTAACAAGCTCAGTGAACCTGGCAAACACCTGACCAGAAGACCAATCAGGGGACAAGATACTTTCAAACCTCGGTGGAGGGAAGCCTTTGTTTGTGTTCTTTGTTTTGCGGGGTGTTCTCTCTTTGGATGTAAGAGGGGCCAGACGTATATCCAGGCTCTCCAAGCTTCCTGAAATATTCTCTTCTATGCAGTATAGTGAGTATTAGAAAGGCGAATTAGTCTTTTGATTGATTTCTGTATTTGCAAATGTGTGTTTGCTGGAACAATATTTTACCTCCTTGCTGTATCTGTACTTATGCTAGAGTCCCTCTAGTTTTTATAAGCTGTACCCTGTAAACTTCCATCCGGATTTTATAGAGCTAAATTTTTCTTTTTTTTCTTTAATTAAAAGCTTTTCTTTTTAAGAACCTGTTTGATTTTTCCCTTGTTTGAGACCCCAGGGGATTAGTCTGACTCACCAGGGATAAGTGGGGGGAAGAGAGGAGGGGGGAAGGTGAATCCCTCTTTGTTTTAGATTCAAGGAGTTTGAATCAAGGTAGTCTTCCCTGATGACCAAGGGAGGGAAAGTCTGGGAGGGGGGAATGGTTTATTTCCCTTTGTGTTAAGATCCCAGGAGTTTGGATCTGTGTTCCCCAGGGAAAGGTTTGGGGGGACAGGGAGTGTGCCAAAACACTATATTTTTGGCTGGTGGCAGCAGTACCAGATCTAAACTAGGATTTAAGTTTAGAAGGATCCATGCAGGTCCCCATCTTTTCGACGCTTAAGTTCAAAGTGGGGAATAAACCTATGACACCCCCTTTCCTATATCATTTATGAATATGTTGAACAGTCCCAGTACAAATCCTTGGGGGACCCAGCTATTTACCTCTCTCCACTGTGAAAATTATCCTTAAGTAATATATTGCAAATAAAAAAAATCTCCCAGAGCAACATAACATAATACTGAAAATAGGAGTCACTACCTGTATTAGCATACATCTATTTAAAACAAGTACTCCTTTAGCTTTCTGCCATTGAAAATGTAAGTGAACGGGTAAGGAAAACAAACCCTTTTCCCTTTAGCTAATTACACTCTAGAGTACAAGAGAGGTGCAAAATTATTCCATTGAAAGTAGAGTGTTCAAGGGCTGATGATTAATATGTATTAATGGGCAAACCAGTAGGTTCATTGCACTGGTCTGATCAATTTAGTTAAGCAGTGTAAGCGTCCGCTGTTGGGGGTTCGCCCCTCTCTGGGGCGGCTGGGAGCCAGGCCACCTCACTACATGAGTCTGGTGCGTTGGTGACTTAGCCGGGTGGGTCAGGACACAGCCAGGAGCTCAGGCCCTCAGGCAGGGGCTGAGCAAACAGTTCAGTTTAAGCCCCGGCCCTAGGTCAGGGTGGGGCAGTAAACCACAGCCAGGAGCTCAGGCCCTCAGGCAGGGGTTGAGCAAACAGTTCAGTAAGGTAAGCCCAGGCTCCTGGGCCTGAGCGCAGGGGCGAGGGGGAGACTGCCACCCGTGAGTGGGGTGGCAGGGGGGACGCAGGCCCACCCACTCCTCTGCGTCCCAGCCCGGGGCCCTAACAGCGGCAGGCAGCCTGCTGCTGTGTCAGTGGGGATCCTGGCCGCAACACACTGACATTGGCTCTGGGTCTGCTGCAGCCAGACTAGGATCGGCTGCCCCCGGGCTACTTCCGTACTCCCCCTCGGGCTCTACCTGGGTCCTGGTGTTGGCCTCTGGGGGGTCCAGGAGCATAGGTTCGTCGGGGCAGGGGTTGGGCGGCAGCTCCGGCAACCCCTCCGGGTAGCAGGCGCGGGGCAGCTCCTCCGGGTAGTGGGCGCAGGGTAGCTCCGGCAGCTCCTCCGGGTAGCGGGCGCAGGGTAGCTCTGGCCAGTCTGGGCAGCTGCCTGGGGCTGCAGGAGCTTCCCAGTCTCGAGCTTCCCTAGGGACGTATGCTCTCTCCGGCGGCTGGCCCACTTCTGAGCCCTGGGGTTGGTCTTTTATACTTCCTGCCCTGCGCCTTGACCTCTGGGGGGCGGGCACAGGCTCCTGTGGCTCCCCCCACTTTGGCGTCCGTAAGGGCTCGTCCCTCTCTGGGGCGGCTGGGAGCCAGGCCACCTCATTACAAGCAGCCAAAAGTAGGATGCTTATCCAAAGGCTGTACAAACTTTTAAAAAACTTTTTAAAAACTTTCCTCTCTGAAAGTTGAGTGATTCTTCAGTAGGACTGTATTCCTCCTTCTCTTTTCATGGCACATCTTCAAGCTTCAGGTCAACCCTTCAGCCCTCTCCTCCACAGCATCTTCACTTTACCTTTGGACAGACCAGCAGCTCAGAAAATCTTTGTGGAGTACAAACTGTTATGGAATTCATATTCTGTTGTAGTCTTCTTTCCAGTCTCCCACATATGCAAATCCATTTAAATATTGGGTATGCAGAATGAAAGTGAAACTCTGACAGTGGACTGAATGAAAGTGTTCTGTGTGACAGTTTATGGACAATGGTAGCATTGTTTAGAGTGCTAATGTTCTACAGGAATGCTGCACTTCACAGGACACATCTGGTATTTGAGACAACTCTGGACAAAATGTATTATGCTGGACCAGATTTTTTTCTCACCAGTAAAGTAGTTCAAGACACAATTAGAGCTACCTTGATCACTCTTGCCTATACCACAGCTTTCTAACCTGGACTTAAGAACTCTAATTCAGGGAAAGCAATATAAACTACAAAAATCCAATTCCTCCAAATCCATTCCTGTGGCTAATGGAGTTGCATCAGGGATAAAACTGATCACTGAGTTTTATTATTCATTACTTGTACAGCATCCTGGTTGTACCTGCTGTTTTAGCAATAAATATAATTGGCATATCTCTGCCCAGAGAAGTGTACAATTTCAGTAAAGTATAACCCAGCAAGAGATCTGAGTAGCCCTTTGGATATGGAAGGATGAGGGTTATAACACAAAGTTATTAGGTATTCTTATTAGGAATAAACATAATTAGTTTCTTTAAAAAAAACATTAATTTTAGGGTCAGATTCTGATTCCTCCTATTCACTTTTTAGTACATCACTCCATGAGTAACCTCAATAAAACCTATGGGATAACTTTTTCAGGCTATGGTATTTCTCAACATGAGCCAGGGTCCCTAATAATTTATGGCTAGAGTGGAGGAAAGTGCTGATTGCTTAAGAAAGATTGAAGGAAAGTGCTGATTCAAATTGGTGCTTAAGCGTATGGTTAGTTTTAAGCATATGAGTAATCCCACTGCAGTGACTTCATTGAAACCATTCACTTGCATAGTTAGGCATGAGTTAATGTATCTTGCTGAATTGGGGGCCAAGCAGACAAGCTTTTTTTAAATGTGCTTTTCTATAGACAGCATATTTTATAGGACTGTCTTGTTTTCTGATCTCTTAAATATATGTGCAACATTTTGGAACAGATACAATACACAATGCATATGAAAAATTATCCATTAAAAGGTTTGGCTCATAGAGGTTGAGTCTGCTTTGAAGTTTATTTTTGTAACAAATCTCTCACATCAAACACCACTGTTTAAATTTTGTTTGCTTATTAATTATCCTTTCTTTTAAATAGAGATCCAGAATATTTTGGTTTGGGTGACATTTTGCCACATGACCATGCTGGAATTAAGAATAATGCTGTTAGCTGCATGTTAGTGGATTTGCTGATACAGTAGAAAAATACTTGTGTTCTTGAGGCATAACGAGAAATCGAGCAGAGTTGGCAAAATTAATGGGAAAGATACATTATTATTTCTAAATTATTGGAATAGCTACTAGAATCTCCTCATGTTGGATCTTTTCACATGAGATACCCATGATCCATATGGATAGACACTTAGTACAAAAAACTCAATGCTTTTAGTTGATGACATTGTGATGGGTTAGATCACAGAACCCCCCCTTGGGAGCTGCCAACAGATGTGCCAAGACTACCTCTGCTCCTGTTTTCCCTGCCAGCTCAGGACTCCAGCACCCTGTCTTGCTGAGCCAGACACTCCCGTCTGCTCCAACAAAGACCCAGGGTCTGAATTACTTGCCCCAAAGCTGCAGGTTTACCTGAAAACAGCTCACAGAAGTGTGCTTGTCTTTAGCACTCAGATGCCCAACTCCCAATGGGGTCTAAACCCAAATAAATCCGTTTTACCCTGTATAAAGCTTATGCAGGGCAAACTCATAAATTGTTCGCCCTCTATAACACTGATAGAGAGATATGCACGGCTGTTTGCTCCCCCAGGTATTAATACATACTCTGAGTTAATTAATAAGTAAAAAGTGATTTTTTTTAAATACAGAAAGTAGGATCTAAGTGGTTCCAAGTAGTAACAGACAGAACAAAGTCATCAAGCAAAATAAAATAAAATGCGCAAATCTTTGTCAAATCAAACTGAATACAGATAATCTCACCCTCAGAGATGCTTCAGCAAGTTTTTTCCTCAGACTGGACACCTTCCAGGCCTGGGCACAATTCTTTCCCCTCGTACAGCTCTTGTTCCAGCTCAGGAGGTAGCTACGTGATTCTTCATGATGGTTCTCCTCTTTGTTCTCTTCCACCCCTTTATATATCTTTTGCATAAGGCAGGAATCCTTTGTCTCTCTCTGGGTCTTCACCTCTCCCCCCCGCCCACTGGAAAAGCACCAGGTTAAAGATGGATTCCAGTTCATGTGACATGATCACATGTCACTGCAAGACCCCAAGCCTTCATTCCTCCCAGCCTGACTCACAGGAAGGCTTGCTTGCAAACAGGGCCCCAGTCAGTTGTCCTGGTTGATGGGAGCCATTAAGATTCCAAACCACCATTAATGGCCCACACTTTGCATAATTACAATAGGCCCTCAGACTTATATTTCATATTTCTAGTCCCAGATATAAGAGTGGTACATTTATACAGATAGGATGATCACACTCAATAGATTATAAGCTTTGTAATGATACCTTACAAGAGACCTTTTGCATGAAGTATATTCCAGTTACATCATATTCACTCATTACCATATTTTTATAAAACCATATTGACTGCACAACATCACAGACATCATGCTGGTGAACTTACATGCTGATGTGATATAAGATATGGCATAAGTAACCTTTAGTAACTAAAGTTCAGTGTCAGGACTGAAGACAAACTCTAAATACAAATATTGTGGAGTTCTCATGATCTGATTTTCTTCTGAACTGATGAATCTGGGCATCTTCTGTGATGACATTTTTGGACCCCTTTATCAAGTGGTATTTTCTAGGATGATAGTTTCAGAAAAAGGACAGAGTGGATACAATTTTTGTTACTTATTTGACATTTGACTCAGTGCTTTCTAGGACATGAATGTAAGATCCTACCCCAAGGAGGGAGTGATTGACATCAATTCTACAGTAACTGCCTGTTAGAGGAAATGGCTTTGGTCATGAAATACAGTACCCAGTGCATCTGTGGTTGAACTGACTATTTTCTGGGATATTTGCAAACATGACTGGTTCAGTACTAGAGCAGGAAAATTATTGATAGCAAACAATTTATTAGTTGACTTTAACTCTGCCCAAGAGAGTTCACAATCTAGTATTAAGAGTTCATGTAAAAGGTGAACAGATGGGTGAGTTTCCAGGCACTCCTATTTCTTCTAAAAATGTAGGTTTATATTTTTTAGCAAAGTAGCTTTTATGTAGTTCCAACAGACTAAAATAAGAGAAGAATAAAATGAAAAGGCAAGAATTCATTATTGCCAGATCAAATACGTCAGGTTGAAATATCAAATACTGAACCCTGAGCTATAAAAATGGGGCATTAATAAAATTAAAAATGTGATCAAAATTAAAAATACTCAACATATTGAATATTTGACAAAGCAGACAAGGCTGTTCTACGTTGCAAAACTTCACCAGCTGATTTATATCTGGGCTCAACTCTTGTGTGGGAGGAGGTGGATAAACGGTTCTGGTTTTGGTCCATCTTTTTGGGGGGCACAGGCATGTTAGCAGATGTTGGTTGTGAAGCAAGTTTAATTTCAGTGATCCTTTCTGTGTCAAACACTAAGTTCAGAAAGACTCTTGATCATCTGGATTATTACCAATGGAAATGGCACTGTTTTAGCATGCTGTAGTAGTGTGCATATAATTTACGCTGCTGTTCTACTTTTCTCTTGCTCAAGGGACATTTTTAGTATGTATTTTTAAAAAACCTTAAACACAGTAGGTTACTGAAGTTATTTTTGTAACCTTAATATTTGGGTTCATTTAAATGAGGGGAAAATAACACCATGCTACAGAAATTCTATATTTAAGCAAGATAACTGTGACACTAAAGAGCTAAAACCAGTGTGCTAGAAAAATACTGTGTAATGCATGCTGCTAACTATATGCATTTATAATTAAACTGTCTGAGGATTTTTGCCTGTTCAAGATCTGAAATGTGGTTGGAGTTTTAAAAACAAAAAAGCTTCAAAATTCAGTCTTACATGAACCAGGAATAGTGCAATACAGTAGTATCACCAGCTGTCAGTCCCACTTATAGGTGCTCTGCATGGAGTCCATTGACTTATGTTCCCTCTAATACTGCACAGTTCACACCAAGCCTCTGTTTGAAATCTGTTAAGTGTGTGGTGGGTCCTCTGTATGATTAATTTCAGCTATGAAGTTATGATTCTGTTACATGTAACCATTTGTTTCCAGTACTTCTATTTCCTATCACTTGAATCTATACCCTTTCTTAAATAAATGTATACTTGCTTTCTCTATAAACAAATCTAAGTGCCGCGTTAAGCAGAGCTGTGTTCTAAGTAACTAGCAAACTGTGGTGTACTGTTCCTCTGGGACCAGGGGATCTGGTAATTCTGTGAACATCCAGTGGATGAAAAGCTGGATACTGCAGGGAGCTGCTCAGAGGACTCATGGATTGGAGCGCAGGGATTCAAGTGATAGCAAGTAGACGTATTGGAAACAAATGGTTATATATAACATAAAATCATAAGAGATATTCTAGAGCAGTCGCTCTCAAACTTTTTTTTGCATAGACCACTTGAAAAATGCTGAGGGGCTCGGTGGACCACTTAACGATTTTTCCAAATGTGGTTTGTACCATTAGCTAAGTATTGTAAAGCACTTTGGATAAAAAAGCTGTATTAAAAAAACCTTAATAATAATTCACATTTTTGTTATACAAATAAAAGCACACAACTCATATTTTAATAACAGCAGCCTTACCTTTCTAATGCGATGGATGTGCCCTCTCTCCCCCGCTGCAGCAGCCCCTGAGCTGGGGCGGGGAAGGAAGGGGGTCTCTCCCCTGTCACAGCAGCATTGAGCTGAGGCTTGGGAAGGAGGGCTGTCTCTCCCCGGCAGCCACAGTCCTGGAGATGGGGAAAGTCGCCTCTTTCTCTGGCCTCTGCAGCCCTGCACCCCCCCCCAAAAATCCCCCCACCCCCTCTTCTCACCCCCATGCTCCCTCCCACCTATCCCCTATTCCCCCCAATGCCACTACCTCACCTTACATGTGCGTCTTCTCCAGGGTCCAGGCACCTAATTAGTGGAGCCACACCTGTGTGGCTCCACTAATTAGGTGGGTGGCCCTTCATTCTCTTGTGTGCAGCTGCCCAGATGCGCACCTTAGAGGGAACTATCCGTGGACCACCTGAATGGAGCTAATGGACCACTGGTGGTCCATGGACCACAGTTTGAAAACCTCTGTTCTAGAGTTTAAGCTTATTTAACTAAGGATTTTTTTCAGTCTTTTAGAGCAACACTCACCTGAATTTCTTCCAGAGTTTTACAGTCAGGTTTGGCTCTGAACTTCCATTCATGAGAAAAGTCACACTGTCAGCTTGCCTCCTTGGTGAAAAGATCAGGTCTCCATACATATCAGAACAAAATTCATTATCCTTAGTCATAAGCAGGATGCGCTCCTCTCCCCTCCCGCTGCTTGTCCTTATTCATAAGTAGGACACCCACCATACACTCCTTTTTTGTAGATTTTGCAACATCATAATCAGCATCAGGGTCAGTATGTGAAAAGTATACAGTGAGGGACACAATGATCAGACAGGGACATGAGTGTCTCTTAGGTTCCTTTCAGGCATGGGGTATCTGAAACAGGTCACCTCCTACTAACCAGCTTTAAGAACATAATTTTCAGTCTAGACACCTAGCTCCTTAAATATTATCCACACGTAAACTTTGCAATGATTATGATGGACAGTGTGCTACTGGCTCTTGGTAAAGAATTATTATGCATACATCCAACCTAGGGGATGCCTGTAAAATGCTATGCACACCCTGTGCCTCTGCCACTTGACACCAAGAGATCTCTGCGTAACTGAGACTCTGAGGATGTAAACAAGAACCAGCCACCCAAACACCAGAGAGAATGCTCAGTGCCACCTCAGAGCACTGGCCCATGCTGTCCAGTGTCCCATCTCCAGTCATAGCCATCTCTGATGCTCCAGAGAAAGGAGACCAACCCTCCCATCCCAATCCCTTCCTGGCACCTGCAGATGGCCATCTGAAGCCACGAAGCATGAGATTTTTGGAACATAAGACATAAATGAGAAGTGAACCACGGGGCTGCTGAACCCTGCCTCCTACCATAACAAGCAATCCCTCCATACAATTGCACTCATGAACTTGTCCATTTCTCTTAAAATTAAGTTATTGGCCACAAAAACTCCTATTGGGAGGCTGTAGCAGAACAAAAGGTCTAGTTCATCCCTCCCTCCCGCTATGCTGAGGCAGGGTCAGGTAAACCTAGACCATCCCTGACAAGTGTTTGTCTAATGTGTTTTTAAAAACCTCCAATGATGGTGTGACTGCATACACCTGTATTCACACCCTAAACAAGATTGTAATAATCTTTTTACAAAATATGCCTTGTGGAGTATCATTTGAAAACTAACAACTCTAATCAATAATATCATAATGAAATATATGTAGAACTTTATATATAAAGGTATGAATATAAGATGAAATTATAATGGAAATGTGGTTTCCAGACAAGTCTGAAGAGTAAATAAACCTGTTTCTCAAAGTTGCAGCATAGGGTGGTACCTCTAGCCAGGTGTCATCAAAGTTGATGTGAAATCATCTGTCACGTGGCCACTCTTTGTCAAAAAAGGGGGCATAAACAGATTGATATACATTTTAGCAAACAATATCACGTCTCTTTCACCACAAGACTCCAACCTCATAGTGGGAAGGAACTTCATCTAGGGGTAAATCTCAGGTAAATGCATTTGAAAGGGTGACTGGACTATAGAAGTGAGGAGGAAAAAGACCCCAAGCTAACTCACCCTATCTATCTTTTTCTCTTTCGCCTAAGAAGATAAAAGAAGCAGCCGTTTGACTTTGAGAGAGATCTGATCTGAAATTTGGTCAGCCCTGTTACTGGGAGTATGTGGTAAGAATTTTATCTTGACCATATCTAGTTTAAGTTTTAGCACTAGAAAGCATTTTATCTCAAATGTGAAATTTCAGGACTACTAACTGTCATCTGTAACCTATCATTTAAATCAGCTATACCAAATGACTGGAGGATAGCTAATGTAACGTCATTTTTTAAAAAGGGTTCCAGAGGTGACCCCAGCAATTACAGGCTGGTAAGCCTGACTTCAGTACCGGGCAAACTGGTTGAAACTATAGTAAAGAACAAAATTCTCAGACACATAGATAAAAATAATTTGTTGGGGAATAGTCAACATGTTTTTTGTAAAGGAAAATCATGCCTCACCAATCTAATATAATTCTTTGAGGGGGTCAACAAGCATGTGGACAAGGGGGATCAAGTGGATATAGTGTACTGAGATTTTCAGAAAGCCTTTGACAAGGTCGCTCACCAAAGGCTCTTAAGCAAAGTAAGCAGTCATGGGATAAGAGGGAAGGTCCTTTCATGGATTGGTAACTAGTTAAAAGATATGAAACAAAGGATAGGAATAAATGGTCAGTTTTCAGAATGGAGAGAGGTAAATAGTGGTGCCCCACAGGGGTTTGTACTGGTCCCAGTCCTATTCAACATATTCATACATGATCTGGGAAAAGGGATAAATAGTGAGGTGGCGAAATTTGCAGATGATACAAAATTACTCAAGATAGTTAAGTCCCAGGCAGACTGTAAAGAGTTACAAAATAATCTTTCAGAAATGGGAAAGTGAGCAACAAAATGGCAGATGAAATTCAGTGTTGATAAATGCAAAGTAATGCACATTGGAAAATATAATCCCAAATACACATATAAAATGATGGGGTCTAAATTAGCTGTTACCAATCAAGAAAGTGATCGTTGAGTCACTGTGGATAGTTCTCTGAAAACATCCACTCAATGTGCAGCGGCAGGCAAAAAAACAAACACAATGTTGGGAATAATTATGAAAGGGTAGATAATAAGACAGAAAATATCATGTTGCCTCTATATAAATCCATGGTATGCCCATATCTTGAATACTGCGTGCAGATGTCGTCACCCTAGCTCAAAAAAGATATATTGGACTTGTAAAAGGTTCAGAAAAGGGCAACAAAATTTATTAGGGGTATGAGAGGGCTGCCGTATGAGGAGAGATTAATAAAACTGGGACTTTTCAGCTTGGAAAAGAGACAACTCAGGGGGGATATGATAGAGGTCTATAAAATCATGACTGGTGTGGAGAAAGTAAATAAGGAAGTGTTATTTACTCCTCATAACACAAAACTAGGGGCCTCCAAATGAAATTAATAGGCAGCAGGTTTGATTCAAACAAAAGGAAGTATTTTTTCACATAACATACAGTCAACCCCTGAAGGCCAAGACTTTAACATGGTTCAAAAAAGAACGAGATAAATTCATAGAAGATAGGTCCATCAATGGCCATTAGCCAGGTTGGTCAGAGATGGTGTCCCTAGCCAGAGGATGTTGTGAAGGCCAAGACTATAACAGAGTTAAAAAAAGAACTAGATACATTCATGGAGGATTGGTTCATCAACGGCTATGAGCCAGGATGGACATGGATGGTGTTTCTAACCTCTGTTTGCCAGAAGCTGGGAATGGGCAACAGGGAACGAATCACTTGATGATTATCTGTTCTGTTCATTTCCTCTCGGGCACTTGGCATTGTCCACTGTCAGAAGACAGGGTACTGGGCTAGATGGATTTTTGGTCTGACCCGATATGGCCATTCTTATGTTCTTATCTTTATTTCTCTTGTAACCATTTCTTACTTTAGTTCCTTGTACTTATACTCACATGAAATCTCTCTCCTTGTAGTTAAATAGACCTTGTCTCATTCTTTAATCAAAACTAATCCAGTGTTGTTTAAACTGAACTGCTTGGTAACTCCATTTGAGGAAGCAAACTGTTATTCATTGACCTCTTATGGGGAAATGGAGCTCCAATATCTGGATTGTCCAGGAGAGGGCTGGACAGTGCATAACACATGTTTTGGGAAAAAATCAGGATTGGGAGTGTGTTATGGTCACCCTGCAGGTAATGACCAAGGCTGCTGTGGTCAGCTTTATTGGCAGGCTGAAGCTATACACAGATATTTAGGATGTGACCTGCATACTGATTGGATATTTGTGAGGAGCCCAGGTTGGGAGCTACCACAGCAAAACATTGTGGTTGCAGGAAAGGTGATGACACAACTACTCACTGGTCAAATTGCAACCTGAAATGTGATAGATAGAGATTCCATAACCTCCCTTGGAAATCTACTCCAGTACTTAACTATCCCTTTATAGTTAAAGCAGCAAAGAGTCTTGTGGCACCTTATAGACTAACAGACGTTTTGGACTCACCCACGAAAGCTCATGCTCCAAAATGTCTGTTAGTCTATAAGGTGCCACAAGACTCTTTGCTGCTTTTACAGATCCAGACTAACATGGCTACCCCTCTGATACCTTTATAGTTAGAAAGTTTTTTTTCCTAATGTGTAACCTTAATCTCCATTGCTGCAGATCAAGCCCACTACTTTTCCATGTCTACTGAAGGTAGGACAAGAATAATTGATCACTGTCCTCTTTATAACAGCCTTTAACATATTTGAAGATTTATAGCAGATCCCCCTCAGGTCTCTTTTCTGAAGAATAAACATACCCCTTTTTTTTTTACCTTTTCCCCCTAGGTCAGGTTTCCTTAATCTTGTATCATTTTTGTTGCTTACTTCTGGACTTTCTCCAATTTGTCCACATCTTTCATTGAGTGTGGCAACCCAAACTGGATGCAACACTCCTGCTGAGGTCTTACCAATGCGAAGTATCGTGTAATAATTACCTACCATGATTTACAAATGACACTATTGTTAATATAGCCCAGAATTATATTAGCTTTTTGAGGACTACATCACACTGTTAGTTCATATTCAATTTGTGAACCACTGTAATCTCCAGTTCCTTTTCTGTGGTACTACTGCCTAGCCAGTTATTCCCCATCTTGTATTTGTGTTTTTCTGTCCTAAGTGTAGTTCTCTGCACTTGACTTCATTGAATTTCATCCTGTTGCTTTTCAGACAAATTCTCCAGTTTGCCACCATCATTTTGAATTCTAATCCTGTCCTTCAAAGTGCTTGCAACTCTTCCCAGCTCGGTATCACTTTGTACTTGAATAGTATTGGACACATCCCACTTTATATGTCCTGTTTGACAGTGAACCATTGGTAACTACTCTGTGTACTGTTTTTCAACCAATTGTACACCCACATTATAGTACTTTCATTTAGACCACATTTTCCTAGTTTGCTTGTGAGAATGTCAAGTGGGTTTGTGGCAAGAACCTTACTAAAATCAAGATATGTCGACTGCTTTTCTCACAATCCACTAGGCCAGTAGCCCTGTCAAAGAAGGAAATTAAGTTGGTCAGGCATGATTTGTTCTTGAAAAATACATGTTGGCTATTACTTATCACCCTATTATCCTCTAGGTTCTTACAAATTGATTGTTTAATAGTATGTTCCAGTGTCTTTCCAGATATCAATGTTAGGCTGACTGATCTATAATTCCCCACGTGGTCTTTGTTCCCCTTTTTAAAGATAGGTGCTACATCTGCCCTTCTCCAGTCTTCTGGGATCTCACCTGTCCTTCATGAGTTCTTGAAGATTATATGAGTTTTCTTCAGGTATTTCCTTAAGTTCCCTAGGGTGGATTTAATTAGGCCCTGCCCAATCTAATTTTATCTAAATATTATTTAACCTGTTATTTCCTTATCCAGGCCTGTGTTCCTTCTCCCTTGCTGCTGTTAATATTGTGTTAAATATATGGTAAAAATTAACTTTTTTAATGGAGACTGAAGCAAAATAGGCATTAAACATCTCAGTCTTCTTGATGTTATCCATTATTAGTTCTTCTTCCCCACTAAGTAGTGGATCTACACTTTCCTTTGTCTTCCTTTTTCTACCAATACACTTAAAGGCCCTCTCTTGCCTTATTTTGTCTCCTAATAGGTATAACTCACCTTGTACCATAACCTTTCTGATTTCATCCATATATCTTTGATCTATTCTTCTGTACTCATCCTTAGCAGTTTGTCCATGTTTCTACTTTTTGTAGAATTCCTTTTTGATTTTCAGGTCATTAAAGAGCTCCTGATGCAGCCATATTGGCATCTTAGTAATCTTCATATCTTAGACTTTCTTTCACAGTAGGATAATTTGCTGTTGTGTCTTTATTTTCTCTGTGAGAAACTCCCTGCTCTCCTGAATTCCTTTTTCCCTTAGATTTTTTCCCCATGGGACCTTACATACCAGTTCTCTAAGTGTGTTAAAGTCTGCTTCTCTAAAGTCCATTGTCCTTATTTTGCTACTCTCAGTCCTTCCTTTCCTTCGAATCATGAAATAGATCATTTCATGATCATTTTTACCCAAATTGCCTCCTACTTTCATGTTCACAACCAGTTTCTCCCTGTCGGTAAGACTCTAGTTTAAAATGGATCTCGTTACTTCCTCCACTTTCTGAAACAAAAAATTGTCTCCAATACATTCCAATAACATACTGTAAATCTTCCATTTTGCTATATTTTTCCAACAGATGTCTGGATAGTTCAAGTCCTCCCTTACTACCAGGTCTTGTGTTTGGATATTTCTGATCTTTGTTCTAGAAATGCCTCATTCACTTCATCTTTCTGATTTAATGATCTATAGTAGACTCGTATCAAGATATCACCCCTGGTTTTTTAAATTTTATTTTCACCCAAAGACTTTCCACTGGCCTGCCTCTTACCTCTGTCTGGATCTCAAACAAGTGTATACGTTCTTGATGTATAATGCAACACCTCCTTCCTCTTTCCCCCACCTGTCCTTCCTGAACAAGCTATACCCCTCTATACCAATAGTCCAGTCATGAGTTTTATCCCACCAAGTCTCAGTGATACCAATTAAGTAGTAATTTAGCTTGTATGATAAGATTTCCAGTTCTTTGTGCTTATTATCTCTATTCCTTGCATCTGTTTATAGAATCTAAGATGTTGAGCAGATTCCCCTCCCGTATTCCTTCTTGTTGCTCCTATAACCCATTTTCCATTCTTCACCCCTTTCAATCCCACACAACTTCCAGCCCTCTGTAAAGGTCACTTTTTTCCTTTATATATACCTGTGGGCTTTTGTCACCTTCCCCTTTTGAACTTGTTGAAAGCCCTCCTCACTAAGTTGGTGAGTTGGTGGTGCCATGAGGAAAAAAAGAAGGTACCATATTTGAATGAATTATATGGAATAACTGCACCATCATTTATCCATATGTAATTAAGACTTTAGTGTAGAAAGTTTATTTGGCAGATATCAGAGTTACACAGGCCCCTATCCTGCAACTTGTTTCACATAGGCAGATCCTCATGCTTGCGTGGGACTCCATTGAAGTGAATGGGCTTCTGTGCAGGGATCCACCTATGCAAAGTATGTTGTTGGACTGCCTGGCTCTACACAAGTTCACAAGGGAAAGACAAATAGCCCACTTTCCCACAAGACAGAGACAAATGCAAGCTTTTCACTCAAGGAACACGAGTGCATGAAACTAGGCAGATCTGGCACTGTGTGTGTGTGTAGAGAGGAAGCGGAGTAGGGGTGTACACGTCATCTTTCAAAAGGTGGTGCATTCTTCACCAACATCTTTCAGGTTTGATTTTTTTTAAAGCTGTTTTTAAGCAATGAGAAACTTTGTTTAAGAAATTAAACTTCGGGGGGGGGAATGAAAATTTTCATTGTCAACTTATTTTTGCAACTTTTTTTAGAGACCTTTTTAATAAACTTTTCATGCAAAAAATATTAACCATCTCTAGTTAGAAGGCATTAGAGGGCCTCTTATTGTCTTCAGTGGACTTTGGATGCAGTCCCAGAGGACCCAAAACTAAAATTTGAAATTAATCAAAGAAACCAAATCCTCAATGTAGGGTATGTAGAGCAATTTTCTTGCTCTGTGTGTATATTTCACTTGTAGACTCGATGTGTGTGTTCAACAACAGCAGTAACTGACACTGGATGTTACTATATGACCCACTATTATCATAGTATCTGAATGCCTTGCCAATAATCTTTGTGAGTTGGGCATGTACTGCTATCCCCATTTCACAGAGGAGAAGCTCAGGCACAATGAGACGAAGGTTACATCCACACTGCAAAAAAAAAAAAAAAAAGGCAAACCAAAACATACCACAGCAGTGAGTCTCAAAGCCTGGTCTTTAGTGCTCACATTACAGCACTAAAAATAGTAGTGTTGATGTTTCTGCTTGGGCTGGAGCTCAGGCTCTGAAACTTGGCAAAGGGAAGGGGTCTCCAAGATGAAGCAGGAATGTCTACACTGTTATTTTTAGCACCATAGCACAAGCCCTGCTAACCTGAGTTTGTAGACCTATTCTCTGAGTCTTATTGCTGAGGGGTGGTTGGGTTTTCTTTGTTTGTTTTTCAGTGTAGACATACCCTTTGTGACTTATCTAAGGGCTGTGGGGGAAAGCAAAGAATTGAAAACAGGTCTCCCAAATTCCAGGCAAGCACCCTAACCACTGGACCAGTCTTTCTCAGTGAGGTGCTGATTTGGAATTAAGGAACCAGCTTAAATGAAAAGCTGCATTTTAGGTTTATTGTTTTTAAATGTTTCCTCACAAAAAACATCCCTTAGAGAAATCTTGTTTGTTTGTGTACAATTTTCCCGTAATTGGAATAAATCACTTCTAAATAAAATATGAATGCCCTCATAATTGTATGAATGTTTGATTGCATTTTGGTATATTTTATTAAACATAAAGTAGAATTTGACTGAAAATAAGTGATTTTATTAGGCAGATAGTTTTATCTACAACATTAAATTTCTCTACTAACTCCAATAGGCTTTAGATCAAGCTCCAACTCCCTATAACCATTTTGAAAAGTGCCGTTTCATGTGTACGTAGCACTTTAAAATGTGCTTTTAACTAATGGTGTCAAGTCAGAAACCCAGAGAGTTGTAAACTACACTGGAAGAATAGTGATCCCTTATAGTAGCTCAGCCACATAAGACATCTAAGTCTGCTACAGCTATAGGATTGCTGAAGGCGGGAGTTCTTTTGTTCAAGAGCCATGTGCTCTTGGTAAAAGAGGTCTTAGGTTCAATCCTGCATCAGCCCCACTGGAATCAGATTACACAATAGTTTCTTGGGGTACTATTATTTTGAGGCTGCACTTCTGAAAGCCATGATTGTACATTATCTAAATATTGGGGGAGCGGTGGAAATGGTTGAAGTCCAGTATTTTGATTCTGGCCTAGTTTAAATTAAAATTTAATGGTGGCTTTGACACTTTATTATCTAAACTTTTCTCATTTAATTATACTGTACTGAAGAAAGAAATAACTTACTTGAGCATATCTTTATAAATGAAGTCATTAAAAGCCTTGAATCATCTCTGCTGCTTTTGTGTCTCAGTTCTCTTCTCTCATAATTATTCTATATTAGCCTATGTATCCCATATTCAATTATTAAAGTAGTGTGTATTCACTGGAGGACACTTCTTATTACATGCATTTCTGATCTGCTTGATGAGGTTAGCTTTGTTTTAAGCATGTGATGCTTTTGCTAATAGATGCAGTCTCCCTTTAACTTTGCACCATTATTGTGTCAATAACAGCTGGATTGGCCCCTGGAATAAGGCATCCCTTATATTCCTGCTGCCCGTTTGGTCCATGGGGGAAGTAATTGATGCCAGCCCTTTTCCTGATGCAGTTTGCTTACTTCCACTTCGTTAGTCACCCACTACTGTCTCCCCGCTATAGTAATTGTGCAACCTTATTCTGGTGCACAGGCATTTCCTTACCCCTTTCTTCCATGCATAGGAGCATAGTCACGGTCCTCATCTGTTTCTGAAAGAGCAGCCAAGAGGATGAGTTTCTCATTTGCCCTGTCTTACCTGCTGACAGAACACTACTTTTCTTGCACTAAAACTGTGGAGCCCTTAACTCAATTGTATTAAATGAGGTAACAAGCTTTGCTGATATATTAGCAAATTGCTAACAGTATTTTAGCAAAAAGGTAGTAGCAATTTAAGACACAGTCTACCAGAATGGAGGGTGCTAGGCACTTCGTAGGAGGCTTCCCTTGGAAGATCAAGCCAATTGAATTAGAGAACCATCCTCCCCTACTCCTATCCCCTTGACACCCAAAAATGGAGCACCTGGTGATTTTTTTTCAAAGTAACTTGCAATAAATTACTCTACACATTCTTACAACTATTACAAATTGGCCAGGGAAAGAAGGGGGTTCCAATCAAGGCAGGTATGGAGATTTATTTTAGAGACTACTATGCCTGTCACAGTAACCATTGGCAAAGAGGAAGTAGGTGGTATTGATGTGACAGCCTGTGCTTGGAAAAAGCCTGGTGCTGGAGATTGCCAGTCACACTCAGCAGCTTGCAGGAGATGGAGAAGCTGGGTCTTTCTGTAAATCATGAATGTACATACCAAAGGAGTAAAATTCTGTACACATTATTAAAAAGGGTAAATATTGCATAAGAACAGCCATACTGGGTCACACCAAAGGTCCATATAGCCCAGTATCCTGTTTTCTTACAGTGGCCACTGCCAGGTGACTCAGAGGGAACGAACAGAACAGATAATCACCAAGTGATCCATCCCTTGTCTCCCATTCCCAGCTTCTGGCAATCAGAGGCAAGGGACACCATCTCTAGCCATCCTGGCTAATAGCCATTGATGGACCTATCCTCCATGAACTTACCTAGTTCTTTTTTGAACCCTGTTATAGTCTTGGCCTTCACAACATCCTCTGGCAAGGAGTTCCACAGGTTGACTGTGCGTTGTGTGAAAAAATACTTCCTTTTGTTTGTTTTAAACCTGCTGCCTATTAATTTCATTTAATGACCAATAGTTCTTGTGTTACGAGAAGGACTAAATAACACTTCCTTATTTACTTTCTCCACACCAGTCATGATTTTATAGACCTCTATTATATCCCCCCTTAGTCATCTCTTTTCCGACCTGAAAAGTCCCAGTTTTATTAATCTCTCCTCATATGGCAGCCCTTTCATACCCCTAATCATTTTTGTTGCCCTTTTCTGAACCTTTTCCAATTCCAATATATCTTTTTTGACATATGACGACCACATCTGCATGCAGTATTCAAGATGTGGGTGTACCATGGATATATATAGAGGCAATATGGTATTTTCTGTCTTATTATCTACCTTTTCTCAATTATTCCTAACATTCTTTTAACTTTTTTGACTGGCACTGCACACTGAGTGGATGTTTTCAGAGAACTATCCACAATGACTCCAAGATCTCTTTCTTGAATGGTAACAGCCAATTTAGACTCCATCATTTTATATGTATAGTTGGTATTACGTTTTCCAATGTGCATTGCTTTGCATTTATCAACATTGAATTTCATCTGTCATTTTGTTGCCCACTCACCTAGTTTTGAGAGATCCTTTTGTAGCTCTTCGCAGTCTGCCTGGGACTTAACTATCTTGAGAAATTTTGTATCATCTGCAATTTTTTACCCTTTTTTCCAGATCATTTGTGAATATATTGAATAGGACTGGTTCCATTACAGATCCCCAGGGGGCACCACTATTTACCTCTCTCCAGTCTGAAAACTGACCATTTATTCCTATCCTTTGTTTCCTATCTTTTAACCAGTTACCAATCCATGAAAGGACCTTCCTTCTTATCCCATGACAGCTTAATTTGCTTTAGAGCCTTTGGTGAGGGGCCTTGTCAAAGACTTTCTGAAACTCTAAATGCACTATATCCACTTGATCCCCCTTGTTCACATGCTTGTTGACCCCCTTAAAGAATTCTAGTAGATTGGTGAGGCATGATTTCCATTTACAAAAAACATGTTGACTCTTGCCCAACAAATTATGTTCATCTATGTGTCTGACAGTTTTGTTCTTTACCATAGCTTCAACCAGTTTGCCCAGTACTGAAGTCAGGTTTACCGACCTGTAACTACCGGGATCACCTCTGGAGCCCTTTTTAAAAGTTGGCGTTACATTAACTATCCTCCAGTCATTTGGTACAGAGGCTGATTTAAATGATAGGTTACAGATGACAATTAGTAGTCTTTCAGAACTCTTGGGTGAATACCATCAGGTCCTGGTGACATGTTATTACTGTTTATTACTGTTGCACTGGAGCAGTGGTTATTAACTTGTGGTCTGGAGACCCCTTGGGGGCAGCTGACTATTTCTAAGGTTTCCAAAGGAGTCCGCACCTCCATCTGAAATTTTTTAGTGGTACAAAAATGAAAAAAAGGTTGAAAACCACTGCACTGACAGAACCAAAACCATGACGATATTGACATGTGTAATCTAGTGATTTATCATTATGCTGCTATTAGACACCAAATACAGAGAGGCATTTCAGTTCCAGCTGTTTTACTTCATCAGTGCAATCAAGTTCTGTATCAGTAATTTCAATTGACCAAAAAAAACAAAAGTCTTTCAGTTTGGTATGTTCACGTAAGGAATCTGCTCTTGCTCTGTAGCTTACTCATTCAGCAGAGGATGGGGAATCGACACATAAAATCTAGTTGAATTCAGTAGCTGAGTATTATACTTTTAGGATATAGGGACATCTTGTAGTAATGAACAGGAAATGTAATAATGAACAGGGAATGAATGACAAATTAGTAAATACAGCCAAAAATATGCCAGCTGCATGACAAACAGAAAAGAAGACCCAGTCCCTGCCGTGAAGAGACAACATAGAGTCACAGGAAAGGGATAAGACAACCAAAGCATTTAACGACTACTCTAGTTAGAACACACATCCTATTGCATAATTTTTTAAGTACGTTAGTTAAGATTGTATTGCCTAGTCTGACACAATTTTAAAGAAGTATTATTACCATTTTCTATATTTATCTTCTTTTTCTATCATAAAGGTCCTGTGCTATTTTATCATCTATTTTTTTGAGGGGGGGGTGTATTTTAAAAAATGCCTCAAACAATTTTGAAACTTTCAGGGCTTGATTTTTCAGTGGGGTTCATCCCAGTCTCTTCTCGTGGGAACAACTTTGCATTCTAAAATAGCTGCATCCACACTTTTCAGTGATGGCAAAAACACTGGACATTATCCAAATGCTTGAGATTATACATGCAAAAATGTGGCTAGACAAATTTATATTTTGTACCCATAATTCATTTTGGGTGCGGTTATTTGCAGGAGCCAAACTGTCCACAAAAGCCATATATAAAAAGCAGGCCCTAAAGGTCTTTATGGTAACATAAATATACAAGATCTGATACTGCCACTCACTTTTTTTGTGGGACTTTAAATGTTAAGAAAAATAGTTAAATCCTGTGACCATTAGGCCAAATATTCAGCTGGCATAAATTGGCATTTCTCCATTTGAAATTAAGGGAGGTACACTTATTTACACCAGCAAAGGATCTGACCAGTGATCTTGAGAATACATCTCATGAAAACCATTCCTATAATACTTTCCATACCAAAAAGAGCTTTCACCCTCGTTTGCAATATGTTTTCATGTGTACTAGAATTATTACACCCCAGTGTCACTTAAAGACTACTTTTTTCTCTGGAATGTAAATACATATGATATGGAAACAATTAAATTCAATGTACCATGTACTGCAGCACAATCTGTTCTCTGATAGGAAAAAAAGTCATTTGCAAAATATAGAGCACAGCAACTGTTCTTTGAGTTCAATTTTATGGTGGCAAATTAGTAATTATAATTTATCATTCCAACAATCTCCTGAAATTTTACTTCTAGTTTCATGGGGGATTATATGCTGCTTTGTAACTTGATGATAAGAATGCCAAGAGAAGTAAAAAACTCAAGAACCTATTATCCTCGTGATGTTCATCGCAACATTGATGGGAATTGGGAGCATATGTTGGTTGAGGAATATAGATTATGTATTTTTTAACGTCCTGAAAGAATTCAAGTACTATGGAACAGCTGAATCATAAGCTACTGACAATCCTGCATAGAGATCACTGCCTGTCAAGAGTTCAAGTTAGCAAGTCAGAAAAACTAACGTGTGTGCAAATTGAACTGCTTTGCCCTTTTGCGATAGGTTGCGGGTTTTTGTTTTTGTTTTGTTTTCGTTTGTTTGGTTTTTGTTTTGTTTTTTTTGCAGGGTGAGGAGGAGTAAAGGTGGGGAATGAAAAAGCACTAGACTGACACTGAAACTAAACTCTTTATGCATCCCCAAAATGCAGTAAGTACAATACAGGCGATGAAAATGCCAGTTTCTATATAGTTCAGCAAATAGGCTCAACCCTCTTTTGAGAAAACAATCTCTGGGTTAGTTCTGTCTGTCTAGATACCCCCATGTGCCTCCCATCATCAAGGGGTTTGTTTCCTTATAAAACACTTTCCAGCTGAAGGATACAAAAATGTTGCTAAACTGAAAGCCTTACTTAATACTTCACATTTCAAATGCTTTAACTGGTTTCCTTTTTCTGTGTCTTTAATAAAAGATTTTTAAGGATTTTTAATGGTGTGTTTGCCCTGGTGCTAAGCAGGCTGAGGTCTCTGTATATCAAACCCCAAACCTTGTTTCCAAGTATTTAATGTTGGGCAATGAGTGAATTATTTTAATACCTTTGACCCATATAACCAATCAAAATTACTACAACAGTACCTGGTGGCAAGAGGTACAATAACAAAGAAGCACTTGAATAAAAGTGACTAAAATATACTCAGCTAAAATTTCCAGACTGTGTGTGCAAGTAAAGACGGTCCTCCTTTACCCTCACCCATTCCCTTCACTCTGCTTCCCCCTTTTCTCCTTTCTTTTGTCTCCTTTGTGTGGTACATTCTCCGCTTCCTTCTCTCTTTGGTAAACCCTCTCCTCTCTTCTCCTCCCCCCCCCCGCCCACCTCCTTCATTTCAAAGTATCTTCATTCTAAACCACATGCATTCAGTGAACTGCAGAAACTCAAAAGCACAAATTGATATCCTATGTGTAAACGATCAAAGCTTTAATTATAAGGTTTCAAGTCAGCTTAAGTCAATTGCATGGAAAAAAGGAATGATACAAGGTACAATACATTGTTTTGCGCACATGTGTTGTACAGCTTTTCTTGTAATCAATGGAGCACCTGTGCTTAAATGGTCTTCTGTCTTGTCAAACATAGTGGGTCAGATCTTCAGCGGTCTTCAGTGGAACTAGGCTAAATTATACCAGCTGATGATCTTGCCCTATGACTAACTCTACAATTACCCAGTCTACAATCTTTCCTTAGAAGTGATCCTACATAAAATGCTGGACAGCAAGCAAGCAAGCAAGCATGGTCAAAAAATATGTTCTAGTTCAGGTCAGTCATCTATTACAATTTTAATGCCAGTAGTTTAAGGGGTTGTGACTATTTCATATCAGGTCTCCCCAAGATGAATTTGAGGTTCTTTGTCAGTGGAGGTGCTATACAGAAAGAGGAAATCAGCCATTATTAATTAAAAAAAAAATTAAGGTGAGCGTTGGACAAAGCAAAAGCAAACAAGACTATTGTCTGATTCAGCTGCAAGTGATTAATTGTATTTTAAAGTCCAGTACAGCAAAATCTCATCTTTCTAAAACACTCTGGTATCCAGAACAAAGTCATGTCGTCTGGTACTGATCTGGATCAAAGAGTGTTTCAGAAAAGTGAGTGGATATTAAAGGCTGCTAGCCAGTTTCCCTTGGCAAGGAAGAATGTGTGGAGCGGAACATTCTACCTCACTTCCCTATTGGGTAAGGTTTTGCACATACATTTTCTTCACAGCAGAAAGAAAAATAAATGTCTTGTGCTGGGGAAAACTGGCGGAGAAGCAGAAGAAGGCAGAATGAGATACGAGAGAAGGCCTCCAGGATCCTGACACAAGGAAGAAAGGAAAGCAGCAGAATACGAACCCTGGACTTCAGAAAAGCAGACTTTGACTCCCTCAGGGAACTGATGGGCAGGATCCCCTGGGAGAATAACATGAGGGGGAAAGAAGTCCTGGAAAGCTGGCTGTATTTTAAAGAATCCTTATTGAGGTTATAGGAAATAAATATCCCAATGTGTAGAAAGATTAGTAAATACAGCAGAAAACCAGCTTGGCTTAACAGTGAAATCCTTGCTGATCTTAAATGCAAAAAAAGAAGCTTACAAGAAGTGGAAAATTGGACAAATGACCAGGGAGGAGTATAAAAATATTGCTCAGGCATGCAGGAGTGAAATCAGGAAGGCCAAATCACACTTGGAGTTGCAGCTAGAATAACAAGAAGGGTTTCTTCAGGTATGTTAGCAACAAGAAGAAAGTCAAGGAAAGTGTGGGCCCCTTAATGAATGAGGAAGGCAACCTAGTGACAGAGGATGTGGAAAAAGCTAATGTACTCAATGCTTTTTTTGCCTCTGTCTTCACGAACAAGGTCAGCTCCCAGACTGCTGCACTGGGCAGCACAGCATGGGGAGGAGGTGACCAGCCCTCTGTGAAGAAAGAAGTGGTTCGGGACTATTTAGAAAAACTGGACGAGCACAAGTCCCTGGGGCTGGATGCGCTACATCCGAGGGTGCTAAAGGAGTTGGCGGATGTGATTGCAGAGCCATTGGCCATTATCTTTGAAAACTCATGGTGAACGGGGAAGGTCCCGGATGACTGGAAAAAGGGCTAATGTAGTTCCCATCTTTAAAAAAGGGAAGGAGGAGGATCCGGGGAACTACAGGCCAGTCAGCATCACCTCAGTCCCTGGAAAAATCATGGAGCAGGTCCTCAAGGAATCAATTCTGAAGCACTTCGAGGAGAGGAAAGTGATCAGGAACAGTCAGCATGGATTCATCAAGGGAAAATCATGCCTTACTAACCCAATTGCTTTCTATAACGAGATAACTGGCTCTGTGGATGAGGGCAAAGCAGTGGATGTGTTATTCCTTGACTTTAGCAAAACTTTTGATACGGTCTCCCACAGTATTCCTGCCAGCAAGTTAAAGAAGTATGGGCTGGATAAATGGATTATAAGGTGTATAAAAAGCTGGCTAGATCATCAGGCTCAATGGGTAGTGATCAATGGCTCCATTTCTGGTTGGCAGCCGGTTTCAAGCGGAGTGCTCCAAGGGTCGGTTCTGGGGCCGGTTTTGTTCAATATCTTCATTAATGATCTGGAGGATGGCGTGGACTGCATCCTCAGCAAGTTTGCAGGTGACATTAAACTGAGAGGAGTGCTAGATATGCTGGAGGGTAGGAGTAGGACATAGAGGGACCCAGACAAATCAGAGGATTGGGCCAAAAGAAATCTGATGAGGTTCATCAAGGACAAGTGCAGAGTCCTGCACTTAGGACAGAAGAATCCCATTCACTGTTACAGACTAGGGACCGAATGGCTAGGCAGCAGTTCTGCAGAAAAGGACCTACGGGTTACAGTAGACGAGAAGCTGGATATGAGTCAACAGTGTGCCCTTGTTGCCAAGAAGGCTAACAGCATTTTGGGCTATATAAGTGGGGCATTGCCAGCAGATCGAGGGATGTGATCATTTCCCTCTATTCAACATTGGTGAGGCCTCATCTGGAGTACTGTGTCCAGTTTTGGTCTCCATACCAGAAGAAAGATGTGGAACAATTGGAAAGAGTCCAGCGGAGGGCAACAAAAATGATTAGGGGGCTGGAGCACATGACTTATGAGGAGAGACTGAGGGAACTGGGATTGTTTAGTCTGCAGAAGAGAAGAATAAGGGGGGATTTGATAGCTGCTTTCAACTACCTGAAAGGGGGTTCCAAAGAGGATGGATCTAGACTGTTCTCAGTGGTAGCGGATGACAGAACAAGGAGTAATGGTCTCAAGTTGCATTGGGGGAGGTTTAGGTTGGATATTAGGAAAAACTTTTTCACTAGCAGGGTGGTGAAGCACTGGAATGGGTTACCTAGGGAGGTGGTGGAATCTCCTTCCTTGGAGGTTTTTAAGGTCAGGCTTGACAAAGCCCTGGCTGGGATGATTTAGTTGGGGATTGGTCCTGCTTTGACCAGGGTGTTGGACTAGATGACCTCCTGAGGTCCCTTCCAACCCTGATATTCTGTGATTCTATGATTTGTAAAGCTGCTGCGCACCTTGGGAGTGAAGATTTACAGCAGCCTGTCCTTTAGATCATAGAAGGTCTGCTGGAGCTTCAGAAATCTCAGCAGTCCTCTTCTCCAGCACATGCAGACTTTTAAGTTGGCCACCAGTCTTTGTGCTGAAGTTGCCAGTGCCTACAGTTTTCTCTAAAGCAAATATCGAGTTAAGTCCTGTGAGTCACTTAGTGTATCCCGTGAAGTGTGAAACATCAAATTCCCATGAGTCGGAGCTGAGGACTTGGTACTTCTCAGGATGTTAATCACTTTGCAGGCCTTTTAAGTGCCAACAGGCTTCAGCAATGTGAATGTGAATATGAACTTCTGTGCATGAAAGTCTTCATACAAAAATGTGAAGGCTTCATTACATGAGGACTGCTGGGTGACTTCAGAAGGAAGAACTGGAGTAGGGGAACATTAGGATTCCTAAAATTCCTTGACTCTAGGGTTCTTTTTCTCACACTTTCTTCCTCTCAGAGCTCGCCATGGCTGAGCCAGACACCCATAAGTAAACTAGCTGGCTACCTGGATAACTGAGGTTCTGGTCCTCAAGGCTTTTGAAGTTTACAAAGCCAGCATCCCCAATTATTGCAAATGTCTCCCACAGACCTTTGGATTGAGGCTGTATACCCCATAGTCTGTAAAAGTCCTTCGTTTTATATGCTTGCTGAAAATTTTTCACGAAAGCAGGGAAGAATTCCAATACTTAGCTCAATATTTTGGAAAGTTAATGAAAGTTCCTGAAATGGATGCTAAAAACTGCTAATACAAGGAAGAAATTTCATTGACTGTGTTAAAAGAGCAAGTCTGCCTTTGAAAAACAGTTAGATTTCAGCAACAATGAAAAAACATTCTGTAGGTAACATTTGTTTCTTATAAATCTAAGCTCTTGAAGGATAGCAAGAGTATTACATATCAGAGAAACATTTTTTAAAAAATACTTTGGATTTTGAGGTCCTCTTTGATTAATACAATAAAAAACTATAGAACTGGGAATTAACAATTCATTGACACCTAAAATGGCTAATGAAATATTTTGTTGCACTTCATTACTATCTATAAACATAAATATCAGAAATTTCCTCTTCACCTCATCAAAAATTGGTTAATCTACAGCATGGTTTAAACAGCCAGACTGATTGGATGATGGATAGCAAACCTTTATGTATTGTAGATAATCCTTCATAGAATATTATTAGGCTAGCACTGAGAAAATACAGTTCAGGAATTTAATTAAAGTGCCTATTATTAAGATATAACTATAAAAATCTTGTCATCTGTTTGGTAGATATTTAGCTTATATCCAATGCTAATTATTTTCAACTGATGTGACAACTAAATCTTTCACATTTTCAAGGTCAAATCAAATAAGAATAAAGTGCTTTCCTTTTTGTTTTCATCCTAAAAAACATTGAAAAGGCCCTTATCTCCTGTTTTTCATAAGGTGACTTCTATCAAGAAATATAAAAAGAATAGTGTCTTAATAAGATGACAGCATTTATGATTGTGCTATATCTGGAAATGGGATTTGCATATGCAGATTGTCTTCTTGTTATAAGCAATGCTGTGAAAAACACTGTCAGTTACAGATTCATGATTATACCGGGATTAATTTATATTTTCCTTTCATTAGACGGATGTTTTATAGATAGATAGAGCTGAGTCAAATGCCATAAATATAATTGTAAAGGTTTTGTAATTAAGCACTACCGTACTTAACTCCCCCTTTTCCTGATTCTCCTCTGGAGCAAATCACAAGTACACTAAAGTCAATGGAGTTACACAGGTCAAATACTGGATAATTCTGAATAAAATCAGGCATTTAATATTGTGTAAGTGCTACCATCGTGGTCAAGGACCTCCAGAGCTAAACAAGTCTTGACAGCTTAAGCTAAAGTTATCGCTGGGTGCTGTAACAATCTTGCATTCTCCATGTATCAGGCACCTGTAACATACCTATGAAAGAAATTGTTTGGGGTGTATTTTATTGCATGCTTTTCATACACCACACTTCCATGGACTCTTGGTTTGGCAATCACAGAGCAGTACAGAATACTTCCAGAAGCTACCTGTGTATCTCATATAGTATATCTGCAAAATAACATGTGTTCATGTCATTTAAGACTGTAGGCTAGATTTCTAGATGGTGTATAGCAGCATAGTGCATGAGTTGTCTCTTCATAAAAAATAGCCATTAAAAGGAGCTTCACCTGTCTCCATGCTTCCAGCAGGAAGGAACTTTATCTAGAAGTAATCCTCAGGAAAATGCATTTCAAAAGGTGATTGGACTATAAAAGTGAACACACACACACCACTAAGAAGACAAAGGAACCAGCCCTTTGACATTGTGGGAGATCTGAGAATTTGGTCAGCCATGTTGCTGGGAACCTGTGGTAAGGATTTTACCTTGAACCAAGTCTAGCTTGTAAAGTTTTAGCTACTAGAAAGTGTTTTATCTTTCTCGTTTAACCATTTCTGACTTTAATACTTTATACTTGTACTCATTTAAAATCTATCTCTGCGTAGATAACTTGTTTTGTTTTTTTTAATATGAACTAATCTAGTGCTGTGTTTAAACTGAATGGTTTGGAACTCCATTTAAAATAGCAGACAGTTGAATATTGACCCTTTACAAAGGCAATAGACTTCTAATATCTCAACTACCTGGGAAAGGACTAGCTAGTGCAGAACACAAGTTATGGGGAAAATTTAGAACAGGGAGTATGTTGGGGTCACTCTGCAAGTAGTAACCAAGGTTACTGAAAGCCAGAGTGTGTGTGGGGGTGTTGCTGGTGTCGGGACTATCTAGCGCGCGCACACACACACATGCACACACACACACTAAAGGTGTGACTTGCATGCTGTTAGGTTGTTTCTGAGTGACCCAGGCTGGGAGATTCAACAGCAAAGCATTGTGAGGCTTGCAGGGCAGGCAATTACACAACCCCTCGCTGGTCTGGATGTCACCCTGGAATGTAATATGCTCCCAGATGCAATGTAGACATACCATAAGATTTTGAAGGTCTTCTACTGTCTTTAGATAATTTTCCAACTGTACATGGAAATGTCATAATCTCTATGGCTAGAAATCACCAAAACATTCTTTCTCATGCTACTTAAGAAGTTTGCAGAAAGGTAAAAACCTGCAGTAGTAGCTATGAAGCTGGGAAAGGCACTTCGGCCCCAATCCTCAACAGTATTTAGGGAATAATTCCCATTGACTTCCCATATGAGTTAGGCACCTAAATATCTTTTAGGATGTCCATCTTTGTGTCTTTCCTAGCTGCAGAGTTTCTAAGATTCATCAGAACAAGGAACCTTGCTACACACTTGATAAAGTATTGCTACTCATTCAGTACAACGATCAAGCTTTGAAGTGCCACAGCTCACATCTCTTTCATCCTGCCTCCTTCTACACAGACTACCAGTTAGTGCAACTCACACTGGGGAGCCGTTATCACACAAGTATTTCTATTCAGAGGGACTTCTGGCAGGAGTAAGGGCTCGTCAATATAAGTAATAGAGTTGGTCAAAAATGTTGTTTATTTTCCAAGGAAAAATTTCAAAGAAAAAAAATTGCTTGTTTTAATTTTTTTCGCACAAATGTGTGTAGGGAAAAACTGGATATATATTTTCAGTTAAGACAGTTGAAAACATTTTTTTTCCAATTGTCAAAATCAAAAATATTTGCAAAACTTTTCTTTTAATCAAAACAATTGTTTTTAAATTAAAGATCTCTGAGTAGCACTAATGAGTGAGCACTGAAACAATCTAGCCCTCTTAGAAGCACTGGACAGGATCCTCTCCTTTGAAAACAGTTTCCGGCCAATGGGAGCTGTGAAGTTCGTGCTGGGAGCGGGGGCAGCATGCGGAGATCCCCTAACCCCCCCGGCTCTCCCTCCCCAGAGGCCGCAGGGATGTGCTTGCTGCTTCTGGGAGCGGCGCAGGCAGGAGCGGCGCCAGGGTTTTTGGCGCCCTAGGCGCAGGGACGGCTCTACCCATTTCGCCGCCGGTCCCGCGGCTCCGGTGGACCTGCCGCAGGCGTGCCTGCGGATGCTCCACCGGAGCCGCGGGACCAGCGGTCCCTCCACAGGCATGCCTGCGGGAGGTCCAACGGAGCCGCCTGCCGCCCTCCCAGCAAAATGCTGCCCCCCCCAATCCTGGTGCCCTAGGTGACTGCCTAGGTCGCCTAAATGGAAGCGCCAGCCCTGGGCAGGCAGGGAGCCTGCCTTAGCCCCGCTGCACTGCCAACCAGGAGCCAACCAGGAGCCGCCTGAGATTAGCGCTGCCCAGCTGAAGCCTGTACCCCTCACCTCCTCCTGCACCCCAACCCCCTATCCCAGCTCAGAGCCCCCTCCTGCCCCAAAACTCTCTCCCATGGCCCACACCCCAATCCTCCTCCAGGACCCCAATCCCCTACCCCAGCCCTGAGACCCCTCCTAGATCCCGCACCCTCTCCCGCACCCCAATCTCCTGCCCAAACCCTGAACCCCAACCAACACCCAAACTTCCTCCCAGATATTGCACCCCTCACCCCCACCCCAGATTGAGCCCAGAGCCCCTTCCTACACTCCAAACCTGTCAGCCCCAGCCCAGAGCTTGCACCCCTCACCCCCTCCTGCATCCCAACCCCCACCCCAGATTCAGCCTAGAGCCCCTTCCTACACTCCAAACCTGTCAGTCCCAGCCCAGAGCTTGCACCCCTCACCCCCTCCTGCATCCCAACCCCCACCCCAGATTCAGCCTAGAGCCCCTTCCTACACTCCAAACCTGTCAGCCCCAGCCCAGAGCCTGCACCAAACCCCTGCCCCAGCCTGGTGAAAGTGAGTGAGGGTGGGGGAGAGCAAGTGACGGAGGAAGGAGGTATGGAGTGAGTGGGGCATGGCCTTGGAGAAGGGGCAGGGCCTCAGAGAAGGAGTGTGCGGAGGCAGGGCAAGGTTTTTGGGCCTGTGTGATTTGACAGTTGGCAACCCTAAATCGGCGGCTGTGTGAGTGTTGGGGTACCCATTGTCTCTGTGTTGAGCAATTGGCACTTGCAGCATATCCCCTTGCTGATGTTTCATCACTTCATCCCCCACAGAGACGTGCTGGCTGCCACTTGCTGCAGCTCCCATTGGCTGGGAATGCCGAACTGCCACTGGGAGCTGCGAGCGGCTGTGCAAATATAAACAAACTATCTGGCAGCCCACCAGCGGATTACCCTGATGGACCACATGCGGCCTGCAGGCTGCAGGTTGCCCACCACTGCTTTAGGCACTGATGCATTGGCACAGATATATTCTGCTTCCCCAGCACTTCTGCCTCAGCTGTCTTCCCAGTGGAGGGGAATAAAGTGTCTCTGCACTGAGGCATTGGCACAGCAAGTGCTCTGCCACAGAGCTGATGCTACATTTGTTTGCAAAGACACACATGAAGGAAGGAAACCTTTCAAATGCCTGTATCTTGGCAAAGGCCACCCTCACATTCCCTTCACCCTGTGCATTGAGGCCTCTCCATTTAAAACTTCCATCTTCCAACCTCCCCTATCCCACATTCCTGCCTAGCTTTCGGGTTCTCCCGGCATCTCGCTTCATCCTCCTGTTTGGTTTTCCTGGAACACCCGACAGCACCTTTATAAGGAGCCAAAGTGAGTGTGTGGTGGCGGTGGCAGTGTCTGAGGGGTGGGGAAGCTGAAGAGCCATGTAAAGACAGGGCATGGGATGCTGGCAGGGATGAGGTTAAAGGAGAAATATGGGCAGCTATATGGGGCCAGGAGGCTATGAGGTGCAGGTAAGGGTGAGCAGGATAATAGGGAGGACATGTAGCAGTGAGCAGGGATGTGGGAAAGAGGGAAGAGGGCTGGAGGGGGAGAGCATGGAGGAAAAGTGAGGCTTGAGCTGGGAATGGTGTCTATAAGGTTCTATAATTACATTAGCACTGTGTTTAACAGATCTTTGTCCCTAGTACACGTGCAAAATCCAGACTTGTTCTTTGAAAAATGGACACAAACAACTGGAGGGAGCTTGAACGCAGACATGTTTTATTTTAGCTCCCACTATAGTGATAACACTAGACCAATCATAGATAGACGTGTCAGTTAAAGAGCCAATAAACACTGAATTTTTCTAGTTATACCACAGTTAGGCAAACATCTCTGTGCTACTTTTGAAGATACCACATTATCCAGGACATATTTTCCAGAATTCTGGAAGATATGTTTTATGCAAAAGTATTATGCTTTCACATTACTTAAATTACATATGTTTTAGGCCCCAGCAGTGCTTCAAAATCTACCAGCATCGATTCCTGTGCCTATATGGAGTTCCCATGACCTCAGTAGAAGTCTACGCAGGGGCATGTACTAGTAGTTCCTTATGCAGAATCTTGGCCTTAGAAAGAAATCTATTCATTAAACTGCAGAAGTGCTAAATTAAAAAAGCCCTGCACCAGGGGCAGTAAATGCATATAAAAGAAATAAAAATTCAATCCGTTTCACAAAGAAAACTAACTTTAATGGAAGTGATGGCATCTGGTCAATTAAGAAACAACAACAACAAAAAATAACTAATTTACATCAATCTTTGCAGAAAGCTTTTATAATAAAAAAGTATCCATCTATGACTTGCTGGGGAAAGGATGTGGATAGACGAGTTACCCTAGAGGAATGGGGTTTGATCTGGAAAAGAGGAACAGCATCCTCAGTCATTAGCACAATAACAGAAAATGTATTTAAGATACTCTTTCAGTGGTACCTCGCACCAATCAGGTTAAAGTTAAAAATAGAGAGAGACTGATGGGGATAAATGGTGGAGAAATAGCAGTGAAAGAGAGGATTTTAAACATATATGGAGGACATGTACAGTCATTAGAGAGCACTGGGATGCAATCCGTAACCAGATATCGCAAATTTATTACCAAATGATCTTCGTAATCCTCCTGGGAATTCCTAGTGGAAATGGTCACACAAAAGAAAATGAAGAATTAATCTCTCATCTGCTAGAAACTGCTCAGCTATTGGTAGCCTCTCATTGGAAAAAGAAAAATAGCTCAACCATTGAAGAATGGCTCAAAAAATATGGGAAGTTGTGGTTATGGAAAAATTAACACCAATTATGTACCCAACAAAATAAAGAACAGATAAATACCCAGATATTTGGTTCTTTTATATGGTACTCAAAGTACAATCATCTGAAAATAAACCAGCACACCTGTCCAATTTTTTTGAATTTTGAATTTGATAGACATACCTAGTCTGTTAAATATGTGTACATAGAGATTTCACTCAGTTTAATAAAATCACTAGAAACTACATAGGTGTCGTAATGTTGCTTACTCTGTAATATGGTATCATCCTGTTTAAATAGAAAGATCTGATGACTATATAATGTCTCTTTAAACAAAAGTTATCTGTTGTAGTGATTGTTTATTTCTGATATTTACATGGCGAGGATTTTTAAACGTGCTAAAACTGTGCAGATAAAAAGTTTTTAAAAAATCCTGTACCTGAACCCATAACTTGAATCAAACCTAAACCTTCTCTGAGGTGTGAAAAATGCAAATATCTTCCTGTGGTTTGAAATACACCTCTACCCCGATAGAACGCGACCCAATATAACACGAATTCAGATATAATGTGGTAAAGCAGTGGGGAGCCCCAGGCCCTTTAAAGCGCCACCCGAGCCCTGCTGCTTTACCGCGTTATATCCGAATTCGTGTGGAACACCGGGCCCTTTAAATCACCGCCTGAGCCCCGCTGCCAGAGCTCCAGCGGTGATTTAAAGGGACCAGGGCTCCCCACAGCAGCTGGAGCATCAGGCCCTTTAAATCCCTGCCAGGGCTCTGGCAGCCAGGCTCGGGTGGTGATTTAAAGGGTTAGAGGCTCCAGCCATTGTAGGGATCCCTGGGCCCTTTAAATCACCACCTGAGCCCCGCTGCCAGAGCTCCAGCGGGGATTTAAAGGGACCAGGGCTCCCCACAGCAGCTGGAGCACCAGGCCCTTTAAATCCCTGCCAGGGCTCTGGCAGCCAGGCTTGGGCGGTGATTTAAAGAGCCAGAGGCTCCAGCAGCTGTGTGGAGCCCCGGGCCCTTTAAATCCCTGCTCGAGCCCCACTGCCAGAGGTCCAGCGGTGATTTAAAGGGCCCGGGGCTCCCTGCAGTGGCTGGAGCACCGGGCCCTTTAAATCACCACCGGGGAAGCCGGTCCAGTCTGGCACGGCATACTGGCTCTTGCCAGTACGCCATACCGGACCAAACCCGATATAACGCGGTCTCACCTGTAAGGCGGTGAGATTTTTTGGCTCCCGAGGACCGTGTTATGTCGGGGTAGAGGTGTATGTGTGTCTCTCTGTCACTTAGCTATACCCAACTACAGCGTGATACTGATCCCTTTTAAATCAAGGGCAAAACTCCCATTGAGTTGAATGATACAGTATCAAGCCCTTAGGCCCTTCTTCAGCAAGGTCCAATTTCTTATGCACACACTTAACTTGGGTTCAATGAGAGTAGTTGCATGCTCACAACTGGGCAAGAACTTAACTACCTTGTTAAACTGGGGGCCTAAATTCTGCAAACTTCAATTGTATCACATTTAAATTAACCCTCTCTAATTCTGCCTTATTTATACCATATGTAAGCTAAATATAAAATGTTAATAGAAGTAAAGATAAACAGGAATCTTAATCTGACAGTTGCTGTAATTATTTTCACTGAACAGGTGTGGGAAAGCTTTTGGTGTGCAAACACTACCATGTTTTTAGGAAAGTTGCCAAGAAACCATGGCCATTTGCTTCAAAACATAGCTAGGCCCTGCCTGGCACTTCTCAGGCCACTTAGCATTTTCCATGCTCAAGCTGACTTCAAGCAAGCTTTCCCATAGCACCATGATGAGGGACAATTTGTAACTCTGACAAAGCAGGGGAAAACGCTGAGTACCATTCTTTTTTTTTAAATTTTGAAGTAAACATTTTTCACTCATTTCCACCATTTTTTTTTAAATTTTAAAGCTGATTTAAATGTTTCAAAATTTTGCACCAGTGAAGACTGAGGAAACAGCATAAAGTGTTGATATTTATCTCTTATATAGCAGTTCCATTAGCTCTCAGTATACTTTACAAAGACTGGGAAATGCTGCAGTTCCCATTTTAGAGATGGGGAAACTGAGGCATGGAAGTTTAATGACTGGCCCAGTGTTACCCAGCAAATCAGTGGCGTTCAGGAATCGAACCCAGTTGTCTCCTGAGTCTCAGTCCAGTGTCTTATCTCCATCTAAAAGAGCTTAAATAATTTATCAGAGTGTGTAGCAGGGTGGTTACCCCACTCCTGCCCTGAAGGGCTTAAAGCAGCCCTGGGGAGGGCCATGGCTGGGAGAAAGCAGCTATTAAGCTGATTGGGGAAGCAGCCACAGCTGGGCCATGTCCCAATCAGGCCACAGCTGGCCCTATAAGAGGGTTGGGGCCAGAAGCCAGAGATGAACTCTCTCTCTAGCCTTTGAGAGTGAGGGGCCTGGCTGCTGGGGAGGGTATCTGAGGTGGAGCAGGGCTGGGGGAAGGCCAGAGGAGCTGGGGAGCTCTGGCCTGGAAACCTCCCAGGCTGCAGGCCTAGAATAAGGCTGAATAGGTATTGGGGTTGCAGGGGGCAGCCCAATGGGCAGAGGAAAGCAGCAGGCCCAAACCCTCCTTGCCAGTGATGAGTGGCTTATATTGCAGTCTGCCCCAGGGAACAGGGGCTGATTGGTGACTGGCAGTAGTCTATGACTGAGGCGAGGTGGGGATAAGGGGTGGGAGGTTCCCTGGGGAGGGGAGACCCTGAGACTGAGGGGTGTACGGCCAGGGGGCAGCACCCCAGATAATGGGGCACCAGAGTCCAGGGAGGGACACGGGGGCCAAGCAGCAGCAGGACACTGGCCTGCAGAAGCTGGAGAGCTAATTCTCTGAGATGACCAGCAGGAGGCGCCACAGCAATGAGTCCTGCACCGTCACAGGGTGGCATTGGGGTCTGGTAGATTAATCGCAGGCCTAGGTGTTAAGAGCTTGATCCTGCCCCATTGTAACCAATGGGAGTTTGTCCTTGACTTCTGCAGGAAAAGAATAAGACCCTAAGAGGTCCTGGCTCTGCCTCTGCCTTACAGGATGGGTACATTTCTGGAGTGATGATATTTACCTACTGTTAATAAATGTCAAGTATTATTATTTCTACCTCTACCATTAGGTAGCCTTAGAGCATGGGATCTACTGGTTTCAAGCCCCATGCTTAAATCACCAAATCACATGGTTTTGGGAGTGGCGGTTCTGCATCCTCCTCCAGGATAGCTTTCAAAATGAACAAGATGAATGTTTGCATATAAGCAACTTAAATGTTCTGCTGCTTCACTGTGAACAATCTTCAGGAACCGAAAAAACAAATTTTGGGGGGCTTCAGAATAATACGAAACCAATTGGCAAAATATGTTGCACAATTTTTTATGGTCTATTTTCCCAGCTCTAACTCCTCTAGCCTTCCCAGTCAGAACTGAAATTCTGACTCATTGGACAAAAAGACCATTTTGTGGTGTTGTAGAATCTGTTCTTATGTGCATAGTTAATATGGTTAAGCAAGGGATGAGTAACAATCTTTACTAACCAGAACCATGTGAGCTCAGGATCAACTGCGTTGAGGTCCCAGCTGATATTTCTGTTCTTCACTACAGGCGTCAATATCACTCACAATTAATACAAATATGATTTTATAAGTTAATAAAAAATGGAACACTTGCCTGACTTTTTTTGGTGAAAATAAAAGGCAGGTATCATAGGTGGGTAATTGCCATCTTTGTACACTAATACCCACAACAGAAAATTGGCATTTTTGCAGAACTCTTCCCTTAACAGACACTAATGAAGCACAGACCTATTCACTCTGCAGCCTAGACTTATCCCCATGTGTTAGGGTGGCATTGTGCCCAGTGACAAGGAAGCATGTCATTTTCAATAGACCCAAATGCTGACCAGTGATGGATTAAATAGCTAGTAATGAATTTCTTTGGCAGAAAGGTTTTTCCTTGTGACTAAAATGTCACATTGATGATCAGAGGCTAATTGCATTTGACATGATCTCTCTTCATGAGTGTAGATTAACTCATTCACTAAAATAAAAATTTGGCATGCTTTACAGTAATGATGTTCACTCTTCTCTGCATCATGGATATGAATCATGCTCTGCAGTCTGCTGTTCTTTGCATGGCACACTAGGCACAATGGTTACCTCTTGAATCCTGAAGTTATGCAGTGGTGATCAAACAATAGCTTTCCCAGGTCTCCCTGGATTTCCCCCCTGCCTTTCAGCTAGGTACATTGTACATACATTTGGCTCATTATTTGTATGCTATGCCTTCTGATTCTTCATCATAGAATTGTTCAGAGCACAGTGGTCATGCTTAATTTTTTTCTTCCCTTTTGAAGGAGTATCCGTTTGAGAGAGCTTTCCTATTCTTACACTATGTGAAATATCACTCAAATCTGTCATAAGGGAGGAAACTTTATTTAAGTGTGGCCATTTATTGTTCCAATGTGTCTTTCTTTATTCTTGTACTCAGTCTATGGCTACTCGAAGTACTATATATTTCCCTATACTTTATGCTGTCAGAGATGAAGACCATCAACAGTAGTGTAATGGGTTCATTGGTCCTATCCAGTTGCCTTAGTATTCCCAGGAATAAGGAAATACAAAACTTTCTGTTGAGTTCTGTGATGCTTATAGTTATCCCTGATTTGAGGGAACTAGAAATGGAAAGAAGAATCTCAAATTTCATTTAAAAAAAATTTCTAGCCCTTTTCCTTTCAGAGATAACTTAAAAAATGCAATTCAATTTGAATCAACGTCTGCTGATTATAAGGGTTGAAAGGAATGAAGCAGCTGGACTCCACATCTGCAGCAGAATGCTGGGATGAAGGAAACAGGGAGTCTGATGATTCCAACACACACAAACATACACTCTGTCTCTCTCTCACTTTCTTAATGTAAACTCAACCAACAACACTTGGGATGTACCTCAAAAAATCATCCTCAAAATTCTTAAGCTTCCTTGTGCAAAATGATGTGCAGGAATTGGCTATGTTAGGAGTGGGAAGGTAGCAAAATGTCATTTCAAAAGGTCTGCCCAAAAATGCTAGGGCTGACCAGTTGATATAATAATAGCTCAGTATGAACTTGAAGGTACTGTGTTGATTATACATCCCTCTTCACTCTTACAGCAGACAGGCCAAGACATGGTGAAATATGGATGAACTTGATATTTCTAATTGCTTATACAGTGAGTATTTGCAGATCTGATACACACTGAAAAATGATAATACAAGTTTAACCATAATTTAATAAAAAAGGTAAACCTGTGTTTAGTAATCTTCCAACTTCTGCTGCATGTTCTGAAAGCCAACAGAATCTCAGTCCTCATAAAAATCTCTCAGCAAGGTGCACAAGCTTCTGCTACATTCCAGCTAAGTGCTTAAGCATGCGCTTAACTTCAAGCATGTGAGTACTCCCATTCCCCTTAAGAGTGGAAGAGAGGGACATAGAGAGTCCCTACAAATATTCTACACACTGAGGGTCATATTTCCAAATAGAGGCACGTAGTGATGGCGTCAGTACTATACCCAGTGCATCCATCAGGTATATTACCCTACACATTGTTTGGGTTAACATACGCAACTGTGTTTACTTCAAACATTAAATTGTAGTTCTATCTTCTACCCTCTAGTTTTTTTTCTTTCTCTCCATTCACTGAAGCTATTAGCTGAGTCTTTCTTCCTCTGATGAGGAGTGGGGATTCTACTGGTTAAGTTAGCTAGCAGGAAAGGTGCAATTAATATGGATCATGATGAGCTGAAATTAGCAAGAATGGTCTCAGGAAGCTTAACGTGTCCACACAGCTCCACTTAGCAGCCCATGAAGGTGAGGCAATTGGAGCTCAGGGAAGGGGCACAGAGCGACGTTCCAAGAGGTACCAGGGCATATACCAGGGTTAAAGGAATGTGAGCAAGAAACTGTCGGGTTTTTTTGGTGAGCCCAAAGACAGCTGTGGATTTGTTGTGTAATAGGAATGCATGTCTTTAAAAACAAAACAAACATACCTGTTAAATCTTACTCTAAGTGTTATACTGGCTACCCTTGAGAGCTTGTCTAATAAGTACTTTGATTATCCTTCTAGCATATGGTCTAGTGATACAACTGCTTCCACTATTATTAGAGTGGTTGCAACCAAATGAATGTCAGCTTTGAAAGATGTAATTCTATTTGCTCCACAATTTTTCTTGCTGTAAGTGAGTCCCAGTTCTCCAAGAGCACAACTCCTTATAAGAGAGCTGCATTGAAGATTTTCAGACAAAAGCAGTGGTTGCCTTAGCAACAGGAGTCATGTGCAACCTCTCAGAACCCCTCCTCCTACACTCCTGTTTCCTTGGCAGCAGGTTCCTGTCCAAGTGTATGAAGAGTGAAATTAACGCGAGAGGGGTGGAAAGATGGACTTATCTCCCTATCTCAAAAAATAATTTAGCAAGCTGCTGTCCCTCTGTTCCTTTCGCATTTGGGAATGTCTGACCACATGATCCACATACCTACAGAATCAGTGGCCCTCCCTCAGGCCATCTTAGACACTCCTCTCTGCACCAGCCCATTTGGAGCTGCACCCAGCCTGCTCCCTCAACATACAGATGATGTAAATGTTCACTGACTTATCCACTTGCTGGTGCAGCCCCATTCCCCAGTAAGGGTCTCATGTGGCTCTGCTGGCATCTGCTGGATTCATTTCACCGCATATGAAAACAGGATGGAGCATCCCGAAAAACCAGCCAATAATCTCCCCAGCCTTCTTTCCTAGGAACAAAAAGTAGGTAAATTGGATGTTCCCGTAGGCTGTCTAAGACACTTTTCACTGCATGCTTCCAGCCTTGTTAGGCCTGCAATACAATTAAGAACTAAAGACGCACACATTATATTGTCTAGCTTGCACACAGGGTGAAGGGGGGTTACATTTTATTTCTTAAATAACTATAACACACATGAAAAATGTGCTCTTTGTATTATGACATCAGGGCAACAATAGTGTCTGCAAATGCCAACTCATAAGGCACTATGGAAGGAAGCTTAAAGATTAAGGCCCCAGATGAGATTTTTTTGACAGCTGTTCCCCGCACCTGCACAGAACCCCACTGATTCTTAGACAATCTTTCTACATGAAGAAACAATTTTAAGATTTTTATCTCTCATATAAAAACAGTCACTTCTTTAAACTAAAACCGGAACCATGGGTTAAAACTGAAGCAAACTTATGAAAATGTTTAAACCAATAAATCTATTCCAACAACCAAGAAATCATGGGCTCACTTCAATTAGAACTTCTAAAAGTCTTAAAAATTGGATAGATGATGTCCCATTTTAAGGGCTTATTCTGTTCCTGCTGAACTCAATGAAAATTTTGCTGTTGACTTCAGTAGGAACAGGATCAGACATGCTCCCCCCACCATCTTCTTCAAACAGTGCTTCTCAACCACTGGTATGCATGCCAGTGCTAGTACTGAAGGATTTTGTGACAGCTAATCTAGACATCCCATCCCAACTTTAATAATGCATCTCTGTGCTGGACCACTGCTACCTGCCTCCCAATCATTTTTGTTCACTCTAACCTACAGAAAAGCTTCAGATGTCTTGAAAAGAGCCTGGGGTTTGGAGCTCTACAAATGACATTGCTAAGTAGAGGTGAGGGGCACTAGCTAGGACAAGTGAGGTCCTTCTGTAGCAACTCAGTACAATTGCCTGAAAAAAAAATAGGAACCACACTCCAAAAACAGCCACTGTATTAAGCAGATGAATTTATTAATTCCTTTTTAATACAATTTCTGGTAAGTGTATGTACTGCTTACTTAAAATTCTCCTTTTGGTTTTCAGTCGATATGGTCTTTTGCTGTTCCTGGTTTAAACTGTTGCATAATGCTGTTAACCAGCTACTGGAGGCTGTAGCAGAAGTGACTCTCAGCACCATGACAGATGTAGTGAAGTCTATATACTGTGATTAAGGCTTGTAAAGTGCTTTGAGAGCTTCATATGAAAAAGTACTATGGAAGAACAAATAATTGTATTATTATTTAAATCTAGTTTGTTAGTTGTATAGTAAAATGGACATTATGGGGTTAACTGGTTGACTCGGAATATTTTGGGATGGAGTCATGCCCCAGCCATCCCTTCCGTACTGTTTTGTAAGTGGCGGGGAGAATGTCTCCTACCCACTCTGTCTTGTTGTACAGTTGAATAAAGCAGCAACTTCCCAGCCTGGAGTGCTGTGACCAGAGAGGGATTGTGGTTGTACTAAGTGGTCCCTTTTCAAAACGTTGTCTCCAATATTACAGATTTGCTTTAGTGTTTTCTCCTTTTGAAAACTAAGAGGAAGGTGGTGTTGATAGCATATCTAAATATTTGCCAATGGGAGTCATATAATCACAGCTGCATATTTTGTGCTTGCATTGATGTGCAAGGATTTTCTGATGACTAGGAGATCTTATGCGTGAGACAGAGTGAATGTGTTATTGTTCAGATTGAATTATAAAAATGGAAATTAGAGCCAGGATTTCTGCAGTAACAAATGGCACTCACACAAAACAGCTAAATATAATTTATTGGGGGAAGATAGCATAATTTTATTGCAGAACTGTCAATCATTATCAGAAAATGTTACTCCAGTCAGTAACAGCCACAGTTAGCCATACAGAGTCAGCTATTTTTCTTCCAGTCTACTTCAGAACTACAGCACAGGAGTTTAGTTATTGTTGGATTGGCAGTGGAAATCCAGTATGTGATGTGATACAACCTAGGGCAGTGGCTCTGCTGATGATAGTGCAATCCATAATAGCTTTTACTGTGCATATCCAAGTATGGAAACTGTATTCTGGGGAGAAATATAATGGAAGGATAAAAGTTTTTGAGGTGTATTTGTAATGTAGATACTGAAATTTGTGCAGCCAACATCCAAGTGTTTACTGGAATTTCATGTATTAAACCCTGAAAGATAAAAGTGAATTTTAATTTACATAATTGTCTCAACTTTGGGGAAAGTCAATTAAGTTAAATGCCTGGAGCAAGGCCAGAAAGAACAGCTCAGTGATCTAACCATGGTTGAAATATTAAGACTCCCTTAGGGTCTGTCTACACTGCAATAAAACACCCCTTGCTGGCCCATGTCAGTTGACTCAGGCTCATGGGGCCCGGCTTCAGGGCTATAAAATTGCAGTGTAGATGTCCAGGCTGAGGCTGGAGCCTGGACCCTGGGACCCTGGGAGGGGGAAGAGGCTCAGAGCCCAGGCTCCAACCCAAGCCCAGACACCTACACTGCAGTTGTATAGTGCTGCAGCCCCAGCCTGAGTCAGCTGACAGAGGCCAGTCATGGGTGTTTTATTGCAGTGTAGACATACCCTTAGAACGGGGTTTCTCAAAGCAGCCCCCAGTGGCCCGGAGCAGTGATCTGCAGCCATTGGGAGCCGCAATCGGCTGGACCTGCAGATGGGGTACGTAAACACACCGACCTGGCCCGCCAGGGACTTTCCCTACACAAGTGACGACCCGTTTGAGAAACTCTGCCTTAGAAACTATGCACCAATAGGATAATCTGAACTCTTCATCTTTCCAAAGCCCATACATGAATTACCATGCTGTTTCCTTGTATGAGTCTGTTGGACGAGACTTAATTAAGCAAGGTTACTGCTCCACATGGCTCATAAAGTTCCCATGGTGCTTTTCCTAATAAAACCAGAAATTTGTCCTAGTAATCTTAGCACAAGTTTCTCCTCCCAGCGTTGTAATGCAATGTAACAGATATATGTTGGCTGATTGCTGTTAGCCACAAATTAGGAGCAATTGAGGCAGCCCCACATTAGAATGTCCCATAGCTCAGTGGTTAGGGCACTCTCCTGAGAGATGGGATGCCCCTGTTCAACTCAGTCAGAGGGGTAGGGTTTAGGATACACCCCTGTCCTTGGCACCTCCCATTGACTAGCATTATCAAGTGGAGTGCCCCAAGAGTCGGTCCTGGGGCCGGTGTTGTTCAATATTGTCATTAATGATCTAGAGGATGGCGTGGACTGCACTCTCAGCCAGTTTGCAGATGACACTAAACTGGGAGGAGTGGTAGACACACTGGAGGGTAGGGATAGCATACAGAGGGACCTAGACAAATTGGAGGATTGGTCCAAAAGAAATCTGATGAGGTTCAACAAGGACAAGTGCAGAGTCCCCACTTAGGATGGAAGAATCCCATGCACTGCTACAGACTAGGGACCGAATGGCTAGGCAGCAGTTCTGCAGAAAAGGTCCTAGGGGTTACAGTGGACGACAAGCTGGATATGAGTTGACAGTGTGCCCTTGTTGCCAAGAAGGCTAACAGCATTTTGGGCTGTATAAGTAGGGCCATTGCCAGCAGATCAAGGGACGTGATCATTCCCCTCTATTCGACATTGGTGAGGCCTCATCTGGAGTACTGTGTCCTGTTTTGGGCCCCACACTACAAGAAGGATGTGGAACAATTGGAAAGAGTCCAGCGGAGGGCAACAAAAATGATTAGGTGGCTGGAGCACATGACTTACAAGGAGAGGCTGAGGGAACTGGGATTATTTAGTCTGCAGAAGAGAGGTGGGGGGATTTGATAGCTGCTTTCAACTTCCTGAAAGGGGGTTCCAAAGAGGATGGATCTAGACTGTTCTCAGTGGTAGCAAATGACAGAACAAGGAGTAATGGTCTCAAGTTGCAGTGGGGGAGGTTTAGCTTGGATATTAGGAAAAAAATTCACTAGGAGCATGGTGAAGCACTGGAATGGGTTACCTAGGGAGGTGGTGGATTCTTCTTCCTTAGAGGTTTTTAAGGTCAGACTTGACAAAGCCCTGGCTGGGATGATTTAGTTGGGAATTGGTCCTGCTTTGAGCAGGGGGTTGGACTAGATGACCTCCTGAGGTCCCTTCCAACCCTGATATTCTATGATTCTATGATAAGATTTTGCCTAGATTTTGTCTTTTGTGAACAGTGGCCCAGATCCACAAAGGAACTTTGGTGTTGTAATACTCAGAATCATGGCACTTAGAAAATCACAGGTACAACACTGTTATCCGCAAAGCCTGAGTTAGGCACCTAGGCTCCTATACAGTGAATAGGGAGAGAGAGGCACCTAACAGTGCAATCCACAGAGCCAGCACACTAGGCAGTGAGCCAACTAAGGTAGCCAGTGATGCATACTGACAAGATGGGTGTATGTTAAGCCCCCACCTTCTCATGGAGATGGGTCCTAAGTCTGACCTGCAGGGAGGTTCCTAGTTCAGCTTGCAATTCATCATCCAAGGGGAGTTAGGTAGCAGAATGCCTAAGTTTCATACCTACAAGGCCCAGGAAGAAAAAACCGGAGACCCGCAGTTCAAGTCCTCCCTACTACTGACTTGGGTTCCCTGCCCAAGATAACAATGGGAGATGCATAACAGGGGTGCATGGTAAGCCTCACCCCTCTCATGGAGACAGGGCTGCTAGGAGGCATAATGGTTAGGCCTCTTACCTGAGATGTGGGGATCCCAGGATCAATTCACCGCTCTCTGCTAGAGAAGGAGAAAGGATTGGAATGGGGGTCTCCCACCTCAGAGTTGAGTGCTCTAACCTCATTTCCTCTCTCTCTCCCTCCTCCCCATGTGACTATTTAAGTATTTATCCACAGTGGAACAGTCATTGGGTGATAGGGAGAGTGATTCTATAAGGTGGGAGACCCAGGGTCCAGTTCTGCAGCTCCAGTGAGTCTTTCATTAGTTATCCACAGTGGAACAATTTCATCAGGAGAAATTAAGGGAGTCTTATGTTAGACTATCCCATAGCTCTGTGGTTTGGGCACTCTCCTGAGATTTGAGAGGTGTAGGTTCAAATCCTCCTCTCACGCCCCCGCCCCCGAGAGAGAAGGGGAAATTGAACTACTCTCACCGATCACAGGTAAGAGCTCTAATCACTGCACTAAAAGTTACAAAGTATGGACACCACCGCCATGGCCTCCTCCTCTGGCTGGATTTTGAATGGGACCTGAGCTGGTAGGCAGCCTCTGAGCATGCCTACCTGATTGGGCCCCACACATGACGTAGGCAGACAAATGTCTGTCTTTCCCAATTCATGAATCTGTTTGGGGGCTTCGGTGGGAGACAGGTCTCTGGGTGCCTAGAGAAAGGTAACAGCACGTATGCCTAGAGGCAGAAACATAGGTACCAAGGGAACTTTTACTTTGAAAATGGGTGTCAAATGAGTTTGTTGTCTACCAGGTTCGGAAGGAGTTGTGTGGATGACAGTCCACCCAAAACTGAGACTTAGACACCTAAACTCGAGACAGGCTGCTTAATACCTTTCTGGATCTGGGCCTTCATGTATATAACTAAAACTAGAATGTATGCTTCATAATTATGGTTCTGTGTGAAACAGGGCGTAAAATTGAAAAGAAAATGTGTATATTCGCTATTGGCGAGAGCACATGTAGCTGTTTTTGAGTTTTTGACTGCATGACTGTTATGCTCTGGTCATAATATAACAATTTTAATACTCATAATTAATTTTTAGAAATGATTAGTACAAGTGCAGAGAAGCTGAGAACAAAAGCAGGTGTCAAGCACTGTACAAACATAGTCAGAGACAGTCCCTGCCCTGAAGAGCTTACAATCATCTATATAGACAAACAGACAAAGAGTAGACGGGGAAACAGAGACACAAAGGGGTACAGTGACTTGTCTGTGGTCACACCTCAGTTGAGTGGCAGAGCTAGCATGAGAAGTCAGATCTCTTGTCTGCCATGCCAGTGTCTTATCAATGAGACCACTCACGAGGCACTGTATTTAGTTTACAATTCATTCAAACAATTCATTCTAGTCTTTTAATAGCCTTGGCTTTGTGGGACACAAAACAGCTTGTTAGTTTCTTTCAGGGGCACAATGGGAATAGGAGCTGCAAGAAATTTGCCTTCTAGAATCCCCCGCAAAGGGAACAGACCTAACTGCAGTTCATGTGCTGTTCTGTGCACAGGGACAGTACCCTGCCAATGCTCTCTGACATGCTGTTCACCCCAAAGAAAGCTAGGTGGGGCAGAGAGAAGACAAGTTTTTGGATTCTCCCATCACCACACAGTCTGCAGAGGGAACCTATGTTATGCCCTCCCAATGAAGGGCTTGTTTCTCTGGCGTGCTATGGAGCGCTGGGGCCCAGTGCCTACTGGAGCCTCCCCATGGGGGCAATGAATTTCTGCCCTATCCTCAACACAGGTCTATACAAATAGGCACAACCTGGCCCCATGTGTTGCCTCTCAACTGTTCTATGCTGCCTGACTCTCTCTCTCTGGCAGTGGGAGGCTGTGGGAGAAGTGCTGGACAGAAGGAGGAGGAATAGAAGCAGCCCCTGCTGCCTGGACTACAGCAGTCACAGTGGCTCTTTATAACTAAAGACAGAGACTGCAGCAAAAATCTCTTCCCTCCCTGTAGCTGGGTAGAAATGTGGGACGTCAGCAAAGCTGTGGAAAGGCATGATGGTGGTGGTATGGAGAGTGCAGGGATTGTGTGAGCAACATAGCCAATGAGTGCAACTGGATGCTTATGTCCCTGTTGGCCAGTTATTTGTTTCTAGTCAAACAATAAGAAAAATGTGAACATGCCCCTCTGCTTATTTCTGGCAACTGTGTGTTGAATTTTCTCTTATTGTTTTACAGTTGTCTAAGGAGAGGCTGCTGACACCATTACTCTGGGCTCTTCCCTGGCCCTGCTCTGAAGCACTGTGTGAAATTCAGCGCAGGTCAGGGAGCAGTACGCAGTGCACAGCAAGACTCATTCTGGGCCTGATTTTCACTTACCTATTTATTCCATCTGCCTCTGGCATCATGAAGGGGCTCTAAAGTAGGTGGTAACAGTCCACAGAGAAAGCCTGCTGGACAGAGCCTTCTTGGGTGGTCTAGAACCAACATAAGATCTTCATACCAGCCATGCTTCCAGCTGTAGTGCAGGGGTGTATTGGGAATGGGCCACAGACAACAGAGTACTATTATCTGCTTCCAATGGACATAACCAGAGTGCACAGCACTGCTATTACCTGCTTGCCAGGGCTTATAGGGGGTCAAGGGGAACGGAGCATAAGTTCTATCAGCCTTGAGTCTGCTCTACCCTACACCAAGGGGCAGGGCCCCAGGATACAGGGAGCATAGAGGTGGCTTAAAGCCACCATTTCCCCTCTTTTGGATGCATGCCGCAAGGGCAGAGATGAAGTAACAGAGATTTGGGTCTGGATATTTCTGAAAAATATGCTTGTGCAGTGAAGGAGAGTGCTGGAAGTAGGACAAGAACCTGCAGCAAGGAGGGGAGAGGGAAAATATATTTGTATTTCAAATATTTGTGCTAATTATAGCATGAAACCGGGAGTGTGGGAGGCAGTCAGCAGCTCCTGGTAGAAGAAGGTGGGCAGAGCAAGAGGATTTGCATTTTAAGTTTGTTCGTGAAAAGATGGCTTAAAACAGGAATGGGATGGGAAAGCACTGATGGGAAGGGCAAAAGAGGAACAATCTACAGACTTCTTAAAGATACGTTCACTTAAGCTTTAATGCACCACTGGGGGAGGAGTTGGGAGTATCTATCTCCATACACCAGCAAATGACTTTAATGAATAGAGATTCACTTTAAATAAAAGTAGCAGGTCACTAAATGGAGCTTTCCAGACCCTCAGAGCTCTGCTTGTTTGTTGTTCTATTTCACTAACATCACAATTGCTCAATTACTAAACAGAAGTTACAGAGCTGTCTTTTTCAGTGATGCATCTGATGTAGCCAATCAGCTTAGAGACTGGGGTTCTGGGAGTGCTTCCCTCCCTCCTGGTGGTAAGTCAAAGGGCCACCGAGAAGGATGCAAAGCAATTCTGCAAAGAGAAACAGAGAGTGTATTCTGCAAAGAAGAAGATGGAGCAGAACTGAAGAGGAAGAATTTTCAGGCAGTTCAGCAGATACAGATATGGTGAACTACTGCTCGGATCTGTGAAAAGTTACAAAAAATCTGGGGACAAAGATTCATATCTTGAGCTGAAGAAGAATCTGGTCTCTGCATTGTTAATAGCAAGTGCTCATTTACTGCTATTTTTGTTGTTAAGTATAACAACCTGCTTGGCACTTGTAGGGAAGGGTCCAAGTTGTAGGAGAAGGAACCAGGAGGTCAGTCTGTGTGCACGTAGCTAGAATGCTAGCTGCAGTTACAGCATCTTTGGAATTACTTCTCTTTATTAAGAGCCAGTTTAGTTTTACTATCTTGGAGTCCTTTCATATGGCTATCCAGCATATGGTACATGAAACAGGCCAGATGAATGTAGGGAATCAAGTGCTGTCTGACTGTTTACATAGTGTAAATGGCAGCAAAATTGGAGAGGACACGTGTGTTGCTGATCAGAGGGTGAAATTGTCATTAAAAAGGGTCTCCCTAATATATGTGTGCATATAGTTAAATCTGATTCTAACAGGAGTGCAGAGGTGCATAAAATCGCACATGCCAAGATTTGGGGCCAGACTCAATAAGGCTGGGACGACAACATGTAAAATTGCCTCTCCCTTTCACCCAGGCAGGGACGGCAGATAGTGTTTCCACTGCCACTGCACGACAGTTTTTCTGCTAGGGGCTGGACAAGGCAGCTGTGAACTCTGCCTCCCTTCTCCCACTTACCACAGCAGGAGAATGGTTGAAGCCAGTTTGCACATCTGTAAAGACAACTGGCTGATTCTGCCATGGAGGACCTCTGCTGGGTCCTATGGTAACACCTGCCAAGCATAAACTCGAGCTGGAGGTGGCCTGCTGTGCTCTTTTATAGTTGCATTTGGAGTTCTAAGTGCTTTTCTGAAGGTAATTCTGTTGTGTGTGATTGTGTGTCTGCTCTTGATTGCTCACTTAAAATGGACTCTTCATAAATCTTGCCCATTAGTCAGTCTGAGGATGGATTCTAGACTTCTCTGCATATTGATTGTAATAGCAACCTGTTCCATTTCCCTTCAAGTACTCTCTCTCCTTCAACCACTTCTCAACACACTGTATAAAAGGGAAGTATTCATACCAAGGCTCAACTAATGGATGCGCTACTTAAAGGAACAAAATAAACTACCAGCAATCTCCTAGCTGCTGCAGCCTCTTTATCTTAGCCAGGCAGGGTTGAGCGCTACATTATTTGTCAAGTATATCTGAAATACAATAGAATTCCCTTAATTGCATCCTAACAGATAGAAAATTAACATCATGATAGATGATTAATTAGCATAAAAGCCAAGGAACAAGTTCAGTGCAAACTTCTTCAATGACTCTAAAAGACTGGGAAAATGACTTACTGAGTTGGTTTAATTCTCATGATCTGCTATGGTTTACAGGTGTAAGCTGGTTAACTAACATACATTTCCCACTGACCGTCCCTCTGTTCCACTTCCCTACCCTGCTTTGGGTAATAAAGTTAGTTGCATCCGAAGAAGTGAGCTGCAGCTCACGAAAGCTCATACTAAAATAAATTTGTTAGTCTTTAAGGTGCCACAAGTACTCCTGTTCTTTTTGCAGATACAGACTAACACGGCTGCTACTCTGAAACCTAAAGTTAGATTAAATATACTTTGATTTTGAGTATTATGCTTTTTTTTTAATGTAGTAATACTTAGACTCTTGCTACTAGGTTTCTCTAAATCTCCAGAATGGGAAATTTTCAGCTGTGCTAAAAAGTCTCTCATAATCTTTACTGTGGCACTAGTTTCTAAACAGAACGCAGACTGTAACATTCCAGGAGAGTTGTTAACAGTGCCTGGAGTACAGAGAGAAAAGTAACCCAACAGGAGGAAGGTTTTTACTTGAGGAAGGCTACCCTTATAAGTCTTCATGGATATTTAATATTTCTAGCTGTCTGTGTTTACATTTCACTATTCTTTCTGTATTTTGCATTGTAACATTACAAAAAGGCATAGGTGCACACAGTGTGGGATTACAAACGTTTCTGTATTGGTTGCAATTCTGTTTTTGTACTGAGCTTGCTTGACTTATTATTTTCCTGTGTTTGTTAGGAACAAAGTTCTATATTTGTGAAAGGAATCTCTTCCCCTTCTTCAGCTTCTCATCCTCGCCGCATCTCCCAGCAAAATGTATTCCTGCAAGCCTGAAACCTGGCATAATCACTTACTAGACAAGTTTCTGTTTCCATCAGAGTGCTAACAAAGAGAAATCTGCTGCCCATCAAGTTTTTTTGAAATATAGGACATGCACAGTAGATAAACTAAAGAACTGTTTCACAGTTCAGTCAAACTAGACTCATGATGTGCTAATTATATTCTGAGTGCATTAAGGAATGACGTTTGCAGTCCCAACACTGAAAAGTATCATAATGCTTTCTCTTGTTAGATAATTTCATCTTGGTATAAAACTTTCTCCTATTACTTCCTTCACCCTATAAAGTCTCCATGCATTGCCCCCATGCCTAGAACTCCCCTGCTAACCTGTTCCACCATGCTGGTACACTCTCTCCCTTCAAGTCTCTCGTAAAATCAAACTTCTTCTGTGAACTCTATACATCTTATTCTTTTCAGTGAGAAACAAACAAATGTCACGGGGGAAAAGTTCATCCGTACCACCCGTATTTCTTCAACCACACTCTAATATATGCCTATTGTCATTAGCACTAGTCAAAAAATGGGGATAACCAGGTCTTTTCTGTGACAACTTTTGTTGAAATTTTTATTTTTGAGTGAAAGGGAATTAAGAAAAATGATTCTTATTTTTTTCACTTTTGCTGTCCCTTTTCCTTTAAAAAAACAAACTAAAACAAAATGGGAAAAAACATTTTTATTCCTCTCAATTAAAATCAAAATAAAAAGATTTCATTGTGAATCAATTCTAAATTATTATTTTTGTCTGTTTTAAATTTTATAAACAACAAATGGGAAAATGAAAAATTCTAACTGTCCTTTTCGTCTACTTACAGTGCAAGTTTTCTGGGGGGTCTTTTATCTCCATGTCACTCTGTAGAAGTCCAAACACACTATTGGTGCTCAACAGATATTAATCAAAATCATCTTATGGTAGGAAAGCATATGTATTAGAACTGGCTGAAGTTTTCAGAATTTTGAAATATTTGATATTTCAAAATTTGAAAAAAAATCACAATATTTGTGCAATTTTTGTCTCCTAATTTTTGGACTCACTATAGAGCTGTTTGAAATTAAATTATTTTTTAAATAAAAATGTGATTTTTTTGTTTTGTTTTGTTTTTTCAACTAGTTGTATTATGGGCACTGTTAAATTATTTGTTTAATCATTCAGACTTTCCAGATCAGGTGACCTTTTTTGAAGATCTAATATTGGAAATAAATGATAGGCACATATTTTGCTTTTTGCTTATATGCTATATCACACTGCACTGGATGATAAGGAAGGATGAAGCTACAGTTGTGAAACTTAAATTCCTAAAGCTAGACACCTATATCCATATTTTGGAATTTAAGTATGCAGCCTGATTTTAAGAACACAAGAACATAAGAATGGCCACACTGGGTCAGACCAAAGATCTATCTCGTCCACTATCCTGTCTTCTGACAGTGGCCAATGCCAGGTGCTTCAGAGGCTGAGGTGCTGGAACAATTTTTATAATGGGGGTGCTGAGAGCCATTGAACCAAATTGTAAACTATATAATGGAAAATATAATGGAAACTATGTCAAGCAGCAGCACTACCTGCACACCCAGTTCCAGCACTTATGTTCCGAGGGAATGAACAGAACAAGTAATCATCAAGTGATCCATCCTCTGTTGCCCATTCCCAGCTTCTGGCAAACAGAGACTAGGGACACCATCCCTGCCCATCTTGTCTAATAGCCATTGATGAACCTATCCTCCATGAAGTGCTGAGTGCCCACTACAGCCAATGAAGTTGTCTATCCAAACTTTGGCGCAATATATAGGGCCTAATGTTTTTCAGAGGTGCTAAGCTCCTAGTTTTCAATTATTTGATTTGGAGTTGTAGGCACTCAATATTTCTCCAAATCAAGCCCATACTGAGTTTTGGGGAAATTTTCACCCACAGTGGGAGTTTTTGTATACTTGTGTAACTCCTTTAGAGGGGTGCTCCTGGAATACCACATTGAGCCTCTAGGGGACTTGCCCTGGACTACAGCAGCTATGGTGGCAGAGGTTCAGGACTCCACTTCCCAGACTGCCCTGGATATAGGGCGGCGATAGGATTGGCTAATAACACTACCAGTAACAATTATAAGCCAGAACTCAAAGACAAAGGGTTTAGTTTTACTTTTGGTTTTGGCTTTGTTTAGAGAGTTATCATGGAAAGAAGCATCATAGACCCTGCTACCTTCCACATTGCTACCCAAGGAAAGACTTTGAGTCCTTTTGGGATTTCTGGGACATTGAATGGTGTCAGCTCAGCAGAGAACCAAAACCCAGGAGGCTGACAAGAGTCATGGTCAGGCTACCAAGAGCCAGCCTAACTGCACACTGGAATCCAGACCAGACAGTCACAAGGACCATGTGCTTGATTGTTTGTTTGAAAAGTGTAAATTGAGAGTGCTTTGTTCCAGGTGGGCCTTGAGTGGGCCTGACTGTTATAAAAGGCAGTCAGCAGTGAACCAGCTGAGCGGCGAACAGTGGAGGCTAACAGAGGGAGTTTGCCTGGGATCTGTCCAAGAGGAGGTATGCTAAGTGCTGCATAGGTAGAATCTCCTTCCTTAGAGGTTTTTAAGGTCAGGCTTGACAAAGTCCTGGCTAGGAAGATTTAGTTGGGGATTGGTCCAGCTTTGAGCAGGGGGTTGGACTAGATGACCTTCTGAGGTTCTTTCCAACCCTGATATTCTATTATTCTATTCTATGATTCTATTTAACTTTGAGTCTGTGTCTTTCATGCTTTTCCCAGCTGAGAAAAAGTGAGAGGAAATATAAAAATATTTTAGGTCCTATGTTGTTATATACATGATGGAAGGCTGGGCTGCTGGGTGGCTGGGTCGCTGAACATAAATATTTTAATTGAAGTGTTTTAGTCTCTCCAGCAGATCAAATCTGGTTATATGCACTTGTATGTCTAGACGCTTCCCAGGTTAATTAGGTTTATAATGTAGAGTCCCTAGTGGGTTTCTTGAGTCTTCTGCTCATCTCCCTTTTGTGGGAGAAGAAGGCCCTAGATAGGATATGTATTTTATTAGCTTTCCTCTTTAGCAATCTTTGCTAAACAGTAACTGAGGGCCTGAAGGAGGCCCATGACATCAATCTACAAATATTTATTAAAAGTGTAAACACCAAGAAAGGAGAGGGATTATTTATTCTGGTATACAGACATGTAACTAGAAGCAATGAGCTGAAATGCAAAAAGAACATTTAGGCTGAGCATTAGTGATTTCAGTTATACCATAAATTGCTCACAAGTAAAGTGTTGGAAGCCCAGTCATTTGGGATTTTTTAAAAATAAGTGGTACAAAATACAGGAAAATATACGGCAAGGAACAATTCTACAAGGTAAACTGGATCTAGGTACTCCTTCTATGAGTTTGTGGTTTCTCCTTTGATTGTGTTCCTTCACATTACAAAACATTTGTCTAGTTGCTGCACATCAGGAATCTTGATGCAGTGCCTGGGTTTGAAATAAAGATTTATTTTTCTGGAGTAGCATTTTTTAAATAGCATTATTTTGAACTCTAATCATTTCATTAGATATTTGTAGCTGTCTTTATAGATATAGGAAGAATTTGCCATCTTGCTTTTACTGTTGCTTAATGCATATTTTTATCATGCTTAAAGAAAAGCTAATAAATAGTATTTGATTATTAAAAAGGATGCTGAACTTTATTTCTGTGTAAACTGCATGTTGAACAGCTGCTGGTGCCACCTTCGTACTGTCACCATGTTCTTTGTTATTGGACTGAGAGAGAGTTCATGATCAACCTTCTTTGCTGTTAGCAAATATCAGCTTCTGCCAAGTACCTTCTGAGCTAATCCTTGAAGTGAATACATTTTTTCTTGCTCTGATGATCTGTCAGATACATCAGGTCAGATCCTCAGCTGGTGTAAATAAATGCAGCATATTTAACCAACATGTTGTTCCAGCCATGATGTAGGGGCAGATTCTGCAACCTGTCTGAGTGTTTATTTCTCTATTTTTATTTTATATAGATGTAGTCATGTGAGTCGTCCCAAACACTTCAGTGGGACTACTCACTTGAGTAACAGTTATATAGCATAAGGGTTGCAGAATTTGGATGAAAGTCAGTTTTCCTGAACATGCATTTTGAAAGGGATCAGGTAAGAATGTCAAAAGATTGGGAATATTTTATATTAATCCTTTACTCTATATTTAATAACTTCTATTCTGAACGTTTGCATAATCTTCATCATCACTATCAACTGTGTTCTGAGATCAGCAGGCTGCCTTTGTGAATCATGACCTAATTATATCATCTTTTTCCAAGTCTCTTGGGTCCTGATCACCTCATGTGGGATACTCAATTACCTCAACTCTATCTGAAGTCATTTAGAAGTACAGGCTGCTCAGCACAGCTCAGGATTGAGCCCATAAATAACTTCAGACTGTGCTTCCACTGGCTTGGTACCTGACACCTTCTTCAACAGATTTTAAAAATAAGGTGATAACAACAACACAATCTGTTGCACACAAATTTAGGCTACTTGGACTGTTCACAACTACCCGGAGTCTTGTTCTAAATATTCAGACTTGTACCTTCTTTATTAACAATATAACCCTTATGAAACACTAACACCCTCTGTCAGTGTGGGACTGGAATCAAATTGTCACCAGTTTTTGGCTGGGTGAACTCTTACTCCATTGTAGATGACCTCGTGAATAATTCATTCCTCATTACATGTGTATGAGGCATTATTTCTTTTTAGAACAAAGCTCTGGAATCACAGGAGTCAGTGGAGGACTGCGTGGCTCAGGGTATTGACACTGAGCTATTGAAACCACTGGCTCAAACCTGGTAATGACCAGAAGTCATTCTCATCTTATTATTGTTTCCTGCTTGTATAAAATGAGTTGGTGGTATCCAGCTAACTGCTAGCAGGGACCACATCACAAAAAATCACAACCACAAACATAATTGCTGGTAGCCTTAGTTGAGAAACCAAGGACTGAATCAGCATGGAGATTTCTCGAAGGATAAGAAGGTAGTTCAGAGAGTTGAAGGGACATTGTCAGGGCAGTGTGGGAAAGCTTAGGGCTTGTCTACACTACTTCTTAATTCAATGTAACTTACATCCCTCAGGGGTGTGAAAAAACCACCCCTCTGAGTGATGTAAGTTATATCGACGTAAAGCAGTGTCCACACTGTGCTATGCTGGCAGGAGATGCTCTCCCACTGACATAGCTTCTACCTCTCTTTGGGGTGGAGTAATTACATTGACAGGAGAGCGCTCTCTGTCAGCATAGTGCATCTTCACCAGACCCTCTGCGTCGGTGCAGCTGCACTGATGTAGCGTGGTAGTGAAAACAAGCTCTTACACTGATGTTGATCACATATACATATTAAAGTATTTATATTTGAAATAGTAAAGTGTATAAAAAAATGGTTCCGGGCCTTCTTTTAAAATGGTTCTATAACTTCATTCACAGAGGTAAAAAGTAGCCATCTGAAATCAAGTGAAATAGATGATGGAGGAGCTTTATGATTACAAAGTGTTCAGTTTGGAACTGAGATCTGGCTGCACATACTTCCAAAAAAGATGGAATGACATGTTTTTTTAAGTCTGCTAGCTACATGCTGCACTCGGAATGGTATGTCTGGTTGGATACTTGTGTTCACAAGCATTATATGTACCTTGTCCTTGAATGACCAAAGAAGGGGGTGGTTTCTCTAAAAGGTTGAGGTTTCAGAATTATTCCTTCACTTCTTCATGAGCTCCTGTCAAAAACAAGTGCCAGGCACTTCACATAAAAACAGCATCACACAGAAGCTGTTTTAGGTGCATGGGCTCTGAGGAGATTGCTGCTGCTGTGTGATCTCAGAAATTTTTCAGGTAATTCGGGGCATGTCTACACTACAGACTTAAGTCAACCTATGTTGAGTTGACTTACAGCCACTGCAGTAATTACTGCAGTGGCTGATGTCTGAACTACCCTTCTTCTATCAGCGGTGCGCATCCTGACAGGGAGCACTTCCACTGACTGAAGAGAGGCAGTGTAGGGGTCCGAGAGCCAGGCTTTTCAGCTCCACTCAGCTCCCTGCATTCAGAGGGGAACAGAAGGCAGCCTCCCAGGCTTCTTGCCCCCCCACTCTGAGTGGGGGCCAGCCACCCGGGCTTCTCACCTCCCTGACAGGAGCAGGAGAGCAGCCGCCCGGGTTTCTCAGCTGCCTGAGATGGGAGCCAGGAGGGTGCAGCCTGGCTGGGAGTGGAAAGCCAGGGCCAATCAGGCTTTAGTTGCCTGGCTTTCTTGTCAACCTCACGGTTACACCAACATAAGCCCTACACCTCCCGTGGAGGTGGAGTTATTATGTTGGTGTAGCAGGTCTCTTACATCAGTGGGACAAGGCTGCAGTGTGTGCACTGAGGCCTGGACTACACTACACAGATAGGTCAAGGTAAGGCAGCATATATTGAAGTATATACAAATTATGTCAGTGTACACACGACAGCCCTGTCCTGCTGATGTCACTTACATCTTTACTTACATTGGCTGTTGGCGGGGAACAAGGAGATGAGAAGCCTGGGAGGATGCTCCCCACTCCCGGCTGGGAGCAGGGAGCTGAGCAGAGCTGAAAGCCTTGTATCTCAGACCCCCACACTGCCCCTTTTCAGTCAGTGGAAGTGCCCGTGGCGATGAACACCACCAACAGTAGAAGGGTAGTGTGCACATCAGCCACTGCAGTAATTACTGTGTTGGGTGTAAGTCGTCCTAGCATAGGTCGACTTAAGTCTATAGTGTAGATATGCTCTGACATAATTAGGTCAATGTAAGGCAGCTTACGTTGACCTAACTGTGTAGTGTGGACCAGGCCTCAGAGATCAGACTGTAAATGGCAGCATGAATATCTTGTAGATGTGTGGCACCAATCTTTTTAAAGATAAAAAAGTAACTAACATTATTAGTCCTTCCTTTTCAGTTATGGTCCCTTCTTTTTCTTGCCCCTGCTCTTCTATTACTGTCATTCATTTTAAGGGCACACTACATTTCTATGTAAAAACAAAATGTAACAGAGCAATGCAACATATAAATGTTCATAACTGAAATATGCAATAGATGGGTTATATGCATCCATGTCGCTTTTTCCTATATTCATATAATTATTAATAATTTAAACAGTATTCCAAGAATAGTTCAATGTATGTTACTAATTCATTATTGAGTTTTTCCTTTGTGGAAATTTCCTTTAAAAAAACACTACAGATGGTACTACAGCATTTTGTGACACTTGGAATAAAACGAAAAGTATGTCACATCATAGTTTTTAGAAGAAGGGTACATGTTATAGTTTAAAATGCCAGCTTGGAATCTGCCTTTATTTTTACTGAGGGGCATGCCCCATTCCATTGAATACTGCGACTCTAACAAACTGTTGATGTACATTGGTAGAACATTAGAGAGGCAATGAAGCCTAGTAGGCTAAGCATGAGACTGTGTTTTAAACCTAGTTCTCTCATTGTCTGTGTGGCCTTGAGCAAGTCACTTTTCCTCTTTGTCTATCGCCTACCTTATAAGGAAGTATAGAGCTTGCTCATGGGTTTCCACTTGAAGGCCAAGATTATAAAAGGTGATTAGTGCCTCAATTTTTGGATGCCCAACTTAATGGGACCTAGTAGTCAAAGATTAGGTGCTCAGCACTGAGTCCATGCTCCAGTTACCACCCCTCTCCCCGAAATCCATGGCCAGAACACAGTTTTAGGTAAAGCTAGGAGAGCCTAACTGGATAAGAGGGGAACATTTGTGGGAAGAGCTCAGCAGATTGTCTGCCTCAGTAAGTAGGGGCCTAGAGAAGCTTTTAAATATATACATATATTGTTGAGGAGAAACACTTTAGAAGTCCATACAATCAGTGCCAGTGCAGGAGGTCATCAGTCAGAAGAAAAGTCTCCATCTTTTGAAGCCTTTAAGAATAGCCCCATGAAAGAATTTTGATGAAATAATTGTGTTAGAAGATCCTGTCCACTCAACACCTGTGGAAGGATATGGCCACCATGGCAAAGGTCAACACCAAGGCGGAAGGAGGGGGACAGGTCTTCTTTAAGCTGGAGGCCAGAGAGGTGGGAAGGAAGAGCTGGAGGCATGGGTGGGTTGGGGAAGACGAGATGGAATAATGGTTGTGAAGAAGAACTGGAGGTCTTGGGACAGATCACCTGGTCTTGTATATGTTGAAGAGTGGAGGAAAGCTGGATTTTGAGGGAAGAGAGAGGACATAAATCCTGGAGGCATGGGTAGGTGAGAGAAGAAGAGATGGAGGCCTGAGTGTGAAGGAGAGAAGAATGAGATAGGTATGGAGAAAGGCAAATGAACTGGAGGCATGCATACAGGAGGGGGAAGGAGCAAGAGGTAAGCATGGTTGGGAGTTGAAAGAAATGGAATTTAAAGCTGTGTATGGCTGAGAAAAGTCAAGAATGCACAGATAAGTAGGACTGGGAGAAGAGTTTAAGGTGTGTGTGTTGTGGAGGAGAAGTTGTGGAGGGACGCATTGCAGACGTGTGGTAGAAGGTAAAGAACTAGATATTTAGGGGTAAGGAAGAGAACAGCTGGGGGTGTGCAGTGTGGATGTGTACGAGGAAGAAGAAAGACAAGGTGGGTGAGGTAATATCTTTTATTGGACCATCTGTTGGTGACAGAGACAAGATTTCCAGCCACACACAGCTCTTCTTCAGGTCTCAAAAGCTTGTCTCTCTCACCAACATAAGTTAGTTCAATAAAAGACACTACCTCACCCACCTTGTCTCTCTAGTATCCTGGGACCGACATGGCTCAACTATAGAGCATAAGAGGAAGAAGAGCAGAAGTCAGAGGCAAATGTCGAGTAGAATGGAAAATGACGCCATAGTGTTTATGTGGAGGTGGTTGAAAAGGAGAACTAGAAAGGGAGAGGCTGCAGATGGTGGTTATGAATGGGCGGACCCCAATGACCAATATTTGTCTAGCCCCTCCCATCTGAGGAAAACCTTCCAGCTCCAAAGCCAAGAGAGCCCAAAGCCTATTTCTCACATGGCTGTAAAAGATCTCAGAGTAGGTCTGGGTAGGCGGGCAAAGGAACATCCAGGGCAAAGGAAGTCAGATTTTAGAAGTACCCTGTGGAGCAGCCAGCACACACTTGGCAGTGCCAACCTGCCTAGGGAAGGAGCTGCACAGCAGAGGAATGGCATGCCTGCTTTCATGGGGCTTGGGAGGGAAGAGGTAGGGCCGAGGAAGGAAGTGCATAACCACTTTTCAAATTCATTCCTTTATTACCAAACTTGGCCTGTCGTCTGCACACTTACTCTCGTCTTTCATGTAGTCCCAGTGTGTGGCTAAGTCACAGAATTAAAAGGTGCATTTTATTTTTCACAGCATGTAAAGCAACAGCTTAGCAAGAAAAAAAATCTATTCAAGGTCGCAGATTGCAGTGAAAAACTGTATTTAACTTACCATCATGAAGGTCCTGGTTTCTTTGGCTTAATTTGAACTCCTAAGGTTCATGAGCAGAAGGCAGATTTTTTTTTTAAAGAACTGGTTCCCACAGGGTAATTTTGAATGTTGTGGAGAAATAGCTAAAAAATCTACTTCAAAGATCCAATTTGTTCCATAATGAAATCACATTAGCTTTCAGAGTTCAAGTCTACTTTACATTTTAAAGATATTTTCTTAAGGGAATATTTACTAGAAATAAAGGGCCTCATTTTTTTTAATCACTTACACCAGTATACTTCTCATGTATATAGGGATAAGCAAGAAAAGTCTGGCTCCGGGTGATTAAGCTTGGGTTATAAAACACTGAAGCACACGGAGTTAGATCTCCCAATCACTGTTAAAGTCATTAGAAGGTTTAAGCACAGTGGTGAAATATGTTTGGAATGTATATACTTGTACTTTATATAATGTCTCACAAGATAGACATGTTGTTTTGTAGAGACTCCTGTAAAGCTCTGTATTGAATAGCTTTATTTTATTATTAATTTATTGTATTTCTACAGCATACTTGGCAGTGTACGCAAGACATAAGGAGATGTGCTCCCTGCCTAGAGGCACAGCTTAGGATGTCCTGGGACACTTGAAAGTACAGTATTATAAATGCCTGTACCCTATTTTACCATAGTAGTTTAGTTTGCCTAAATAAAGACAATTTGTCTGAATACGGAAGAATACTTTATATAACCAGAATAGTCAGATCTCGTACTAGGGAAGAACATTTTGTCGTGCAGGTGTTCTATTTCACAGCAGCTTGTTAGGGCCAGAGTGTAATGAGCTACCCATTGACTTCAGTGGAACTATTTTCAAATTGAGGTACCACTCAGTGTGACTAAGGGGCTCACAATCTGGCCCTTAATAAATGCCCTTTAATAGCCCGATTTTCAAAAGAGCTCAAGGACAGATTTTCAAGTGTTCAACACCTGCCGTTGGGGCCAGAATTTCAAAACTTCCTCTAAAAGCTCTGTGTGAAAATGCATTTGCCAAGATGCCTGTTGATCTTCTTCCTTCAGTTTTAAAAGATAATTAGCCAGATCCTCTGCTGATGTAAATAAGCACTGCGCCACTGAAGCCAGCATGCCAACCTCAGGATCTGGTCCAATATTTTCAAGAGATCAGCTATCATTATGGCCACAAACCCAGTCAAATTTACATTTTATTACAATGTCATTTAAAAAATAAAGACTGAAAAGACACTAATCAAGTCTGAAAACCTCCTCTAGTTTTTGTTGTTCACTTGTCATTGTTGAAAGGATGTTAAGCCTGAAATATCTGTTTGCTACTAAACCTTGAAGTGAAATACGGTATTGCATTATTCTACCTGCCCAAATCCCATGGGACCCAGCAGATTGATTCTTCTCCACCAGGGCTGCCAAGTGATTTCATTCATTTTAGAACAAGAGAATATGAAAAGGGCCATATAAATGAGCTAGTTTCAATTACAGGAAAACACATACCAACATTCAGCAACCAGAGGAGATTTATAATACATAAAAACTTTAAACTACAGCATTCTCACAAGGTGCTGTGGAGGGAAAAAAACAGCATGCCTAGACTAGTGGTTAAAAGATTAACCCTTTGACACTGAACATCAGCAAGATCATTACAGGTATTAATTTTCCAATTAAAATTCTCTTTTGGGAAAAGAAAGGTCAAAACAACTTTATTTTTATTCCTAGACATATTTATTAACATTTGATTACTTGAAAGTAGTTCTCTTACTTTAAATCATGCAAACTTGTGAAATTTAATTATATAATATGTGTAAAAAGAAAATAATCTAGATCAACTCTTCTCTGAGCATCTCAGTTCACTATAAATGCACGATCATGCCTACTTAAAGTCAATAGTTAATAATAACAAAAAGGTTGATTTTTAAAGAGAACATTGATCAGAAGATGGCTATTGGAGCTGACTAAAATTTTACGGAAAAGTGCTTTTATTTAAATTTTTGTATTAATTTTTCCAAATACAACAAATGTACCAAAATACCAGTTTCATCATAATACACAAGGTGGATAAGGGGAGGGGAGGGGAAGCGACATACCTACCTTCAGGATCTACTTTAATCATAGGCCTCTAAAAAGTCAGCCCAAATTGCTTTGAATTTTCTGGGCATTCCCCTTCTGCAGAATGCCAGTTGTTCATTAACTATGAGGTTAGTCATATCACTGACCCAAGCATCAATATTTGGTGGGGACCAACTTTTCCATTTTTTCAGGATTACTTTTTCAATTACCACAGATGCATGTTGAAACTATGCTGCCTTGTTACCATATAATCTCCAGATACCAGGAATATATCCAAGAATGAAACTTAAGGGAGAGGGCTCCAATTTAGCATTCAATATCAAATTGATCCTATGACCTACTGCATACCAAACATTCTTAATACAAGGACACTCCAAAAGCATATGAGACCATTCATTTTTAGTATATTAATTTTACCACACAAACTGAGGTTTAACAAACTCCATCTCCCCAAATCATTAGCCATTTGGGCAATAAGTGGTTCTATATTTATCTTAAGGTTGTCCTGAATATTTTTGGGAATCAGTATTCCTAAATATTTCATATCAGAGGATTGCCATTGACACTCCTAATTTGAGAAAAGACCTTGGTGCGCATATCTGTTAATGCCTAAGATTTCTGATTTACCCTGATTAATTTTATATCTTGAGAGGAGATATAAATTTATATTATATATGAATTATATTATATATTATATTATATTATTAATAGTGATTACAGGGTTAGGAATAGTAACTTGGAGCTTAGATACAAATACAAGAGCACCACTGGCATATAGAGCATAATTTTATGCTCTGTTTTTTCCACCTTGATATCACGAATATGTTGATTTGCATGAATGGCAATGGTTAAATGTTCTAGAGCTAAATCAAACAGAAGAGGAGAAAGGGGGCAGCCCTGCCTCGTACCTCTTTGTAATGGACATGGTAAAGAAATAATATCTTTGGTAAATACCCAGGAAGTCGGGGTAGAGTATAAAACCTTATTCCAAGCAATAAATTGGTTTATTTTGCTAACACATGAAAAAGATAGCCCCAAACTACGTGGCCAAAGGCCTGTTCAGCATCTAAAGAAATGACAGCTAAGGGTTCTTTAGAATATCTCAAAGCAGCAATAATATCAATCAGTTGATGTAAATTATCTGAGGATATCCGTTCTGTGAGCTCTCCATTTCAGCATGGCAACCGATGAAGTGGTGGGAGCATTTGTTTTTTTAGTTCTAACTCCTGCTGGATAGAGTTAACAGATGATGTATCAAACAGCAGAGAGGTATTTAGTCTCCACATTGTAGCTGAGGGTGCATAATCTGGGGGCCTAAAAGACATCTGTGTAGAAGCATGGTCAGACATAACAATAGTACCAATGTCACAGTCAGTAACAGAATTGATCAAACCTTGTGACAGTAGGAAATAGTCCAATCTTGAATATGTTCAATGAGCTGCAGAAAAAGAACTATAGTGTCTGGCCATAGGATTACCCAATCTCCACTCATCTTGTAAGCCTCAGTCGGCCATGTATGTATGAAGTACGTGATGAGTATTAGTGTTTTTATATGGAGATGGAAAAGATTTATTAAGGACCAGGTCTAGAGTTTTGTTAAAGTCTCCAGAGGATGGTGCCCTTGTCATTTATGCTCATTAAAAATTATGAAAAATTTGGGCTCATCCTGGTTTGGCCCACAGAGATTGGCAAAGATTATTATAGAATTGCCAATTTCAGCCTTAAGGGAAGTAAGTCTGCCCTCACTGTCAGATTTTGTGCTCAGAATATTAAAATTCAACTTTTTATGTATTAAAATACAGACAGCCCTTGCTTCAGAATTAACGCAACTAGGAACTGAGAGGCCCACCCAATCTCTCTTTAGTTTACAAGCTTCATGTTCTGTCAGATGTGTCTCCTGGAACATGGCAATGTCAACATTCTCTTTTATAAAATATTGAATATAATTTTCTTTTAACAGAGTAATTAAAACCCTTTATATTCTAGGGGACACATTTAATTATTGGAGCCTTCATTGTTAAAATGTACCAGCTAAACTAGAAAGTTGCTCTGTGAATAATTACAAAATTGCAAATTTTCCTAAGCAGCACACAGCTCTTGCATATCTAAGCAACAAAAGTTATACAGTCCAGGGGTAGGTTGTCGCTTCCCAGGACATATTCTACAGAAGTGGGAAAGAAGCTCCCAGCATGACAGGGTGAGAAAGGGGAATTAAATAAGTGAAAAAAACAAAACAGAAAAAGATAGTGGAGAGAGAAATACATGTTCATACCATACAATCAAAAAGAAGAATCTGTTTAAACAGTCCAAAAATATACACTTAACACCCAAAGGGGGAGGCTGCATCTTGTGAAACTTGGAGATTTTCACAGTCCCTGGGGTCCCAATCATTAAAACTACAGTAATCATCTACTACCAATAGAAGCTTGATACTTTAGTCTATAAGGAAGCACCATCTAATGAAACAATGCCAAATATACATAATTACTGATCAAATGGTAGATTTTACATTGATGCTCTTTTTCTGTAAGTTAAGGCAATAGGAAGTAAATTGGTAATAACCCTTCTACCCCAGTGAGAGAGAAAAGAAAAGAAAAGAAAAGAAACGAAACTAACATATCAGTATCAACTAGCACCCATCAATTTGTTTAGACACGCATATCACATCTCAGAGAACAATACATACATTCCATATGGTTGTATCATTCCATAGATAACTCCTTTTACGAGGGAGGAGGTTGCAGATTTTTTAAAGATATTATTTTGCTTCCTGGGAGGAATGGAATGATACTATCTTATCATTTTTAATATGGAGCATTGCAGAGTATTTAATACAATACTTCAAGTCCATCTTCCTGGCCAATTGTTCCACTTGATTAAAAGCTGCATTCACTGCAACCATATCACAGTCATAATCTTGAACAAAGCAGTATTTTAAGTGCAGGTTCTCCCCAAAACAGTTTCTTTTCTTCCCTATGGATTTCTGCAATATACATCCTTAGTGGTAAACTTCAGGAACTTCACAATCAATACTCTAGGCTGACCTCCTGGAGCTGGCTTCAGGGCAAGAGCCCAGTGTGCTTGTACTATATCAAAACAAAAATCCAACAGCAGATCCATCAATTTAGTTAGCAGTTTAGGGACAAATTCAGGGGGGTTACATTTCTCTATTCCCTAAGGAATACCCAAAATCTTGATGTTGTTACCTTGTCATGAGCAGTTTGCTAGATCAATTAGCTTGGTTTTAGTAGTCTTCATACCATTACAGTTCTTCAGCACCTGTAAATTGTTCTCTTTAAAATCATCTTCCACTTCAGAAATTCTGTGTTCTGCTTCACTCATCCATCTGGATAGAGCTTGTAGCACACTCAGAATCTCAATCATGGTGTTCTGTAGGATGGAAACTTTAGGTTTAATTTAATTACTATCTGCAGCCACCTATTTTATTACATCCATCAGCTGCTTTCCATCTGGCTCAGACACCATTTTTTTTGTAAAAGTCAGGGAGGCAGATCTCTGTTGTTGTTTTAGTGCTTTTGGATTCAGAGAGGAAGATGCAGAGATAGAGGGCATCCTGAGGGTTTCAGAAGTCAGGTGCAATATTTCTTGGGGTTGGATGGTGCGGTTCAGGAGAGGATGTTTGGGGATTCCCGTGGGCCACTTCAGAGCTATCGCAACCTGCGTCCCCCTTGGTCGCTGCATTCTTTGGCATCCTGAAAAGTATGTCTTAGTATTTATCTTTTTATCATTGCATCCCATTCTTACAGGATGTGAAAGTGACAGTGAAAAATGGATGGTTTTATTGATAGTGAATAGTGAATAGTAAGATCTTACTCACAAATTCCACATCTCAAAAAGAATATCCTTCTACTGCAAAATAAAGGTGTGTGGCACTGCTGTGGTGATAGTCTTGAAAAAAATTAGAGTATTAGGGAAATATTAAATCTCCTTTCCCAACGTGAAAATCCTTTGTAGAACTTGAATGCAACTCTTCATTTGTATATATTTCTTAAAATATGTTTGGGTAACCAACAGATTGATAAAGTGACAAAGTCTGTGACTTCTAGAATAGTCATTCAAGTCCTGATTGGTAATAGCCAAAAACTTACTATGTGATGGTTATTCAATGGTAGTAATATTTGTTTGGTCTCATTCCAGTAACCACTGGACTGGTGTCCTCATCAGAACAATCACCACTGTAATTGGGACCCTGGTTTCCAGACTTACTGGAGAGGTCAAGGACTGAGTAGGCATGGACAGCATCTATCTTAAAATCTCCAGGTGAAATCCTGACCCTTTTGAAGCCAATGGAGTCAGATCATCACTCTCCAGATCAGAACTGAGGCATATTAGCATGGCCATACAAGTAAGCTTGTTCAGTTGTTGCATGTGCTGTATCCACTCTGTGGAGAAATATAGGGCTTTGTCTCCAAGTCTATGAGACCAGCACATCCCCACTGTAGTCATGTGCCTTATAATCTGTTCTAAGGAATTTCAACTCTGATTCAGAAAGGCATTTAAGCAGCTACACATGTGCATAAGTCCCATTGACATTAATGGAATTTAAGCACATGCTTAAAGATAAGTACCTGCTTATGTGTTTTTCTGAATAATGGACCTTTGTGTCTATTAGTGTATGTCTGACCATGCTCAAACCTTTCCAAAGTTCCCTGAAGAAAATATTTGAGCTCATAAGTGTGCTGAGGTTTTGTCAGATGTGTTTTAAATGCAAGATTGGTAGATTGCTTTCCCCTCTGTGTGCATGATTAATAAAAAATGAAAGTCTAAAATAACACTTATCATAGGTTAATAGCTACTAAAACTCACACCAATGCTATGAGGATAGATTCAGTACCTAGAGATGAGGAATTGAGAAGAGCTACCAGCCAGTTGGATTTTAAAAGCATCTAATACTGATACAAACAATGGTATTAGTATTTTTCAGTAGTATAGTGCTCTTTCAAAAATGTTATAATTGGTATAGTAGGATATATAGTATTTATCACATTGCTAAAGACACTTTTTAAAAATGTTACTTGATGGATTTTTTAAATCAGGGAAATAACATTCTAGGCCATGCCAAAGTGTTGTCTAATATATTAATATCAACAAAAGTGTTGACACTTATCAGATGTCCTAGTACTCACCAAGGCATGCATGATTTAGTAGTGTACGGGATAACTTCTCAAGAGTAAAGGATAACATAAGGGGGATGGGCGCTATAGGCACCATTTTCAAACTTGAGCACAGATATAGCTAGGAATCTAGTTCCATGTTTTGGTACTTAAATAAAAGTGGCCTGATTTTCCAGAGGTCATAAGCAATCTGTCACTCCCAGCTAAGTCAAGCATAGGCCACTTGGTTAGGAAACTTCATATGGATATTAAGTATCAGAGGGGTAGCCGTGTTAGTCTGGTTCTGTAGAAGCAGCAAAGAATCCTGTGGCACCTTATAGACTAACAGACGTTTTGCAGCATGAGCTTTCGTGGGTGAATACCCACTTCTTGCATCTGAAGAAGTGGGTATTCACCCACGAAAGCTCATGCTGCAAAACGTCTGTTAGTCTATAAGGTGCCACAGGATTCTTTGCTGCTTCATATGTATATTGAAACTGAACCCTGGGCACCCAAACTCAAACATGGTATGATCTGATTTTCAGAAGTGCTGAGTACCAGCAATTCCATTGACTTCAGTGTGAGCTTTTCAGTGGAGCTGAGCACCCAATTCAGATGGTAAACCTGAATCTCTAAGAAGAAAATTGCTAGTCCACTAAATTGATCTAGTTACAAAAATAAACAGGGTTTGGTGTTTACATTTATGGAAACAAACATTGAGCTGAGGAGAGTGGAAGGGATAGAAATTTCCAGACAGCAGGGCCGCCCAGAGGGGGGGGGCAAAGGGGGCAATTTGCTGATTGCCCGGGCCCCGGGCTCCGCAGGGGCCCCGGGCTCCGGGCTCCGCAGGGGCCCCCAAGAGAACAGCGGAGGCTCCCGCCTCCGCCCCTCTCCTGGAGCCTCAGCGCATCAAGCGCCGAGTCTCCGCCGGGGCCCCTGAGCCCCGCCCTGCTCAGAGCCGCGTGGTCAGGGGGCGGGGCTGGGAGCTCCGGGCTGAGCTCAGCTCCCTCCGCTCGGCGTGGAGCTCCCAGCCCCGCCCCCTCACCACGCGGCTCTGAGCGGGACGGAGCTCAGGCCCCGCCAGAGACACGCTGCAGCTGTCGGGCGAGGTGCTGAGACTCCGGGTGAGGAGGGAGCCGGGGGTAAGAGGCTTGGGCCGGGCCGGGGCGGGGGGGAAGCGGGACCCACCGCCGAAGCGCAGCCCGGTCTTCGGCGGCGGGGGGCCCTTCCGTTCTGGGACCCGCCGCCGAAGTGCCCCGAAGACCCGCGGCGGGGACCCCCTCCCACCGAATTACCACCGAAGACTGGGCTGCACTTCAGCGGCGGGTCCCACTTCGGAGGTAATTCGGCGGGGGGGCTCCCGCCGTGGGTCTTCGGAGCACTTCGGCGGCGGGTCCCGGAACGGAAGGGGCCCTCCGCCGCCGAAGACCCCGGGCCCCCGGAATCCTCTGGGCAGCCCTGCCAGACAGTTTGACAAGATTCAATATGGTGCAGTAGTTGTATTGGTTTTGGCTTTCAATTGCTTGAGCTAGAAGTCCTGATGTTAAACAAACAGTCCATATGCCTCACTCCTTCTATTCATATATCTTTAGCCAAGAGTTAAGTCTTACAAAAGTTAGTTCTCAGAGGGGAAGCCCTCTGGATAGATTTTATTGTCCCTTTGTAAAGTTAAACATAAGAAGAGGTTGAGGCAAAACCAATGAGGCAAAGAAGATGAGCCGTTTATGCTGGAAAGTTTTACTAACCATCATTTTTGTAACCTAGAGAGAGCATCCCGTGGCATGTAAGTTTCTAAGTAAATTAATCTCCATCCATCCCATTTATAAAGAAGTAGCTGAGAGGAGAAGGAGGCTTGACCACCCTCCAAAGGAATCTTTCCATGCTAGGAAAAGGCCCTCTATAGCAAATGGGTGGTTTCTTCCAAACAATCTCATACCCCCGCCTACAGTGAATGAATGAAAAGGTCCAGACTTTTCTCTTAGCTGAACAATCTCCACTCTGTCATTGGAAAAATAACATCAATTCATTTCAATATTTGCAAATCCAGTTACTATAGCCTCAGCTTTCAATGACTGTAGGCAATTGGGTTAAGAATCCAGGAATTGTTTTCTTTGCATCCTGGACCTCTCTTTACCTCTTCTCTTCTGTGCACTGTCACATCCACACATGCATGGGCATAGCCTGTCACACCACTGAAAGTCCTGAGATTTGGGTGACAGTCCTGAGAGTGTGAGAAATCCCCTGCAACATTCTGAGTCTCTTGTCAAATCCCTGAAGGTAAAGAACTATGCACTCCCAGATGTTTTCTTTTACAGTTTTGCACAGTCAGAACAGATGGTGTTCCCACTCATAATGATGCAGGGAATTTACACCAGTCAGACGTAAGAGTTACATTAATTCCCACAGTTTGCATGGCTGCAAGTACCAGCAGATTGATACTCAGTGGCCTAAAATCCAGTCCAGCAGAGCACACAAGGTGGGAAGTTCATTTCCATGAGCTCTTCTCTCCCCCACACAACTTGCCACCACAGACCTGTGAGTTAATTTTCTTGAATGCTTCAGACTTCCATTTAGCCAGCTCCCAGGGTGTCCTGGGCTCTGAGTATGCTATCAGTGGAGTCAAGCAATTCGATTATAGGTATAGAGAAATAAGACAGATTTTACTTTCTATAGTGGAGCTATACTGCTAAGAACCTGCTCTGTCATGCCTCTAGCTTCTTCTTTTTCAAGTCAATTCTAAAAATACACCTCTTCAACAGGCCTAGAAACCCTCATTCTCCCTTCTATATAGAGTTATCATAAGGTGAGTGAGGTAATGCGAGTGTGAGGGTAACAAAGGTAAATATTACATTAAAAATATCATGGACCTAATTATTGTTAAGGCTACCATTTTGTCATGGAGGCCACAGAAACTGTGAATTAGAATTAAGTCCATGAAATGCCCCCAGATTGAGTGGCATTGTGACCTAGCACACAAGATCTGTAGATGGAGATAGAGGAGTGGAGACTCCAAACCTGAATGGAGTAGTGGCCACATGAGCCAGGTTGCAACACCCAGAGCAGGGAGCCCAGCCCAGTCCTCTGGGACAGGAGCCACCACTGCAGGGCAGGGTTCACTCTACAACCCCACCTCCCCATAGTCCCCCACTTTTCCACTTCCTGTGACATATTGTTGTTTTCCCATACCTCTGTCATGAAATGTATTAAAAATTGGCATGACAAAATCATAGTGCTAATTATTGTTGGTGATCACTTGTATTACTCTAATGCCCAACTGAGACGGGGGCCCCCCACTGTGCTCAGCTCTATTCTACCCACCATGAGAGACATGAGAGTCCTACCGGCCCTGAAGAACTTACAGTCTAAAAAGAGAAGACAAAGGGCAGGAAGGTAAATGGATGCAGAATAGGGAAGTAACTTGCCCGAAGTCCCACTCACAGTTCAAGTCAGTGGCAGAACTGGGACTCCCAGTCCAGTGGCCTATCCATTACACCAAGCTGTCTACCCTAATGTGACTTTTGCCTAACTGCAGCAGCTTTTGTTACTCTCTTTTTAACTCTCTTTTTGTTTGTTTCAAATGTATATTCTTTGGGGCTGGGACCATGTTACTGTTTTTGGTCCCTGAAGCACCTAGCATGATAAAAACTCTATAGTGGTGTAGCAAGGTCTCAGTTGGTCTGCTGAGCCTCTGGGGGGTGGTGGGGAGCTACTGCCTTGCCGAAAGGCCTTGGTCACACCTCTCCATCAACGAGGAATTAGCAGAGGGAGGTGTGCCGTCGCAGTTGGCGCAACACAGGAGTACCGGCCAGAGTTCATGGCACACCCCTCAGGCAGGGAAGCGCCGGCAAGAGTCTGTAGCGCGCCTCTCAGGCAGGGGAGCGCCAGCCAGAGTCCTTAGCTCTTTATTGGGGTTCTGCCACCCCAAAGCAGGGTGGCAGGGGTAGGGGAACACAGACCCACCCAACTCCACTGCATTCCAGCCCAGAGCCCTGACAGTGGTGGGAGGAGAGGGTCCCGCCACTGGGTCAGCAGGGATCTGTCCGCCACACACTGACCAAACACTAACTCACCACACTGTCCAGTTCCACCCCTGGGCTACTTCCTACCCAGTCTCTCGAGTGGGTCCCTCTGGTTCCTAAACTAGTCGGGGTATTCAGTCCCCGGTAGCTCCAGCTCACCCTCAACATTGGGCTCACTTAGGCTCCAGTTGCTGCCCGGCTCCTCCAGTTCCTCAGGGTACTCTGCGGCCGGCAGTCCTGGTAGCCCGAGTCCTTCCTCTGGGTCAGGCTTCCCCTGGTCCAGGGTGTCCCCTGGTTCAGCAGCAGGGTCTACAGGGAACAGCCGGAAGCCTGTGTCTGTCTCCCTCCCTGGTGCTGCCCTGACTGAGCTAAGGTCCCCGCCCTTTGTACTTCCTGTTCTATCCCTCCCCTTCTGGGGGATGGAGTAAGCTTGGCCTGGCTCCGCCCACTCAGGCTGAGATAGTGGCTGTTTTCCCTCTGGTTGAGAGGGAGGCCACCCTGACTCCCTACAAGTGGTAATAAGAAGAAACACATTTTCAATAAACATTAAAACAAAACTCTGTCTTTTAGTTTATCCTTGATAGTTGGAAGTATTTCAAATTGCATAAGTAAAAGAGAATAATCTGTCACCTGCTTAGATAGCTACTTAGAAGCTGCTTAGATGGACTGATTTAAATAACAAAAGGTGCAAGAAGCTTTTTCAGCCTAAGGTGGTGAAATAGGTATAAATCAGGGAATGGCAACATTTGGCACGTGGCCCATCAGGGAAATCTGCTGGTGGGCTGGGACGGTTTGTTTACCTGCAGTGTCTGCAGGTTAGGCTGATCGCAGCTCCCACTGGCCACAGTTCGCCGTTCCAGGCCAATGCGGGCGGCGGGAAGCGGTGTGGGCTGAGTTATATGCGCGCCATCACTTCCCACAGCCCCCGTTGGACTGGAACGGCAAACTGTGGCCAGTGGGAGATGTGATCAGCCAAACCTGCGGATGCTGCAGGTAAGCAAACCGTCGCAGCCTGACAGCAGATTTCCCTGACGGGCTGCGTACCAAAGGTTTTTGATCCTTGGTATAAATCATTTACTATGAAACAGTGCAATGGAAAGCTGATAAAAGCCTGGCCGCAGAATGCTATTTAAAATATATATAGTCTAGTTTTAGAACAGATTTCACTTTATTATTCATGCTTTTATGCTCTGGTATAAAGAATTATAACAGATCTTATTCTCTCTTTTATATTTTGACACAATATATGCTTGCAGTACTTTTATTCTTTGCAGTAGGTAGTCATTTTAGGGTTGTGATTATTGGCAAATTCACTATTTAGTATTTTCTGCTTTGGAGTGTAATTATATGGTTTTTACATTTAAACATTTATTAAGAGGATTGCAGTGAATTTCCCTCAGGATTACATAATTTAAACTATTTTAAAGTATATACAGATATCATACATAAAAAATATTTTAAAAATATTCCTTTGCGTACCCCATTGTGTTATAGAAATACGTAACTGGAGACAGAGAGCAATTAGTGCACTCAGCTGCACCTTATAGGGTGGGCCAGGCCCAATTAAAGATGGGTCCCAGCTGAGAGGGCCAGCAGTCACTAATAAAGGAAGGAGTTCAGGGCAGTAGGAAGGAAGATGGCCCAGGTGGAGAGTAGGCCTTGGGATCCTCTGCCAAGAAGGGAACTCTGGAAATGGCCAGAAGAGATATTGGGAAGATGTGTGGAGCAAGCTTTGTGGAAAGGGCAGGAACCTGACCTCCAGGGAGCAAATCTAGGAGGTGTTGCCCATTACAAGAGCTGGAAAGAACTCTGCAGAACCTGTAAAGGGCGCAGGGGGGAAAAAGCCTAGAGACAGGCATGACATCCCCCAGGATACAATCTGAACCACTGTGCCCCCTTAACTCTCCAGACCAGGGTGTCTCTTACACTGCTTTGGTAGTGAAAAGCAGCCTCTCCAAGCTCTGCCCACACAGCCTTTATCATGTGAAAACAAATCCAGCAAAGTTATATGAATTCTCTCCCAGTCACTCATGAACTATGTACAGCGTGACACTCGAAAATTCTTAAACCCAGCCTTGCACCTCAGAAATGTGCGTCTTGTACCGTCCAGCACACTACTGAACAGAGCAAGCTCATTAATAGTTTGTCATTTTATCAAAGAAAATGATTATGCCCTAGCCTTTGTTTACCTGAGTTGAGATTCTCCAAACACTTCAACCGAAACACACTGGTTTAGCTAAGACAGTAAAACAAGTTTATTAACTATAGAAAGATAGATTTTAAGTGATTATAAGTGATAAATCCATAAAAGTCAAAACAGTTACAAAAGAATTAAAAAGATAAAACAGCAAACTAATTCCTAAACTTTACCAAGCTGAAGAAGATTTGAAAGCAAAAGGATTTATCTCACCCCAAAACTTTCAGCAGTCCATGCTAATCGGAAAGCCTTCCAGTTAGTACCACTTCCCCCCAGTTCAATGATGGTTCTTTGTGTTTCAAATGATCTTGCTGCTGTGACTAGAGATGGTGGAGGAGAGGTAATCTGTGTGTTCTCCCTTCTTATATTCCAGCCCCTGAGGTTAGGCAGTTCCATTGCATAATGCTCAGCAATCAGTCCTTCATATGAATTGTAAATTCTTTTGTTATCCTTCCCCCCATTTCTGTTGAATTTCCAATTAAACAGGTAATTGCTCCAGCATTTTGTTGGCAAGCCAGTGTGCCTTCACTTCTGAGAAATTGGCTTGTGAGTGTCCCCCAGAATTACAACACATTTCAGTAACAATCATTCCGTAAAATCTCATAGTTTTACACACAGTGTTGTTACACACATTTTTACAAGACAATGATATTCAGCAGATTGAGTTTTCAAATGAAACCTCATAAGGCATACTTTGTACAAAATATCCCATAACTATATAAAAGTGGTGAATACAGGGGCCTAATGGGTGTTACATGGTATGCAGTGTATCACAACAGGTCAAGATAGAAAGTAGTCTAGGGAGACATCAAGGAGTCTGAAGGGGCAGACCTGACTCATCTCTACAGGTTTCTGGAGCAGAACCCAGAGTAGAGGAAGAGTCTGTGTTGCCCTACCAGCCACTAAGGAAAGTGTCATGGAACTCCTCTCCCCTTCCTCCTCGATACAATAGGTATGGAGTATTAGAAGCATTGAGGTAAGCTCCGTGTCTTTCCACATCCCTATGGGCTATGAGGCTGCCTTAAGATGTCAGGCAAAGCCATCCAAAGGCTTAGACAGGGGCTTAGAGCTAAGAAATGCTAGTTATCAACACTCTAGATGTATTCTAAGGCTTCCAGAAAATGACTTGGTTCAGCTTATAAATGAAATAACTTGTCTGCATCCAGAGCGGAGGGGCACATGTGGAATGAAGGTGGCACCATCCCACAGCTGTCCTTAGCCAAGGCCAGAAAGGCTCACTTTTTCCCAGCTGAATGATGCTATCAGTGGCGATGCGTAAGCACATGTGCCATCTCAGCTCTTCCACCAGTGAGCAAGGATGCTTGGGTTCAGCCCCAATAGCCTAATGGATAAATCAGTGGCCTCCTAAAATAAGGATTGTGGATTTAATCCCACTTGGGGTTCTTTGTGCTTACTGCCCTTCCCTTGGGAAGACAAGGCATTTGTCAAGCCCCTGGTATGGCTTGGAAGATACCTTATATACACACCCTATACAAGAAGTACCCACCCTCAGAGACTCTTGCAGGAAAGGTGGGCCTCTCCTGCCTCCAAGGACTGAAGACAAAGTGGGTTGTTTGTCTCTCTTGATTCACCATGGAAAGATGGTCCTAAGGAAGGCAGGACTTGGAAGAAGACCTAATTCAGGAAGCCCTTGCAAGTAGACAGCACTCCAAGGTGTCACAGGAGAAGCAAAGGGCCTTGGCCAAATCCAGAGGTCTGTCTGTTACTTTTGGAAATCTTAAGGCAAGCATGCAAAGGGGATGGTTCATAGACAGTAGGATTCAAACCTACACAGGAATTGCCCAGTGCAGTTCTACTCTGTTGCCATAGCTTCTCAGCCACAACTACATTGCAACATTTGTGAGAGAACCTACAAGGCCTGACCCTTTGACCGTGAAGCAAAGCACTTTCTCCCCCTCGTCCAGCATCATATCTCAGTTTCTTTCTATGTCCCCAGAGTGGATGAGACTGCCCTAAGATAGCAGGTGAAGCCATCCCAAGACAAAGGCCAGAGCCTTAGATCCAAGAAGAGCTAGCAATAGATATCCTAGAAGTATGCCCTGGCTCATCTTGAAAATGAAAGAGCTTGTCTGGGTTGAAGGTGGCAGCATCTCGCAGTTGTCCTTGGAGAAGTCTGGAAAAGCTTGCTCCTGCCCTCTCCAGCTGAACGAGACCATCAGTGGTGTTGCAGCAGCTGGTATGTGATCTTAGCTCTTTCACAGGTAGGGGCAGCATCTTCCAATTCAGCAGCAGTGTCCTAAAGAGTAGGTATAGGTGGTCTAAACCAGGAATTGTGGGTTCAAATCCCAGCTGGGGTGCTCATTTTAGCCTCTCCCTTGTTCTCTTTGCCCTTCCCTGGGGAAAATAAGGCATTTGGTAAGCTCCTGTTGCTGGCATGGCTTGGCAGGCACCTGCCATCCCCTAGAAAAATAGAAGTCTGTCTTGGAGTCTCTGCAGGTGGGGCTCTCCCACCTCCATGGGCTGCTGACAAGGGGGGCTGTCTGGCTCTCTTGAGTTGTCAGGGAAAGACAGCCCCAAAGAAGGCAGGACATGGAGGAAGACCAAACAGTGACCACCACCCTCTTCTACTTCAGGAAACCCTGCCTGGCAAGTACAAAATTGGAAGCAAGTGGCTCTGCAAGGCACCACAGGAGCAACGAAGGGTCCTAACAAATGAAACTGAGGTCCAGAGGCCTGTATGCTATTTTTTGGAAAGCTCAAGGCCAGCAAAAGTAGAGCACACAAAGTGGAAAGCCCATAGTCATAAGGATTCAAAGCTGTGTGGCTATTGTTCAGTAGATTTATAGTCTATCACCATAACCTCTCAGCCCTGACTACCCAAGTGCAACTGAGCTACAGCCTACATGAGAGAATCTGCAAGACCTGACCCTCTCTATCCAAGCAGCTTGCTCTCCCCCTCTTGCAGTGTCTCACCTCGGTGTCTTTCTATATCCCCAGAATGGATGAGGCTGCCTTAAGATGACAGGCAAAGTCATCCCAAGAGAAAGACCAGAGCCTTAGATCTGAGAAAAGATAGTCATCAACACCCTAGAAATATGGCAAGGCTTCCAGAAAATGACCTGGTTTAGTTTGCAAATGAAAGAACTTGTCTGTATCCAGAGCGGAGGGACATGCATGGACTGAAGTGGCAGTATCCCGCAACTGTCCTTGGTCACAATATCAAGCCCAGTGGCCTAATAGACAAGGTATTGGCCTTCTAAGCCAAGATTTGTGGGTTCAAGTCCCATCTGGGGTACTCTTCTGCATTAGCCTTCCCTGGGGAAGTCAAGGCACTTAACCACCCCTCTGCTGTTAGCATAGATCAAGAGGTCCCTGCTCTCCCCTGGGAAAATAGAAAACTGCCTCAGAAACTTGGTCTTCTCTAAGCAGGGTCTCTTCTTTTCTTGCTCTCTCACCTCTGTGGGCTGCAGAGAAGGTGAACTGTCTGGCTCTCTTGGGTCATCAAGGAAAGATGGCCCCACGGATGGCAGGGATGTACAGACCACTGGGCCAGGGGCGAAGCCACTGGTGGGCCTGGATGGAATGCAGCCCCTCTCACTTAGCATCCAGGTCCACCCAAATCTGAGCAGGATGTAGTGCTGCCAAAGCAGCCTGGAGCATCACTCAAGCACCTGAAATACAGGACTGAGCTATGCGCCCACCCTTCAGAAAGCTATGCTCCAGCTGCTCTACCCTGCCATTTCCTGAGCCAGCCCATGCGCGTGCCCAGCTTGGCAGGTGAAGCCCTGTGTCTGGGGGCACCAGGGCTATGAAGAGGGCATGGCGTTGGGGGAGAAGCTGAGCTCCCACAGTCTGTCATTGCCCATCCATCTGAAAGTCACAGCCCACCCAAATTTCCACTTCTAGCTACGCCACTGCACTGGGCTGAGAGTTGGAAACCAAAGATCTGACTGAAGGCCATTGGACTATTTGTTGGTAGGACTTTCTGTTACCCTGGTAGGGCTGGGACACAAGAAAGAGTGGACCATTGCAAGGTCGGAGTGGCTGTCAGCACCAGAGGAGGAGAACCTGCCTCTTCTGCCATGAGGGGGGCACACCAGCTGGTGAATCATTCTTCTACACCATCCAGTGATGCGTAGCTAGGCTGACAAATAGCACATTGAATGCTGCTCAGCAGAATGGAGAGCTGAGAGTAGACAGTTATGGGCAAGGACACTAAACTTGCAAAAAGTACCATTGATTCTTTAAAGTGCATGCTATACAGCAAAGAGAGAACTTGGATTTTAAGATACCCACACAATAAAGCTTTGAGAATTCAATATATTTAAACTTGGGACTGTAGGAAATAAGGCTGACTTGACCCAGACAGGCTTGGAACATCAGGTTCCAAACTAAGTATTTCAGACTAATGCTTAGATGCTTAATACAACACTGGAGAGGATTACATATCTGGAAATTATACCATCAAGGCACCTATTCTGAATAGAAGATTAATAACTAATTTTGAGACTAACATTTTAAGTTAGTCCTGCATTTTAACATAATTGTGCAAACATTGTATCTATAAATTGTTAACATTGTTTAGCTATGCACATATAAATTATTATAATTCAGAGTTCAATTCATTAATGTAATCAGGTTTACTGCTTACTCATGACAGCATGAGATAATCAGAAAGGAAACCTATCCTTGAAAGATAATTACACTTTTAGAATTAAAATCATACTATTCATTTTGCCATAAATCACTGTCAGCTATCTAGCTATATCTCTTCAGGAAATGGCTCATGCCTTTTATATGACTAGCTAGGCTGAATGCTTAAAAATGGTAAACTGACAAAAACATTGCAAAGTTTGATTCATTGTAGTTATTCCAAAAGACTGATGGAAGGAAGTAATAGTTTTATATTCTTACAAGCAATATCTAGGTGAAAATTATACCATGCTGATTTCAAACCATTCTGAAGGCAGTGATGATTGTGGTATTCTTATTTAACTTGCGAAAAAAAAGAGATTAGTTTACAGCTAGGTAGAAAAAGGCTTTTGATATCTCAGATACAGGCAATCGGATGATTAATAAAAAATGAAAGTCTAAAATAACACTCATTAAAATTTTAGCTTAAGAAATAGGGTTAAAAGTGACTTAGGTATTTGAGACCTAAATCTCATTGAAAGTCAATGGGACAGAGGTGCTTAGGTCATTTGGTACTTTCGAGAATTGTACCCCAGCTTATTAAAATCTGGCCTTTTCTTTTTCCATCCCCGAATTGTGGTCACAATATTGCATTCACACTAATGGATGCCACTAATTTTTACAAAATGCTAAGGGCCTATCCTCTGGAAAAAGAGACCCCTTCAATATGTTTCAAGTTTGCCATTGAAAAAAATCAAGACACACAAACTTAGTAGTCATTTTGAAAATCTTGACCATATTATCTAATTATACATTTCTATGCATAGATACATTAAATATATTATATACACATCCTACTGTATATTGCATTTTCCATTTCACACAGAAAATGGCTTTTGTCAGCTTTCTCTAAATAAACATATGTTCTGTATGGATTCTACTCTCTCCTAAGCCATACAAGAAGTTGGCTTATATTTTACTGAACCAACATTGTCCTCTTCCTTCGCTCTCTGTTCTAGCCAGTGAAATACAGCTTGCTTAGAAATCATGCTGCTATTGGCTCTCCATCACAGAACATGCTTGCACACTGCTCTGGGGGTGAACTATGAAGTGAAAGTTATGCTACATTAAATTCCATGTGTTTTCTCTTGGAAATCTGCTGTAGTCAGAGTGGAGCGTGCCACCTGGGTTAGCTGGTCCCTTCCTACTTCTAAACCACAGATATCCCAGCCACAAAATATGCCTCAGAAGAGGCTCTTGCAGGCGATGGAAAGGTGGAAGCATGTCATGAAGCAGCTGCTCACCTTTTCTGCATTCACTGCAGATTTTCTGACTGCTTTTTCTCCACTCTGGTCTATCTGAGTGGAGGGAAGCATGCAGCCCTAGCTTATTGTCTTGTATGAGATGATGCAGCATAAAAGAATCTGCTGTGACAGAAATGAAGCTGGGTTGGAAGTCAAATTACTTCTGGGGTGGTCATGTTAGTTGAATATTTTTGTCCGCATATGTAACACCGACAGACCCCAGTTGTCAGCAGGCAGGATTGAACCTGGGACCTCTGCTAAATGCATGAGTTTCTACTGCATGAGCTAAAAATGCCGGGGCAGACTCATTAAGCTCTCTTGGAGTGGTCTCAATGCCACTAGATGGGACAGAGCACCACACCCAGGAGGTGTGTGGGTTACACATGGGTAAGAGATCATGTTCTAAAGCTGGGGCTGGTGCGAACTGCATTAACAGAAGGATATAAATGAGTGGAGTGCAGATTTATACTTTTAAATCAAATTGATAAGTGCCTGATTATTATTTATGACTATACAAGATGCGGTCTTGAGATCAACTTGTATGTATTTCAGAATGCTGAATTGTAAATGGTAAAACTGAAAATGGTAAAATTAACACAGAAAGATAATAAAAAGGCTACTGTAGAAGAGGGAGATCTTTACAGGTCTCTGCATACATGTGTACATGTTTTAAACTGTTATGTCATATATCAGCATTTAATTTCATATTAATAGAGAATGGTGAGCATTAATTTTAAGACCATTCTTGCAGATCTGCTGTGTGTCAGGGCAAGTGGGAAGCTGCTTCCCACAAGAAAAAACATGACTGTATTCCAATTCCTTGCCTTTACATTATAAGTAAAAACCAATACAGTATAGAGAAATTGCTTTTTCTGAATGTCAACAGGACAAGAATACAATGAAGTAAAATTGCTATAGTGAAGAATTTTGGATGAAAGAGCCCTTTACTTCTGCAAGATTCAAAACATAGCAAGGAACAGTATTACATTTACCAGTACAGAAATATCCACATAAAATCTTATCTTATTGCAGACTTTAAAAGCTACCTATTATTTATAGCTGTCCATTAGGACTGAGGACATACTTGATGTGCATATGTTACATATCTCTCAGCTTTGATTTAGCTGGTTTAAACTGAAGTTTACCGTACATGTAAAAATAATACTTTAAAAAAAATAATAATGTATGCCCCTTTTCCCGTCTTATGAAATGTGATCAGTTTCCCGAAATTTTAAGATGATTTTATGAAGCCGGGGAACTAAATCTGGGCATCCATTCTTTAACATTTCAGCAGAACTGCTCTCAAGGACAGGTGATTTGCCATTTCATAATTCTTGACCATAAGTATCATTACCTCTAATGTCACTGGCCTATTTTCTGCTGGGTTCATTTTTGGATTAACTTGTGGTTTACATCTGGATGGGGATCTGTTAATTAATTCACAAAAATATTCACACCAATGCTTAAGTTGAGCACCAATATCCTGGCAGTATTTTTCATTTTTGTCCTTCGTTGGTGGAATCGGTGAGAATGGACATCCGATTAGGACATTCAGAGGCTCAGATGTATTTCTGGTCATGCCTTTCAGAGACTTCCTCAATGTGCTGTGCCATACTAACCCACCACTGATTAGGGTCATTCCAACAGCCCCTCTTAACTGCTCATTCAAGACATTTATTGCCCATTTCCTCAATTGCCCGTTTACTCCTCTCTTCACTAACTCACCTCTGACCATCCATTCAACACTGTCTCTTTCTCTCCCCTCACCCTAGTTTTGATGGTATCATCTGTAATCCAGATTTGCTTTTTCATGCTCCTTAATCCTCCTTGTTCCCTAACAATCTCTGTAACAGAATCCTGAAATAAAGTCCACTCTTCCTATGCATAAGACAGCTAGTCATTCAAAATAGAATATCTATTGGCAATCCCCACCTCATAACTGTTAGCAATTGCTTCATCATGAAGCATTTTGATGCAGTAGATACTAGTCCAGCATTTCTCAAATGCGGCCACCAGGGGCTTTTCTTGTGGCGACAGCGTCCTGGGCTGTAATCAGGGGAGGGAAGCAGTGGCCCCTTTTCCAGGGCCACCAGTGGGGGTTGGGCCCTGCCCCCCTATGGAGACACAAATGCTGGAGGTGCAGGTAGCTGGTGAATTCCTCACTTCGCTGGGGTGTGGGGAGCAGGCTTCGGCCACAGGGCTTCAGGCTTCATCCATGCAATAGCAGGCTCTTGTTCCAGGCTCTGGTCCCAGGCTCACCACCCATGCCATCATCCCTGGGCCCTGCGGCCTCCCTGCCCACCTCCCCATCCAGGGCTTAAATTGTCCCAGAGCTTGCTGGGGCTGAGTAAGTCTGCTGTGAAAAGTGATATTAACAAATATCTCTTTTCACAGCAGCAGACTTATTATCTAGCAAGTTGGTTTAAAAAAAAAAAGCAACCAAAAAAGCAAAAGAAACAACAAAAAGACAAGAACATGCAAAGCACCCTATACGTGTTTCTATTCTGTTTAGGTCCAGTAAAGAGTAGAGACCACTGTACATTATTTTTATTACTAAGTCTGAAAAACCACTACATAAATAAATTATAATGATTTGGACATGTATATGTGCATATTTATTTGTTTTTCCTAAAGTAAATTAAGTAGTTTTGGAAAAATTGTCAGCACGGCCACCACCAAGAGCTGGTGGCCGCACTCTGAGGCCACCAAAAAATTGTGTTGTGAGAACCCCTGTACTAGTCTATGAAACTTTATTAAGTGGAACATCATTGTTGCTATTAGGAGTCAATGTTCAGATTATGGAGCAAGATCAAAACTAAAGTTTCCAAACTAAAATGTGATGCATTGTTGCCCCAGGGATACTGAAATGTACACTTGTGGCAATTCCTGTGCTGAAACCAAGCATCTTTCCTGACTCTGAATTCAAAGCCATGAATGGTCTCTTGGAGTTTGCTGCCTAACTGACAAATCCCCTCACCACTAGGTTATAGAGTCTCTCTGGCCTAGTGAATATTTAAATATTTTATACAAAGTGGGGCTTCAACCGTGGAGCTAGAAACCTATCCCAGCCTATTCTATAGCCCAGTGGTTAGGGCACTCATGAGAGATATGTGAGTTCAAGACACTGCTCTGAGAGGAGTGGGGATTTAAACCTGGGTCTCCCCCTCTAACCTGAGATGTGGTCTCCAGCAGCAACAGAATTTTAGGCACCTTCAGGGGTAGGCAGCAGCTGAGCAGGAGTTTTGAGGTTTTAACTTTTGGACTTAGGTGCCTAAAGTGACAGTTAAGTACAGAAAACTCTTTGTAAATCTAGCCCTAAGTAATCTGCAATAGTTAGTAAAATGTTGACTACATTTTTTTTTCTGAAGACATACATTTTTTCTTAAAACTCTTAAGGATGAATTTTCAAACTCAATCAGTGTTGGCCTAATGCAACACTCATTGAAGTAAGTGGTAAAACTCCCCTTTCAACATCCAATGAGAGCGGAGTTAGGCCAATGAAGAGCACTTTAAAAATTCCTGACCTTATTTTGAAACAATAGTTGTCGACACATTTCAATATCTATAAAAGGCTTTTTCTTCTACCTCCTGCCGTCCTCATCCCCAAACCTCATGAAGTTGACCCATGCTGAGTGATTTGCAAATATAACTCCTTCCCTATAATCACATTACATCCCATCAGAGTATTTCACGCTATTCATATATGGTCCTAACTCACACATATAGCAGCAAAGTGGCCTAGTCACAATCTAATAGGATTATCTTTCTTGGGGTGTTTGGATGTTATCTCATTAATATTTTAATCATAGTGTATATTTTAGCTGTTACTAATGGTTCTGAATAAACAATGTACTGTACCTTCAAGATAAAAGATGGAGGCAATGTATAGCCTGGAGTGACTGGATGTAAACAATTCAGCAAGAGTCAGTTGCAAAACCATTCAGTGAAGTTTATAGAGTACTTGATGGGGTTCTGTTTATACAAATTGATTTTATTGTTGTTTCTTAATTTACAGATTATATATGCCTATGTTGTTGTTTTCAAAAACGATCCACCAATCTGTTGATCAGATTTAAAGATGGGGAGGCAAAAGGAAGCTGTGTTGAGGCTGTATTCTTACCTGACTCCAAAGCACACATTTTCCATGAGAGATGGTTTGAAGGAGCCAAGTCCCTTGCCCTAGCCAGTCCAGCTCTACTCGTAAATTACACAGCAACAGGGATCTCATTGAATCCCCTTTTAAATCAACAGGATTTTTTCCACTGGAGTTAGAATAGGCCCCAACAAATCTTTGGGCTTTGCTCTCTCTCTCTCTCTCTCTCTCTCAGGTTTACCCAGTGAATCCAAATGGCTGTGGAGCCATTGGTTACACCCATGTCCCTTCTCTGACCCCTCCACCTCCAATGCTATCCCTTTGCTCTTTGGTGTGGAGAGAAAAGACTTCTAAAACTCTAAAGGAGCAGCACACAAAAAACTAAACCAAAATAGTTACATAGTGACATGCACTGCACTAGTGAATAATTTTGTAAAAGTCATGATGTTTTAGTAACCTGAGGCCTCTGCACAGTGCTGAGAAGTGGCATGAGACTGCTGTGATGGGTGTAAGAATCATCATCCTGGCAGATTAACAAAGTGCAATAGCACTAAAATGTTAACAAGTATATGACAGGTACTTCCAATACCCGTTAGTAAGAAAACAGATGGAAATATGGAGTCCCATTTTAGCACCATCAGTAAAAATAAAACACTTTAGATCCTAAGAGCATTCTCGTTAATCTTTCCAATTTAAAGATGTAGGTTTACCAGATGGCTAGTAAAGCATCATGCATGGCCAAGGACAGCTCACTTAAGATAGGACTGCACTAGCTATATTGCAGGATAGCAATATCCGTATGGTTTTGTTCACATTGTGCAAGCCAAGATAATATATTATAGAAAAGTTTTAATCAATTTAGTTCCTAAGAAAGGCCTGCAAGTTCAAAAAATTAAATAAACTGGTTGAATTATATATCTGGAAATAGTTTATGCAATTTTTTCCCATCGATCATCATATCCACTATTAGTGATTATCTTTTCCTACTGTCTGATCACCTCTACAGATAATTAATATTTGTATTGATTTTAGATTTGTACCCCAAAATAAAAAGGGGCACTTATCCAACAGCATAAGTGCTCTTGCCATAAATGATGACAAAAACAGAAATAAAATTGATCATTCAGCAGATTGTAAAACTCCCCATCTCTCCTAGATAAACCCCCATCAGAATCCACCCATTGTCACAGGTGGCAAAAATGGTGTTCCTCACAGGGTACCATGAAGGTCATAACAGCAAGTTTACTTTGGACAAAATGGGGATGCTTGTCTAGAGACAAGTAAACTGATCTCATTTTTTTCCCATCAGTTAATAATTCATTCATTCATTTTTATTTTTTTTTAGTATTCAGTCCTCCCTAGAATTCTTACATGGTCTGCAGGGATTTGTGCAAGCTTGTTTTTCGTTTTGCTGTGTGTGATTTTAAACCCCTGTGGCCAGATGCTCAGCTGTTGTAAATTGACTTCAATTAAGCTAATATAGTTAGTGATCTTTGGTAACAACTAAGAGCTAAGTACAAATGATAGCAAAGAACAGAATTATCAGACATATAGATGAACACGAGTTGTTGAGTAAGAGTCCCAATCTATTAGAATTCTTAGAGACGGTCAACAAACATGTGGACAAGCATGATCCAATGGATATAGTGTACTTGGACTTTCAGAAAGCCTTTGACAAGGTCCTTCACCAAAGGCTCTTAAACAAAGCAATCATAGGATAAGAGGGAAGGTCCGCTCATGGATGTTTACATCTGAAATTTCATAGAGTTGTAACTATAGGGGTCCAGACCCAAAACAGGGTCATAGGGAGTTGCAAGTCTGTTGTAGTGGGTGTCATAGGATTGCCACTCTCACTTCTGTGCTGCCTTCAGAGCTTCTGCAGCTGGGACGGGGGCGGTTCCCAGAGGTGGAGGTGGGTCTGATCTCCCCCGTGCTGCTGGGAGTGCCCCAGCCATAGGCTCCTATCTGATAATCCCAGTCGGGCTGGGGAGGGACAGGACTTCCTCTTCCCTTCCATGGCTGCTTTCAGGGAGGAGATCAGACCCACTTCCGGCTACCTCCCACAGCTGCAAGAAGCTCCACGGCTGCTGCCTTCAGTTTGGTGCTGCCTTCACTTCTATGTATTTATGCTTCAAGCTTTGCTGAAAGGATGGGCTTCTTTTTTAAATTCAAATTTGTTTGTTTTCAAAATTAGATATGAATATAACCCATTCATCAAATTGCATTTGACGGGTGAGTATTTTGACAGGTGAGTATTTTTGTCCACAATTGACATGCATCAAAACATCAGAGCTACACCTTGAAAAATAAGTTCAGTTTCATCTTAGACCTGAAATTGATCTCATTTAAAGTAAAGGGGAATTTTGCCATTGACTTCAGTGGAAGCATTATATCAGTAATAATGTTAGACTCTGTAGGTTAGACTGAAGCTACATTACATTACAATCCCAGCCTTCATAAATACATTACTACTCTCAACCAGATGATGGCTACCTAATTCAAAACAGATCTATAATTCATTAAGTAACTCAACTAATTACCCAGAGCTTTCTCTGTTTCACATGGGGCTGCCTGTGAGATACTTTATAATGCAATTTAGATGAAACTATCATAACCAGCCCCAATAACTAAACAGAACAGGAATGGAATACCAACATTAATAATGTGTGCTTTCATTTCCAAAAGCATTGAATTTTCACTATTGGTTTCACATGTCAGATCAATAAACCATGTGTCAATGAAGAACTGACTGACAACATTTTGCACTTTCCAGAGATATTTGAGTCCAAATAATATACATATGTCAAAGACAGAGAATATGCTGTCACTGGCACATCTTTGGTAGTTTCAAAATATTTTGCTTTCATTGTAAAATATTTGTATGTTTCATCTAATATAGGACTTAGGTAAATTTCATTTCAGAGTCTGGTGTTTTAACAGGGCATTTCTGAAACTGTAGATTCACTACCATCCATAGATGCCATGGATAGCAAATAATGTGTTCATGTCTGCACAGGTTGGTGGTGGGGATAGGAAGAGATTGATCAAAGAGAAATATGGTCCTGGGCAGCATACTGCAGTGCTTATTTTCAGATAAGGGATTTTAGCATAATTCAGGCATGGTAACAAGAAGGCATGACACAGGTCAGAGAACTTCCCCGAAATAATTCCTAGAGCATATCTTTTAGAAAAATGTCTCATCGGTAATGGAGAATTCACTACAACCCTTGGCAAATTGTTCCAATGGTTAATTACTCTTACATTAAAAATTACCCCTTATTTCCTGATGCTACCCTTTTTGAGTGGCAAGGCTATTGGCACCATGATAGAGAAACATCTCTTGCAATGTTTGGAGTCTTCTGTTACCTTAGATCCATCAATGTAATTGAAAGCCTTAATATGGTATTAAAGACTTCACTAGTTTCATTGGCATTATGATCTCCTCTCAGACTGAGGTGGCAGAGCTGCTTTCATTGGCTCTTGTCATAGTCTAAGAGCTCCCAGGTGTTGAGGTCAACATTGCCAGATTGAAGGTTGGCCTTGAGAGTGTCTTTGTAATGTTTTCTTGGTTTGCCCCTAAAACGAGTACCAGTCTGCAATTCTCCATAAAAGACTGCCTTTAGTATTCTATTCTCATGTATATGGACCACATAATTTCAGCAAAGAATAAGGACCATAGACCAAAGGTTGTTTGAATTGGTACTAGGGTGTGCATGACTAGTTGACCTCTCTTGTCCTTGTTGTCCATTTCGTCCAGTAGGGGAGAAGGTGGCAGTAGGTGTGTCAGCTGACAAACGAAGATGCAGCAGTTTGTGAGGTGCAAGTGAAGTAGTTTAGACAGTCTCATGCAGAACCCTTAAAGGCCAAAGTGACCACAGCCAACTGCCTGGGCTGTGCAGCTGTGCCAAAGCTTGCTTGCTATTGCCACTGTAGACTGAAGCAGCGAGCCATTGTTCCACTGAGGTTCATTGCCCATGATTGGCTAGCAGGCTGGACAGCCCATTTTGAATACAGAGTATATCTTCTCCTAGAAAAACTCCCTGCCGGGGCTAAGGAGTCTGGTCAACCACAATAATGGACTGATTTTTTTCTGGTCCCTAACCTCTAACCTGTCTGGCTAGAGTGGCCATACCAGGGGTTAAACTCCTGCCGGGATAGCTATCAGGGTCATTGGAACTCACAAACTTGCTCATTGAGTCAAGGTGCAGCCCCCAGGGAAGGAGACAGCATTGTAGATAGCTTATTTTCCAACACAATCATTTTCTCTTGCAGCTGAATGTGCAATCTATTGCCATCAATACATGGGGAGACACAGCTGTATAAAGCCTTCTCACCTGACCCAGATGTTGCAGTACCTCCATGCTGGATTGGCTTGCTAAATGATGCATCAAGAAGGAGATAAAATGTTTAGGATGTATCAACGTACACCAAAATAAATAAAAAACAGCCCAACAACTTATAGGTAGAGCTTGTTGAGACGGTGCAAAATTATTAGGAATTGCGATGATTGATTTGGATAAATGTGGCAAGCATGAGTTTGGTATGCCTTGGTATGTCTGAACATACTAGAGGATTCTGGGAGCAGGATCCTCTTAGCATTAGACAAATGGAGTGGAATACTACTGAAGGTACTGAAACTGCACTGGAATGGTTAACAAAGGCTCGATGGGCGTGTGTGTTTTAACCCCGAACTTTGGAATATATCAGCAGAGAACCTGCTCAAAAAGTGAAAAACACATAAGATCATGTGATCAGTGAGCTTGGTGACATGGCTGACATGGGTCAGAATTACCCTTTTTGGATAACCTCATGCTAAGAGCTTGAGTGAATGATTTATGAGAGGATAATCTATGGATGAGCTTTGTTCTGTCTGTGTGTCCGCTTTGCAATCCCTTCCAAAATTATGAAGTAAACCAGTAATAAACGCCTACGAGGCATATTTCTGGACCATGTGACTCCTTTGAGAACAAAAAAGATATATAAATGCTAAGCAAAGTGAATGAAATCAGATCAATTCCCCAATTAACATCTGAAGAGGTTCAAGACTGTGAGACAGAAGTCATCGGGGTAACCAAGGTTCCGCCTCAAGAGACCTTTGAACCAGAGGTTTTCGTGGTAGCCAAGGCCCAACTTTGAGGGACGGACCAAGTGTCTGAGAGGGGAAAGAAGAAAAAGAAGTAGCCTCCGTCTAGATCTGGTAGAGATATCTGCTTTGTTTGCCAATCAGAATACTGTGTAAAGCCAACATAGTTACTGAGAATTTATGCTTGGGGAACTGAAGCTTATGGAAAATAATGTATACTAAGTAACCTTAACTATTTGTGTGATTCTCTCTCAAATAAATAACTGTGCATTAAGCATATTGGTTTCCAAATTCTCACTGGTATTGGCAAACACCTGCCCAACTGTGGGCCATTAAAAAATCCACTTCAACAGAGCCGTCACTCATTATCCAAGAACAATCAAGTTATTTACAACTAATTCTTAAGGCTTCCATCCTAAAATTATTTCTATCCTTTTTTCCCCAGGCTTCTGCTGGGCTTTGAAGATATATGGCAGAAGTCTTATGTTTCCTCAGATTCTGCCGATTGCAAATGCTTGCACCTGTACCCTTCATCTAACCAAAGTTGGGCAAGTTAGGTTCTAATGACTGCTCATGACTAATAAATATCTGGTAAATTCCCTTTCCAGACCTGGACACAGAGTGTACACAGAGACCACCTTGTTACATTCCCTGCCCCTTAATAGGAAAAATCGATTTCTGATTTTCTCATTTCTTCAGACCCATCCAAGTACATGATCTGTGCTTTTGTGCTTGTTTCCCTCTCTATGCCTCACCTTGCACTGTTTAGATTGTAGTTCTAAAAGCCACTTGGCGATGCATGCTTTTTTGCCCCACTTCTTATTAATTCCAGTGAGTGGACGGTGACCTGTAATAACTGTGAAAGTGATGCCTAGGAAGTAATAACTCAACATTGCCACTTCAAAATAAGACATTATTTTCAGCTCTACTGTACTGTTTCTTCATTAGTCAACAATTTTCTGTACGGCAGAGGATATTGTTCTTCTCCTTTCTCCTGGCACAAAACTGCTTCCAAACCTACCTCAAATGTGTTTGCCTGCTCTGTGAAATATTTAGTACAGTCCAACTTAATAAAAAGAGATTCTGAATTCAGAGTCTCTTTCAGAGTATCACAAATTATGTGGTATTCCTTTGTCCAGCTTGCCGCTTTCCTCTTTTAAGCTCATCTATTAAAAGTGGAGGCTGTCGGCTAAGTGACACAGAGATATATTTATGTCAGCCACTGGAGTGACTACCTTGTATTTCAGATTTGTTATAATAATATTGTATTGTTTACATTTTGCAGATACAATGGGTGCATTTCTTAAATTGGAATTAAAGAGCCATGGCTTTATTTCCAAACACATAAATAAAACCATAGCTAACCATTCAGCTGTTGAAAGGCTGCCATAAAAGAGATGGAGAAAAATTGTTTTCTCTTGCCACGGAGGGCAGGACAAGAAGCAATGGGTTCAAACTACAGCATAGCAGATTTATATTAAATCTCAAGAAAAACTTCCTTACTGCAAGAACAGCAGGACAATGGAAGAGACTGCTTAAAGAGGTTATGGAAACTCTTTCATCAGAGGTGCTGGAACTAAGGGTGCTGGGGGTCCTGCCGCACCCCCTGGCTTGAAGTGGTAATAACAACCCACTTACATGGTTTCTGCCTTTAGCTTCCTCTAGAAACATTGATCAGCACCACTGTCCTTCACTGCAGGTTTTCAAAAGGAAGCTGGATAGCCGCCTGTCTTGCATGGCTTAGGGTATGTCTATACTACCCACCAGATCGGTGGGTAGTGTTCAATGTATCAGGGATCGATTTATCGCGTCTCGTCTGGATGCGATAAATCAATCTGCTAATCGACGCCCGTACTCCACCTCGGCAGGGGGAATAAGCGGAGTCAACGGGGAAGCTGCAGCAGTCGACTTGCCGCCATGAAGACAGCCAGGTAAGTTGAACTAAGATACTTCGACTTCAGCTTCACACTAGTGTAGCTCAGGAACAAATCCAGCATTTTGACAGGGGGTTAGACTCAGTGACCCTTGCAGTCCCTTCGAGCACTATGGTTCTATGATTTTTTACCAGTGAATCAATCTCAAGCACTTTCCAGAATACATATAATGGGGAGTGGACAGAGAGAAGGGGCTTGACTTTCTCTCTTACATATGATTCTTACTGATTGATTAGAGGCTTTTCTCTTGATTGAGAAAGGTCAGGGCTTGGGACAATTCTCCTGAAGTCTGTGGCAAAACTCCCATGACCCTTTCAGCCCTACATTTCTGTGATTCTGTGTACTGCACTGAGAACTATATTGGGCACCAGTGATTCTGATACATTTGCTGCTTCTATCAGCCTTTCTTGTCCAGCTAAATAGAACACTTAGTGCGGTGAAGGTTAATAGCTTGTTGCTGCAGTGCATTCAAATGGAATTCCCTGTCCTACCTGTCTTAACCTGCAAACAACATATATTCTGAGTTTCAGATGTTGCTTTCATTTGGTGCATCTTCTATGGACTCTGTCATTTTATCTTCAAAGGGTAACAACATTGATTTGCTGTGTTTAAGGAGCAGCTGTGGATCAAAACCACAGCCTCTCCTCCCTGGAAAGAATGTGCATTTGAAGCGCTAGAGACTGGAAAGAGGTAGATTATTGCAGATCTTTTGATGTTTTCATTTTTAAAACAGCAAACAACTTCACCTGTAATAATTGGGTATCTAGTGTATACCTACACAGTGTAAGAAGGTATACGCTCTAAAGTTAGTCTGTGCCCAAGAACACGTGTTATTTTTTATTAATATGCATTTACCCAAACTATCAGACTGTATGGCATAAGTGCCTAGGGATCACTTTTATGCAGTCTCCCTGACCAGTGAATGTGCCATTCACATTCTGGTTCATTTTATTCCTAATCCACAGCAAATTGTTTCTTATGCAAAGAATATTTTAATTTTTTTATATAAATCAGGTCCCAAGACTAATTCAGATACATTTTACCTGAATCTCATTTACTCACCCATTTTAATATTCAATAAACCTAGATATTCTGCCTCCTAATTCTTTTCCCTTTCAAATTAAATTGCTTTATTTCTTGCAGCCTGTTAATGATGCTCAGCCCAACAGGGACTGAGATTGTATCTTCCTGGAAGCTCTGCTCTGCATCATCTTCAATGCATATATGTCTTATGACAAGTTTGCTTTTCAGCACCTTTCACATTCCAGGAAAAGTGATCTCCTTAGTAGAGTTCTGAGGCTTAATACTGTGCTTTGTGTACATCTGACTAATTAACAGCTGGCTGGTATTGCAAGATTGTAGCTCACTATTAGATTGGCTTCAGAGAATATTAACAACTACTCTAATGAGCTAATTCATTTCTTAAAAGTAAACAACAGGATTTTTGCTGAGGGTGTGATAGTGAATTGATAATACATTTCGCACACTTCATTTGAAAAGATAAATGAATTTCAGAGACATTAATCCACATGGAGATCCAATTTAGGAGAAGATTTAAAATGAAACCCTCAAAGACAGACATGGAGAATGCCCATCTTTATCAATATAAGAAACAAATATAAATGTGTCTCTGTGCAAGAATGTATCCCTAACCTAAAATGCTGCATCTCCAAAGGCACTTAGGAACTATGTGTTTGTGCACTGCCTCACACAATGGGAGCTTGATCTCAGCTGGTGCCTCTGGGCCAGGGGTCAGCAGCCTTTCAGAAGTGCTGTGCCGAGTCTTCATTTATTCACTCTAATTTAAGGTTTCGCGTGCCGGTTATACATTTTAACATTTTTAGAAGGTCTCTTTCTATAAGTCTATTATATGGACTTTCTATATGTCTATATGGCATGCGTGCTATAGGTTGCCTACTCCTGCTCTAGGTGCTACAGTAATACAAATAATAACCACTAACAGAAGGGGAGTAACAATGTATTTTGAAATCCATGCAACGCTGTGCTTCATTTCAGAATATCGCTACCAAAAACAAAACCACATTAGGTCCGTTGTCACACACAATTTGTGACAAGTGGCTTATCCAAACTGATATCCATTTGTAGCAATTAGGGATGGAAAAGACTTCTTAAATTGTCAGTCCATTCCCTCAGGGAATAGTGCTTCATATGCACAATGATCAAACATCAGATCTTTGGCCCAAGTTGTAAATAGCTCTGATGCTGCCTCTCAGACACAAACAATACTAAAGATAAGATCTGTCTTTCTGACAATATAAATGGAAAAGAGTTGCATAGTGCTCTCACTGTGCAGATGTCTCCAAGTTACACATTGCTGTTACCATAATTATGCTGCTCAAAGGAAGCTACACTCTCTCCAGCAGAAGTTGCCCATAAGGATAATTGTTTAAAGGTAACATTACATGATAAGGCAGGAATTCAGTTTTTGCTACACTAAATTGAAATGATAGGCAATCGGCTACCAAAGAGTAGCTGGTTTGGAGGTTTAGAGAGTAATCCTGACAGTATGCAGTCCTAAAATGAAGCAATTATGAGTTTTCTCAGCACTTTAAAAAGTAATTGCCTAACTACGCTGAAGCAGAAATGGATCTAACCAACAGTGTTTTTAATTCACCCATTCAAGTGATGAGGTGCAATATATTGCTTGCCTTCCAAAAATTCCCACCAACTTTAGTGCTGGGGGTTCTGCTGCCAAATAGTATCTTCAAATATAGTTACCCTATTGCTAGCAATCAATGATCAGAGCTCCAGTGGTGCTGAAGTGACCTGTCTGAATAAGCTTACCAGAATATCAGTGCTACTTGCAGGCCTCCAAATACCCTCATGTAGGAGGTTCCTTCACCACCACCATCTCATCTGCACTATAAATGGCAATAAGCCTTTCTATGGAAAATCATTCATTGTATTAATTTCATGACAAGTGAAAGCTTAAAACAATGTGAAATAGTGATACTTATTTGAAAACCTGTTTTTTTTTCTTTTTTGCTCCATATATTGCCTCCTCTTAGATGCATTAATGTGTTCAGACTTTTAAGGATTTAGAACTTATAATGATCAATAGGACAGAGAAAATTAGATTTAGAAGCTACTAAAATCAATGCCCAGTATAATCTGTAAAACTTGAAATAGGCTACATAACAGAGGAAAACTGGGAATATTGTCAGCAAGCAGTTTCAAATCATCTGACTTGATTGGCTGCCTGCTGACCAAACTGCCAAAAATTTGTGAAGGTTTGTTCTTGGCAGCAATATTTTGCTCAAATAAATATGTAGTACTGTCCAGATTTCCTGTAGGAGATGCAGCAATGAGCAGTTAGCTACCCTGAAATCACTGCTGACACTAACATTCATCATGGTAACACCAGAGCTCCTCTTTGATATCATCTTGCCAAATGGAATGTTACCTTTTACACATCCTAGTGTGTAGGGTCAGCTTAGTTTTCATGTTTATTTAATACAGGATCTCTGTGGGTGAGAGAGAATTAGATTAAGTAGCAGTCACCATCAACCTACTGTCGAGGAAATTAAGATTTGTTTTTTGAGCACCTGTGTTCTTCGATGTTTGAATCATTTATGCCTCTTTACGCACCTGAAATTTTAAGTGTTTGGCAGCTGGAATGAATTTGAAGGTAATCTTGTTAATTGTTTAATACAAATATCTCCTGAGCAAAATGCTGTGTTATTTGAAGGGTGGACCTTTGTTTTATCAACACTTCTAAATTGAAATGTTTGGTAAATATTGTAAAAAGAAAGAGACTTTAGCCAGAGGAAGGAAAGAAAAACATAGGAAAAGAGATTGGGAGTGCCTATAGTTCATGCCCATAGAGATATTGACCGTGTTTGTGTCTGTACTGTGATAAAGTGATCCTTCTGGCCTAAGTGTGGGCCTGGTGACCGCCTGTTACAATGCCATTTAAAAAGCCTGCGTCTGTTACCTGCCACATAAAAAGAAGCAGCATATGATGTCACATTAATCAGGGAAATAAAGGGCTTGAACAGGAAAAAATACAGGTATTGTCATAGCCAAACCCAGATTCAGACTCAAGGTAGTTAGAACGGCTTTTAATTTTCTATCTATATGAAAGGCAAAGAAAAGTCCAACTTCTTTCTGACTTGGAAGCAAATTAAACAGTGTTGGCTGGGATTTTCACAAGAACCTTAGTGAGTTAGATCCCCAATTCCCTCTGAAATCCAATGGGAGTTGGGAACCTAACTCCCCTTAGGCTGGGATTTTCAAAGTACAGAATTAGAGACCAAGTGTGCTCCAAAGGCAGCTGTGCTCCATTCCAAGGCAATAACATTTTATCATTGTTTTAGAAAGGGACTCCCAGAAACATTCCACTCACCCTGGGCCTGTTCAAAGCCCACTGAGAGAGTTTTCCCACTAAGTTCAGTGGACTTTGGATAAGGTCCCTACTCCATTTGCTTGCAAGGAAGTAGGGTGAAAGAGTGGGAATCTGTGTATTTGTTGTCCCATTTATAAAAACATTTAGTCTTCACCAAAGGAGAAGGCAAAGCACTTAGGCAAACATATTAAGGGTATTGTAGGGCAAAGTTTGTAACACAAAATATACAGATAGTACAGCACACAATGCAACCTGTTCAATTTCAAAAGAAAGTTAACGTTCCTTTTCAAAGTAAAGGAGGGCAGGGCTTGGAGGCAGGGTCTTATTATTTTTATGCAATCTGGTGCATTTCGAAAGCAAAATGTTTACTCTTCTAAAATGTTTTCTGAGCCTTAGGAAAGTTCTCCCTGGATTTAACAGTATACAGAGAAAGCTGAACTGAATCAGAACTAGGAAATTATACAATTATGCTTTTCATTTTGATAGAGTGAATTTCAACAGGGGGCACCCAAGAGCTGCTTCTGGCACACCGTAGTTCCTGGGGGAGGAAGTATTTCATGTTCCTTAATAATAAGGATGGCTTTGCATTTGGATCTGGAATATACTCAGATTCAGAGGTCCCAATATTCAGGTACCTGCATCTAAGTATTATGGTATTGTTGTGGATTGGATTAAACCTTGTTGTTATGAGTCTGGCATAACTGCCACTTTTCATTCAGGATAAATGTAAAGATGCCATTGTAAGCAAGTGGATCAAACAATAGGAGTAGCACATGGAAAAGCCCAAATAGAAGCTGAACCATTCGGCATCAGGAGTTTCCCAGGGTACTGATAGCAAATGCAGGGACTAGGGCTTTGACTGGTGAAAATGTTTTGGATATATGTTCAAGTGAAAAAGAGATAAAAGTTATTTATCCAAATCTCTCTCTCTCTCTCTCTCTTCCTCTCTCTTTCTCTCTCTGTTACCCAGAGATAAAGCCTGCATTTTCCAGGTAATATTGTGGGAAACAATTCTACATAAAGAAGAACATAGAAAAAGCAGGAATTTTTTGACATACAATTGGCTTATCAGAGATCACTGACACAATGTTTAAAGTATGCAGACAGTATGTGGGCTTTTTGGCTTCCCCTTATCTACAGCAAGTTAGCAAAGTCACCACTTGAGATTTGTAATGAGTCATTCTCCATCTAAATACTGCTCCTTGGTCACCAAGGCTTGGTGTCAGACTGATTCATAAGCAGGAAAATTCTTTGTCTTGTATCTTCTAGACCTACAGTTTCATAAAAAGTTACTGCAGAAATCCCTTACTAACACATTGGATGCCATTTTGCCTCATAATTGCTATGGCTGACTGATCTTATTTTAATATCATTTTAATGAGTCATTCTCCATCTAAATATTGCTTCTTGGTGTCAAACTGATTCATAAGCAGGAAATTTCTTTGTCTTGTATCTTCTAGACCTACTGTTTCATAAGAAGTTACTGCAGAAATCCCTTACTAACACATTGGATGCCATTTTGCCTCATAATTGCTATGGCTAGGACTATAACAATGTTTAAAAGGGGACTGGATAAATTCATGGTGGCCAAGTCCATAAATAGCTATTAGCCAGGATGGGTAAGAATGGTGTCCCTAGCCTCTGTTCGTCAGAGGATGGAGATGGATGGCAGGAGAGAGATCACTTATGGCTGACTGATCTTACTTCAATATCATTTTAATGAGTCTTTCTCCATCTAAATACTGCTTCTTGGTGTCAAACTGATTCATAAGCAGGAAAATTCTTTGTCTTGTATCTTCTAGACGTACAGTTTCATAAGAAGTTACTGCATAAACCCTTTAATAACACATTGGATACTATTTTGCCTCATAATTGCTACTGCTGACTGATCTTACTGCAATATCAAATAGTTTTGAGCATGCAACTGACCAGTTTGGCTTTATCTAATTTTAAAGTCACATTTGTAAGGGTTGATCAGTATTTATTCCATGGCTGCCAAAGAGACGTCCGCTGCATGGAGTTAATACAGGAATTTTCCAGATTTAACTTCAGTTATCATTTGATAAAACCGAGCAGCATTTTTTACTAGAAATCACATACTTCTATTATGGTTAAATATAAAGCTATATGATATCTTCAAATGTTGCTTTCTCTGTTCCAGGAAAAAATTCACACATTGTATGGAGTTTTATACTACTGATTATTTTTAGCATATTTATACACTGTAAAATTATACAAAGCTCAAATAAATATCTCATCTAGCTAAACTGCTGGGCATGCATACTTATTTTACTTCTAATAAAAAAGTATATAAGGGCACTTTGCAATAATCTTTTTATTTATATGAGCCTTATTGCCATAGTATCTGAGCATCTCACAACTTTTAGTAGATTTATCCTCACAACACCTGTTGTGGATAATTGGACCTACACATGTACACTCTGGGTATGTCTATACTATGAAATTAGGTCAATTTTATAGAAGTTGATTTTTAGAAATCGATTTTATACAGTCGATTGCGTGTATTCCCACTGAGCGCATTAATTCGGCATAGTACGTCCTCACTACCATGGCTAGCATCAACTTACAGAGTGGTGCACTGTGAGTAGCTATCCCACAGTTCCCACAGTCTCCGCTGCCCATTGGAATTCTGGGTTAAGCTCCCAATGCCTGATGGGGTGAAAACATTGTCGCAGGTGGTTTTGGATACATGTCATCAGTCGCCTCTCCCTCCATGAAAGCAAGGTCAGACAATCGTTTCACGCCTTTTTTCCTGGGTTACCCATGCAGACGCCATAGCACGGCAAGCATAGAGCCCACTCAGCTCACTGTCACTGCTGCTATTGTGAGCATTGTAAACACCTCGCACATTATCCAGGAGTATATGTAGAACCAGGCTAAGAGATGCCAGCACAAGGAGGATTTTGATGAGAACATGGACACAGACGTTCCTGAAAGCACGGGCTGTGGCAATTGGGGCATCATGGCAGCACTTGGGCTGATTGATACAGAGGAACACTGATTCTGGGTCAGGCAAACAAGCACAGACTGATGGGACTTCTTAGTGTTGCAGGTATGGGATGATTCACAGTGGCTGTGATACTTTCGCATGCATAAGGCTACTTTCCTGGAACTCTGTGAGTTGCTTTTCCCCACCCTGAAGTGCAGGAATACCAAGATGAGAGCTGCCCTGACAGTTGAGAAGCGAGTGGTGATAGCCCTGTGGAAGTTTGCAACTCCTGACTGCTATGAGTCAGTCGGGAATCAATTTGGAGTGGACAAGTCTACTGTGGGGGCTGCTGTGATCCAAGTAGCCAATGCAATCACTGACATTCTGTTATCAAGGGTAGTGACTCTGGGAAATGTGCAGGTCATACTGGATGGCTTTGCTGCAATGGGGTTCCCTAACTGTGGTGGGGTGATAGACAGAATGCATATCCCCTTCTTGGCACCCGACCACCTTGCCAACCAGTACGTGAACCGCAAGGGGTAATTCTCGATGGTGCTGCAAGCACTAGTGGATCACAAGTGATGTTTCACTGACATCAATGTGAGATGGCCAGGAAAGGTGCATGACGCTCGCATATTTAGGAACTCCAGGCTGTTCGAGCAGCTGCAAGAAGAGACTTACTTGCCAGATCATAAAATTAATGTTGGGGATGTTGAAATGCCAATAGTTATCCTTGGGAACCCAGCCTACCCCTTGCTCCTATGGCTCATGAAGCCGTACACAGGCAGCCTGGACAGTAGTAAGGAGCAGTTCAACTATAGGCTGAGCAAGTGCAGAATGGTGGTACAATGTGCCTTTGGAGGTTTAAAAGCTCGCTGGAGCTGTTTGCTGACTAGGTCAGACCTCAGCACAACCAACATTCCCACTGTTATTGCTGCTTGCTGTGTGCTCCATGATATCTGTGAGACTAAGGGGGAGATGTTTATGGTGGGGTGGGATGTTGAGGCAAACCACCTGGCATCCGATTTTGAGCAGCCAGACACCAGGGCTATTAAAAGAGCACAGCAAAGCATGCTGCGCATCAGATAGGCTTTCATGACTGGCCAGGCTTTGGTGTAACAGTTGTACGTGTTTCTCCTTGATGCAGACCCACCCCCTTTGTTGATTTTAATTCCCTTTAAGCCAATCACCCTTCCCCCTTTGAAATAAAGTAACTATTGTTTTGAAATTATGCATTCTTTATTAATTCAAAAATAAAAAATAAGATAACGGACAAGGTAGCCTGGGTGGGGTGGGGGAGGAGGGAAGGACAAGGCCACATTGTTTATTGTAGCCACACTAAAAATCAAATTGTTTGAATGGCAGCCTTCTGTTGCTTGGGCCATCCTCTGGAGTGGAGTGGCTGGGTGCCCAGAGCCTCCCCCCGCACCGCGTTCTTGGGCATCTGGGTGAGGCAGTTATGGAACTTGGGGAGGAGGGCACGTGGTTATACAGTGGATGCAGTGGGGGTCTGTGCTTTTGTTGGCTTTCTTGCAGCTCCAACAGATGCTTCATCATGTCCATTTGCTCCCCCAACAGACACTTCATCATGTCCGTTTGCTCTCCCATTAGCCTCAGCATCGCGTCCTGCCTCCGCTTTTTGCGTTCACTTAATTCTTTCCTGGCCTCTGCCACTGAATGCCTCCATCCATTAAGCTGTGTCCTATCAGTGCTGGGAGGACTGCATGAGCTCGGAAAGCATGTCATCACAAGTGTGTTTTTTTCACTTTCTAATCTGCAATAACCTCAGGAACGGAGGTGATAGGGGGAGCGCAGAAACATTTGCACCTGAGGGAAGATAAAAAGGGAGAGTAAAATTTAAGATGATATATTTATGAGAACAAAAGGGAGACTCCTTCACAGTGAATCAAGCAATTCATATCAGACAGCACATTGCTTTATGTACAAGGTCGCATTTTGCCTTTTATATTGAGCACCTGCCGGTATGGTGACACATCACACATGGCTGGGCAACAGAATTCGGTTTCCAGGAGCCATGGTAAGCCTTTTGGTACATGGGGTTGGCTTCTTACGCCTTCATAACATGTGGGAATACTTTCCCAGAGCAAGCAATGGGTTGGGTTTCACATTTGAAAGGAGGGGATGTGGTTTTCTGGTGGATGTGCAATACACACCACCCCCACTCCACCATGTGGCTATTCTCTGGGATGATCCCTTCACCCCTCCCCAGACATGTGAACAGACTTTTCCAGTAGCTGTACTGGCCGTGAATGCATTCCAATTCTTCAGGGCAAATCAAACACTAAACACTATTGCAAAGGGCCCTGCAGCACTTTAATGTCCCTGCCCCATTGCCTCCCCCCTCCCCCGCAGCCTCTGACAGGCGGGCGGGGGCAAAGGGAGCAGTTGCCCTGGGGCCAGCGATTAAAAAGGGCCCAGGGCTCTGGATGCTGCTGCCACTAGCGCAGCAGCAGCGTCCGGAGCCCCGGGCCCTTTAAATCAACACAGGAGCCCCGGGCAGCGTGGGCCAGGCGGCCTGAAAGGGCTGGTTGGGGGATGTTGACCCCCAGCCCCACCCCTTCTGCCCAAGGACCCGCTCCTTTGTAGGGATATTAAAGAAGGTACTAACAGTGATTCCCCCAAGTGACAGTGACCCCCCAGTTTCACCAAGTACAAAAATCTTTTAGTTCTTCTGTTAAAACTTGTAAGTTCCTGTCTGCAGAAAACATTGATTGTATCTGTCCTGTGAAAGATATTCTATTACTATGTAAAACTTACAAACAAGATAATTGACTTTGTTCTTGAAGTGAACGCTGTGAGCCTTAGGCTGTAATTGATACAATGTAAACAAACACTCAATTCATTGTAGCGGCAACGGCTCCTAGGCACACACCCCGAAAGTGGTGGAGACAGTAAATTAAAATATGGTTAAGATATGGAATGTATGTTGATGAATGCTTGATGTGCATGAATGGTTAGGGAGGTGCCAGCCTAGAAAGGGAGTATCCATCGGCCGAAGAATGTGTCAAGTGGACCACCAGACAACCCCCGGAGGGTAAACTGGGATCCGCTCCAACACCTGGAAGGATGAAAAACACAAATTTTGGACGGTGTGGGGCCACCAGGAATGTGCCATCTGCTGATTGAGTCAGCAACAGCAGGATGAAACACCTCCCATAGACTAACATAGGAATTAATTCCTATAAGAATGAACTCCAAAGACTGACGACTTTGAGTCTCTGGGTCCGCTGCCAGCCTCCAGGAGCATCAGGTGCATCTGACACAGACTCGGCTCCATCCTCATGACCAAGATACCTGGCATGAGCAACTTCTAGGCTGGTAACTATAACACCTATACAGAACTTGAATGAATGATCGTGTGAATGAATATATATGTATGTGTGTGTGTGTGTGTGTGTGTGTGTGTGTGTATAAGGAATAAGTAGTAATAGGAATTAGTCAAACAACATTGTTTACTTTTATCTTTTGCTTTATTATTATATTTACAATAAATGTGGCATCTTTGCCTTATCCCTCTTAATAAGATCCTGCTGGTTTTTATTATATTGGTATAACACCTTCTGGGGGCCAAAGGCCCCCCTCCCCCAGCCTATACTGGTAAGTGGCCTAACTTACTTTCACCCCTGTGGTGAGGTGAGCTGGTGGCCCGAACAACAGATATCATGAGCAACCTGCCAACCCAAAGCATCTGTCTGTGACTGACCAGCCACCCTGCATCCTGAGAAAATCAGCAAAAGGTTTATTTTTCATTTTTATTATCTTTCCTTTCTGTGTCTGTCTGTTTGGTCTAAGGTAGGAATGTGACTACAATTCTCAATTTAGAATTGAGCAATAAAACTAACCCTTTCTCCATCACCAAGAAGGGCGTTTGAATCAATAAGAAACATTAACTGTCCCCAGAATGGACTTGGATAGGTTTTGATTAAGTTTGTTTTGCATAAACAATCAATTTCAGTCCCAGTGCTACCTCTCTTCAATTCTATTCCTTTTGTGTATTTTAAATTAATGAATTTCTAGTCTGACTTTCATAGTGTGTTTGCCATGGTATTAAGCAGGCTGTAGTCTCTATATATCAAACCCCTGGCCTTACTTAATACTGTTTAATGTTGAGTAGTGACTGAGTTAACAGCTTTAGCCCATGTTCTCCAAATAAATTAATGCAACACACCCCTGTGCTGCTATCCCCATTTTACAGATAGCAAGTTGAGACACAGAAGGACTGTGACACACAAGGTCACATGGCAGAACAGGGCATTGGAACCCAGCTCTCCCATATGCCAAGTTCATGTAATACCCTCTGGGTGATACTTCCTCACTGATGAAATCCACATTCTCCTTGCACTGAAATTTGGAAAGCTGTTCAGGGAAATCATTACAGGTTTTACTTTCAGAGGTTTCATCTCTTTGCTCTGCTGGCTTTAGAAAAAAAGGTTTCTCAGCAGCCGTACATAGGCTTTAGGTTTGTTGCATTATTATTTTTTCGTATCAAGGATATTAGCATGAAAACAGGTTCCTTGTTTCATATAAGTTCACTTCCGCATAATGCCTCTTGTGTGCACACAACCACATTCTGTTGTCTGTTAATGAGCCATCCCAGTTTGCTGTGTAAGCAATAACCAAATTGCCTGGAGATGGCGCAGTAGTGCCCAGAATCAGCAATCAGGTTCAGGGCTGTTTGGCACTGCATACTGTAAGAAAACATATCTGCCACAAGGTACTAAGATGCTAAGTTCCCAGTCCTGCAATGAGCTCCATGCAGGTGGGTAGCTGGAGCCCCTCTGACTTCTTCGGGGTTGGCCCTCCTGGAGCTAATCGTAGGATCAAGGGACTAAGAATAGGTTGGACAAACACCTGTCAGGGATGGTCTTGGTTAGGATGCTCAGATAGCAACTGTGAAAAAACAGGACAGGGGGTGAGGGGTAATAGGCGCCTATATAAGAAAAAGTCCCAAAAACTGGGACTGTCCCTTTAAAAATGGGACATCTGGTCACCCTAGTCTTGGTACATTTCCCCCCTGCTTCAGTGCAGGGGGCTAGACTAGATGACCTTTCAAGATCTCTTCCAGCCCTATATTTCTATGATATAGTCTGACTAAGGAAACAAATAACTCGTAAGGGGGTGGAGGGAAGGGATAGAATCAAACATATTCAGTTTTTATATTTTATATATTATACACTTGCATTTCATACATATATGAAAAAATCCCAGCTATCCATATTTGCCCCTCAACCTAGCCATCATTAACTGGCTGGCTTCTTATGGACATTGTGGCACAGATGTATTATGGTCACTATCATCTTTTTTTTTAAATGTAATCATTACCACCCACTGTGGTGTCAAACTCACAAGATTCCAGTCATCCCACTTGTTGCTTGTGTCTTTTCTATGGAAAATCATTCTATGATTAGAGAAGCAGAATTCTTTCTACACTTACTGTTTTATAAAGTTGCCATAGAGTATCAGCATCTCTTTATGCTAGGATTAAGAAGAGAATACAGAGGAGTTTCTATATGTGAAAGATTTTCTGCTGCTATCTAGAGATAGTCTCTCTTAGTTTTTAAGAGGTCATTTTGACCTATTAATATTATTTTACAGGTCAGTGCTGTCAAGCCAAGTGAATTTGAAAGACATTAGGTCACATCACCCATGTATTTTGGAAATTCTATAAACTAAAGAAAAAAGAACATAAAATATCAGCAAGTCTCACTGTGTCTGGGTTCTAATCCAACTAAAATTCAGCAAATTTGAAGGACCCCCTATGCTCTGGAGATAGGACCTTAAAGTGCTAACACAATGAATTGGTATTGATGTCATAAGGAAAATACTTTCCTGGCAGAACACTGTCTACTGAATTCAGACTTGTAAAGTTCACATTCATTCTTGACAAACTCCAGTGTGGCTAGTTTAAATTCCATTCACCCAGAACTAAAATAAAGGAGCATAATTTCTTTATTACTACATGTTTTAGGGGCATTAGTTGAAGTTTGGCCTATCATGTTCAGGAAAATTTGGATATTTCCAAATATAGAGGTATCCACATAAAGTAATAGAGTAGCGTGTTTATCCAATTGATCAATCCTTGCAGTAGTAGCATGACAGCGCCTTAAATGACACCACTACAGGAAGTATTGTTTTTAGAAGTTGTCATGGATACCCAGGACCGGTTCTTGGAAAAGCCTCTGGGTGGAACTTCATCAGTATGCCAGACCAGCTAGGGGTCTCACTCTTCCTCTAGTGTAAGCCAGGCAGCTTCACCACCTCCTTAGGCTGGACCTCTGCTCCTTCAGCTCCCAGCTTCACACCGTGAGCTCCGTTCATCAAATCCAACTGAGACAAACCCTTGGAGGAAACTTGTACAAGCTTAGGGAGCAATGCACCCCAACATTTGCAGTAGCCAGGGGCGGTTCCAGGCCCCAGCACGCCAAGTGCGTGCTTGGGGCAGCATGCTGCGGGGGGCGATCTGCTGGTCGCCGGGTGGGCGGCAGGCGGCTCCAGTGGACCTCCCACAGGCGTCCTTGCAGCTGGTCCGCTGGTCCCGCAGCTTCGGTGGAGCATCCGCAGGCACGCCTGCGGGAGGTCCACCGGAGCCACGGGACCAGCAGACTCTCCGCAGGCACCTCTGCGGGAGGTCCACCGGAGCCGCGGGACCGGCGACCGGCAGAGCGCCCCCCCGCGGCATGCCGCCGTGCTTGGGGCGGCGAAATGGCTAGAGCCGCCCCGGCAGTAGCACTCTGCCAGCATTGTAAAAACAGTAGAGTTTATTAGTCAATTGGGCACAGCGTAAGAAGTCCTTGGTTAGCATAGAGAAAAGAAAGTTAGCATAGTTCCTTTTGGTTAACTCGGAGCCCCAGCTAAGCTGTAGAGAACTCCTGGGCTCCCACTCTGTCTTTCTCTCTGCTGTTTGTCCCAGTTCCCAGGTGAGTATCCCCCATCTGGTCTCTTCTCACTCCTTTGTTCTCCAGCTGGTCAAACACTGTTGGCTTCTTAAGGAGGATGGTCCATCCATGGTGGTTAGTTCAAATCTCTCAGTGACTTGCCATGGTCTTCACAGACTCTCCATTGACCTGGGCCCCAAACCCAAGATAGGTAGGCATCAGTCACACCTGCATCTCTGGGCCTGTGCAGAAGGTAATCAGCCCTTTCCCACCACCTAGTTAACAATGCAGCATATAAGGGAAACTGAGGCACACATGGTATTCATACAAATATTACAGAAAATTACCACTCCATCACAGAAGCAATAGTTCTTTCCTTGACATCGATATAGATTTCAGGGTGGGCTGCATGGAGATATGTAGATATTTAAAGGATAGCTGTAGATAACCAAGTAGAATGGATACAATGCTAAGGGTATGTCTACATTGCAAATAAAGCCCCATGGCAGCGAGTCTAAGAGACTGGGTCAATTGATTTGGGCTCACACTGTGGGACTAAAATTAGCAGTGTAGACGTTTCCTCCCCCACCTGGCAATTTCAGAGTCCAGGCTCCAGCTCAAGTGGAAGCATCTACACTGCTATTGTTAGCCTCATAATGTAAGCCCGAGTCAGTTGACCTGGGCTCCAAGACTCTCTGCCCACCCGGTTTGTGTGTCTGTTTTTTGCAGTGTAGACTGACTGACCATCTTTTAATTAGGATTTCTGCCTTCCTAGAAAGCCCTGTCAGATTTGACAAAGAGATATGAACATTTTAGTGTCTAACAACTGATATCAGGCAATTACAGGAACACATTTCCTTCCTGGAATAATTTTGAAGCAAGATCAGCATCAATATTTTGTTCTTAGCTTAAAAAAGATTTTTATCTCCAGCTGCATACCACATAATGTGCAACAGCACTCCTCATGGGAGCCTACAATGCTCATCTCCTGCAACTGCATTCATTCTGCTCTAAGTGAGCAATCTGCGATCATTTCGGAAAAGAGTATTTAGGCTGAGCTTTGTTTTGGTTGAGAGGCTTTTTCCTTGGGGACCACAATGATTGCAAATGTGGTAAAATCTAAAACTGAGACACAAAAAGGCCTGGGCAGGTGTGTGTCTGTGATGGAGAGAGCACATGCTTGATTCATTTTATTTAGCTGCTCTATTTCTTTCTACTTGCTCCGCCAGCCAGACATCCTTCTTCAAATTTGAAAGGGCTCATTTTCTTCTTTATCCTTTTCTGCACCATGGCCTTCTCTAGGAGCCAAGACTGTCAGTCACTTTGGTTGATTCTGTATTTTATTTCCCCTCCCTGTTTTTTGTTGTTGTTGTTTACCTCAGAGCATAAATAAATAGGATTAAAAATACTGGATCCTTAGGGCATGTGGTGGGGAGGCCAGATCCTGCAAACCCTTTCTTACCTGAGCAATAGCCCTGACTCGTGGGAGTTATCGCATTCACTGCAAGGCCTCTATTTGCATCAGTCAGGAGAAGAACTCATGTGAGAAAGTGTTTGCAGGAAAATGCTCAGTATTTTTATCCTTATACTCTAAGGCCCTGTCTTACCATGAGGCTCTGCCTAGACTAAGACTATGTCTACATTACACAGCTTCTAGAAACATGGTTGTGTCGCCACGGCCGTGCCACTCAAAGTCGCACAGTGGAGCCGCTGTTTGTCGACTCTCCTGCCGACAAAAAACTTTTACCCCCAATGACTAGCTGGCCACATTGGCACTTGTCGCAGCAAAACTTTTGTCTTTTGGGGATGGGGTTAACACCTCTGAAAGACAAAAGTTTTGTTGTTCAATTGCCAGTGTAGACATAGGGTTTGTCTATACTTTGTCTTTGTCTATACTTAGGCTTTGTCTATACTTCACTTTCATCGGTAAAACTCTTGTCACTCAGAGGTGTGAAAAAACACATCCCTGACCGACAAAAGTTTTACCGACGAAAAGTGCCGATGTGGACAGTGCTTTGTCAGCGGCAGACGCTCTCCCGCCTACAAAGCTACATCCCCTCATGGGGGGTGGGGGTATTTTGTTGGCACGAGAGCTCTCTCCTGCCGACAAAGAGCAGCTACACTACAATGGAAAGGCTTTAGCAGCACAGCTGTGCCGCTGCAAGGTGCACCGTGTAGCCATAGCCTAAGAAAATGAAGGGGTAACCAGCTGGCACTATCTTTGTCAAAAGTAGCAGGTGTTTAAAAACGTGTTGAGTTAGCATGGATTAGGTCACTTTTTCTGAAATACCTCATTTTCTTAGTCTAGGCAAGACCTAAAATGGGTGAAATTCACCCCAGTCTCAGAGGCCAATACAATGCACCACTAACCCTTAAAATAGGTAATTCTCAGCCTAAATATTATGGGACTTAGAGGTGAATGTCACCCAGTATGAACACAATCTTTAGGCTAGTGTTCACTAGGAAATACATATTTTTGTAATGAAACATACAGGCATTTTGTACCAAAGCATTTTGCTGTATTGTGGTAATATTTAGAAATATTCTGCCTGAGGATTGTGTTCACTTTGAGAAAGGGAAGCACCCACCAAGAGTTAATCCTTCCTTAGTATCTGCCTGTTCAAAAGGACAGTGCTTATACAAGATTTACTGCCAGATCCTCAGCTATTCTAAATCAGCATAGAGGCATTAACGTCAAGAGACCTACACTGATTTACACTGTCTGAAAATCTGGCATGTCTATATGAGAAAAAGACTTAGCTGAATTTGTTAAAGGGCCAGATTTTCAGCCAGTGCAAATCAGTGTAGGCCCCTTGACATTAATTGTTCTATGGTGATTTACACCAGCTGCAGATCTGTTCCTAAAACTTATAAACACTGTACAAAAGAGGTTCTGTTTAGTTTATCAGCTACTCCACCATGTGAGATGTCCCAAACATCAGATTTAATCCGTTCAGCTCAGATAAGCATCACACCAACCTCTACACTTCTTGATCCTGCCTGTGCACACTGGATGCAAGCCTGATTTCACCACTCCCATCATAGCCTAATTTTCCCAATTCCCAGTCCTAAATCCTCTGCTCCTTTCCTATTTCTGCTTCCTCTGCACCTACCTTTGATAATCTGGTCTAACAGCGCTACTGGGTCCCAAACTTCTGTGAGCTTCCATTTCCCTGTACTAACAAACTTTGAACTTTCTTATTACTTACGCCACAGAATGTACTGACTCCAGTGAAGTCAATGGAGTTAGGCTGCTTTATGGAAGTAGGGAATTTCATCCTTGGTGCTTTGTTTTTTACACGGGTTAGGATGTTATTGGTTTGTTTAGGTCATTAGTTTATCTCATTACTTACTCTATGTCGTGTGTGTTATTCCCAAAACTGGATTTCCCAATAAAGAAATAATAACTTCCAAGTTTATTATGATTCTTTGGAGCAAACAAGAAATTATTAGCTTCTTTCTCAGCTTCAACTTCAAAGCTCAAAACTTAGACTAAAACTAGTCTTTTTGTTCCTGAGTTGGGCTGCCCCTTCCCACTGAGGGGCTGGGCAGACCTGGCTCATCATCGACCCAACAAACAGCTTGTCCATATCACCCTATGCAAAAGCCTCCTAATTAGCCTCGGCAGGAGTTTCTACTTCATTCTGACCCTCACCCCTCACTTCACACATGCTGCAGTCCGAGGCCTCTGAGAGCCATTATTGTTGTTGTCCATCGAGGCTCAGTCCAGAGTTCCAGGAGCTGGCAAACTCTGTGGGTGTTATGTATGAATCCCTGGGAACATGCCAGGTTTGGACATTCAGATCTTGGAGCTAACCCCATCCCCCGAAGCAGAAAGCTAGGGGAGCACTGTGAGACGATCTCCATGGAGTGTTCTTCCACCAGAGCTGCCTCCTACAAGTTCTACCCTGAAAAGAGAGGATCAGGCCTAAGAATTCAAAAATGTTTTTGATCATCATATAATGTACTTAATATATCACATTAAAAATGCATACTGTAAAACAGGTATACAGATGTACTTGCATATTCTTTTAAGGGATGATCACAAAGGTGCAGTTATATCATATACTTTTCTAAATGTCAGTGTGAGAAGCTTCTAGACAATACTATATCACCAGAAAAGTGAGCTAGAGCACAGGTCTTAGACAACTACTGGTACGTAAATGCCGCCCAATAAATCATGCCATTGTGGATGGGGGGCTTTTTATTTTAAACAATAATAATCTGTCATGAACTTCTCAGTCAGGACAGCTTGAAATGGCAAAAAATATAGTTTATGCTTCCCAGGCATGTCTTGTGTTAGATGGATAAATTTCCTCACATCTCCTATTCCAAACAAGTGTCAGATGAAATCTCATGCAATTGTTTTTCAAAGGGAGTTGACTGCTTTTAATGTCAAACAGTTATAAACTTTTCTGTTAGCATCCTAGTTTATTCTGTTCATTGTTCACAACAGAAGGTGCGGGAACAAAGTTATGAAGTTTACAGTCTAAACAGGTTGTTTTTCCAAACACTCATATGCATTTTAGCAACAGGACACTAAAAAAAGAGGTTGGGTTTTTTTTAAGAAAAAAAAGGTAGAAAACAGGAATAATGAAAACAACATTTCCATTCTAGGGTAAGGTAACCATCTTACAGAGGAAAGATGAACAGATAGCATCAGTCTTTCCAGATCGTAGCTTCCCTGCTTGCTCCCGTGGTAGTGGCATGAAAAGTGCCAGTGACTGCCTGAGTATTTTGAAATAAAAACTGACATTGTTCTTTTGCGTGGATCTCACACACCTTTAGTAAAACTGACCTCAAACTCTGTTTCATATACTAGCATATGTGACTAAACAGTTGCCTGCTGTGAACAACAGGTCTAGGAAAAGGCGTGTGCCTATTCCATTGGAGCCAGTGATGTAGAGCATGATGTAAAAAATAACAACAATACACCGATATTTTTTATAATCATGGCCCAGAACTGCAATAGTTCTACTGTGAGCTGTACTGTTTTGAACCTTTACTAGAGAAAGTGCATATTTAAAAAAAAATAAAGAGTAGCAGCATATTGAGTTGAACTAAAGATAAATATTTTAAAAGGTTTCTCGAAGCCAGAAAGTATGTCTGGTTTTGGTATCTGTCTGTAACACGTTGTTTTTAAAGTCACCTCTACAATCTTCTCATTCCCATTTTTTCCCACCTTTTGACGCTGTGTAGCTGAGTGAGGCTCCATGAGCTGTAAGTGTATAACTAATCTTGAGCTCACAAATATCAGACAATTGGAGGGAGGGGGGGCAGTGAGGAAACTATCAGAAAGAGAAGCTTCCTGACAGCAAGTCCTGCAAGTCTCTCTAATGTAGACGGTGCAGGTTCCTTCCTCTTGAAATCCCTAGACCCACAGCTGTTAAACAATCAACTACATAAGACCTTGATGGAGCAGGTGCCACCTAATCTAATTTGCCATGTGCTGCTCAGTTTGCTGAGAATGCTGTGGGAGTTGGATAATTATTTAGCATTCAGAGGGCGTGGGAGTTGTGACTCTTCATTCAAGCACTGAGTGAGGTATGGAAAAGGATTCTTAATTATAATTATTATCTTGGTGCCAGTAGATGTAGGTAACTCTCTTTTTTGGTTCACTAACAAGTAAATACAAGATGAAACATCTGCCTGCCAGTCATTCAGAACTGTAGTGTGTGCCAGTGCCATCCTTTGTGAGAAGGCTCTGGGCCTGTGGAGGGAGAGTGATCATCACAACATGGTTCAAAATAATTCCCACTCCTCTCATCTTATCCCTTTCCATAGTCCAAAGAAGTGTGTGTAGTGGGGAATTCCACCTTCTGATCTTCCTGTGTCAGCAGTAAGTAAAGGTAAAGAGAGTACAGCCAGCATTGGCCCTGATCCCTCTCCCACTGAAGTCAAAGCTAAAGCATCCATTGGGAGCAGGATTGGGACCTTGGCTTAATATGAGAATGTCACCCTATATCAACCCTCAATTAGGGTTGCCAAACCTCCAGTATTGCCCTGGAGTCTCCAGGAATTACAGATGAATCTTTAATTAGAGATTATGTCATGTGATGAAACCTCCAGGAATACCTCCAACCAAAATTGGCAACCCTACCCTCAATATAGATAACTATACCAACAATGAATGCAACAGCAAAAACATAATCTGAGTCCTCTCTCTCCAGCCCTGCTCTCCCTCCCTCCTCAGAGGCCCTACCAGAGAGATGTCCCGAAGATCCACATATTCAGGCTATTTCTGAGCAATTAGTGTTCATAAAACACTGACATCAGGGTCTTTGTCTGAAGAGATCTTCAGACCGGTGCAATAAAATGTGATTTATTATTTTAAAATGCTACATATGTGAAATTACACTACTACTGTATTTCATTTCAGATCTGCAGAAAGTGGCCTTACAAACTTTCACCCTGTTCAATATGAAATGCATATTTTCTTTTTCTTTCTTTCTTTTAGTGACTGATATTGAGTTTAATATTCTACCCTCCCCCTGAAGTAGAGACTCTCCCTGGGGTACCATAGGCAGACTCTGGAATCTGATGGAAGTGATCAAGCTGCTCCAGCTTCGGCAAGTGGTCTGCTTCCACGTAAACTGGATGTCTCACGAGGCAAGATGGGTGTCCTATGTATTTCTATACTGTGTATATTGTACATTTTGCTTGCACATTTTTTCTCTTAACTGCAAATCATGGAGTGATCCCTGAAGCTGAAATAAAGGAGGTGAATGTGAAAAACAAGATGGAGGAATGCTGTGTATTTTTGGCACACCTAGCAAGAAAGCGATTGTACTTATCCTTGTCCATCTCATCCCATGGCATCGCTATTGGGCATAATTCTTGCAGCCTTTAATTACTTGAATTAGCTTCAGGGCGTCTCGTCATAGGAGTAAGGGCTGCAGGATCAGGCCTGCTATTTGTCCCTGATTACTATTTGCTGCTTAATGACAATCACATTAGCTTCTCTGTGCAACAGTGACTTGCCACTGGGAAATGCAGCAATAAAGATGATCGATCTAAATTCCTTAGTATTGCATCATTGTCTCCTGGCATTTTTTTTTCCTGCTTAAATTCTATCTTTTGGGGATACATCTTGGATTCATCTTAGAATATATATAGATATAATCACCCACTGCAGAATGACTGAGGGATAAACTATGTTATAGTCCTCTGCTGCTGTGTTTGTGTGTGGCCTGACAGCCAGTGTATGGTGGCCTGCAAAATAAAGTGAGTAATAATAACTTAGACTTCAAGATGGAATTGCTATCAGTGGAATATTTTGCCTAAGGCAACAACAATAAAGACAACAAACCTGCCTACATGCTGGGCCTGTTTTCCTACAGACACAGTGATTCTGCACACCAAGACAGATAAATGTACAGGGTTTCTCCTTCTAGTTTATAAAGGTCTGATAAAATTAAATTACAGAGGCCAGCTAAGCACAGCCTTCCTCTGGTGAAAACTCTGATACTGCAGGGCAACAGCTTTGACTGGACAGGACAGATTGAAAGCAGAGACCTGAGAGGTAGCAGAGCCCAGTTCACAACCATTCTTCCCACAGGCAGAGCAGACTTGAACTGGGGGTCTCCTCCAATCTGGGTGAGTACTCTAACCATTGGCTCAACATTATGAAGGAGCTGCACTTCCCCCTATACACTCCTACCAGCTTCTTTCTAAAATAGCATAGGCACCTAACTGCAAGAGAGGATTTGCAGGTGAGAATCCTAAACCAAGGGAGGTGCTTGTCTCTGAAATGGGGCAGGGCTTAGCACACACCCCTTGGCTTGGCCTCTCCCATTGGCTAATTTAGAGAAGGCGCCACCTAGCATGCTGGTGTAACCCACACACCTCCAGGATATGGTGTTCTGAACCATCTAGTGGCACCAAGACCACTTAGCAAGAGAGAGAGAGAAAAAGAGATCAATGAGTTTGCTTCTGCAGTTGGCTTTTAGCTCATGCGGTAAAGACTCATGCACTAAGCTCCAGAGGTCCCACGTTCGATCCCGCCCACCAACGACTGGGGTCTGTTGGTGTTACACTGGCTTTTGTGAATCCCATTCTGAGGTGCCTATCTCACCCAATTCATTGTATAGCAAGTGTAAGTGCCTAACTTAGGCTTTGTGAATCCTGGTTATTTTATAGGTACCTAAAAGTGAGAGGTGATGACGCTCCATGTTACAATGCCTATGTTTCTCTGAGAATCTAGCCCCAAATTGCTAAAAATATACAGTCTAGAGAAACACGAATTAAAAATATGGTTAAAAACAAGCAAAACCATTACATTTATTAACCATGGCTATTTTATTATTAAAGAAAGGAAAAGAAAATATTAAACAAAGCAGCATAAAATGGAACACATAAAACAAACAAGGGTTGTTTCTGTTATAATCTTTTTTTGTGTATCTCTTAGTGGAGAGCTTTTAACAGAGATTGTGCTTTTGAGAATGAGCCTGCTTTTGGTGGGAACTCTTCTTTTGATAAATTAAGATCAAACCACATTATTTGCTAGTGAGTGCAGTCTTGTATATCATAGACACTAAAACAGTTTATAGATGGGAACAAGAGTTTTGTTTGTCGAGTTTATTATAGATAACCTAAACAGTTGATAAACGAGTAAAGTAAGTAATCTTAACTAAATCCAATCCAATCAAAAAAAGTATTTAAATCAGTTATTTAGAAGAAGTCATTTACAGAGTTGTCTTAAGACAGGCCAAATAATAAATATTAAGAATCTTAAATCCAAATCAAGTCGCACTGTGTCTCTGTTTACCAATGTTGATCCCCTATCTCCTCACGAGGAACACATGGTCTAACAGATTTAACAGGAGAAACTGCTAAAGTTTTGTTACAATAGCATTTCCCTATCCCAATAAAATCATTACAAGAATTTTTAAACCTAACTCCTTGCTAGTGCTTTAGCTAATTTCATTTTACTCATTCATGCTGAAGTCTTGAGGATGTCATTTGGAAGGTTGCTTCTTTCTGAGGCTTCTTTGTTCTTCTCCTTTGACATTTTGTAGCTGCTGTCTTGCTTGCAGAGACGAGCTGTGCTGGTTGTTGTATAAGGTGTGAGCACAGAGAGAGTGCTGCTTATTCAAGGCTGAGAGAGTTTTAGACCCCTCTCTCTAATTTCATGAAAGGGGAAAACACACCTCTTTTAGGGCTTGTTTAGACTTAAAATTGGCTGATGAGATCCTTTCATTGACTCCATGTTTTTGGTGACACCTTCAGCTCCTCAACATGCAGTCAGTTTGAGGAACGGGCATCAGACTTGCAATTAGAATGGACCACCAGCTCTGCTTTAGCTAAGTTTTAAAGAAGCTATCCATTTAAATCTCAACTCTTCTCAGTGCTCTAAAATCCACATGGTTACACAGATTGCCTTGACTTTTTTTTGGTTTGTTTTTATCTTATGCTGGGAGATTTTCAGCACATCCCTTTTAAAGTTAGCATTTTAATTTTTTTTCTTCAGTTAAGTTTCTAAAATATTTCTTCAGTTTCATTAGGTATCAATAGGAATTGAAATTCTGATTTTAAAAAGTCCAAACAATCCTGTGATTCACATAAAAGATTTTAGCTCTTAAAGTAGCCCCTTGAAATTAAATAATTCTCAGAGGGTCTTCAAACCCAAAGAGACATTCAAGAAGTCATTGTTGCTTTTATTTTATTTTTTTTAAACAATCCTTCAGAGGTGATTTTTTGTGTGTGTCTTTCTGAATTGGGTGAGAGAATTTCTTAAGTATTGTCAAACAATTAATTATTTCCCATATCTAGTTAAATGGATTTTGTATCTGTAATCAATTTAGTAAGGTTATTAGATTCCACATTGGTATGTAAAGCATTTTACCATCTATATAGCAATGACATTATGAAATTATATTACAAGCCTTGCCATTAGCTAAAATATATGTATACATGCATTTCAAGAGGGCTTGCCATTTTAACATTTAAGAGCTAAACATGTTTCCTACAAAATATTTCCCAGCTGTACTTTTTTTTCTTACAGTTTTCAGGATAAGGTATCTAAAAGTGCTCATAAAAGCATTAGTTTTCATGAGGATTTTGAATTGGTTTTTGTTGTGGGTTTTTTGTTTGTTTTTCCCCACAGGGAGGGATGCAAAGAAATCCACTTTATGACCTTTTTTTGTGGTCCTGATAACACATTGTTACATTCCGTTTTGAGGTATCACAAAAAAACATTTTCACCTTATTTTACTCAATTAGCTCTGTCCAGGCTGATTCCCCACTCTGGCACTTTGAGTGCAGAAGGTGGGAGCCTGCAAGAATTTTAAAAATTAATACTAGCCACTCCAGACTTGTATTAGACTCCTAAGGTTACAGCTTCTCCCTGACCTTGGATGGGTAGATGCTGCCACCACCCAGGTGCACAATGACCCTTTGAAACTAGAATGGTGCACTTGGGGATTCCTTCCTGTGGGGTGCGTGTGTATACACACACACACACACACACACACACACAGAAAAACAAAGGAAATCAGCTGTTGCCACCAGCTAATTAAACAACATATGCACAAACCTCTTAGGGACACAAAAATCCAATCCTGTTCTTTAAAAAGGTAAATTTTATTAAACCCAAAAAGAAAGGAAATACATTTGGAACTTAGGCTTTTTGCTAGATCTTAAAAGAAACAATTACAAAAATTAAGCATCAAGATAGCTCTCTTGAGGTTCAGCTTAAAGGTTACAACCAAAACAAAGGTTACAAGCTTAAAGATTACAAGCATCTGGGGTTAGTTCAGAGGAGTCCACAAGCTAATAAATAAACAGAAATAAACCTAATCGCATCCTGATCTACTTACATATCTGGGTTGTTAAATAAATAGTTTTAGATATGATCTGATGATTTTCATATCTGGCCCTCAGCTTCTCACAGCATAATTGCTCCCTGTTCCCCTCTTTCCCCGAGGACAACAACAGACAAAGGGAAAGCTTTTTTCACAATTTTAACAGCTCTAGCCTTCCCATTGGCTCTTTTGGTCAGGTGCCCACTCCCTTCCTTTTATCTGGACTTTTTTAACCCTTTACAAGTAAAACAAGTAGAGAACAGCTACCAAGAAGGACTATATAACTAACTGGCTGGCTGAGTGTCCATAGAAGGGAGCTGCCCCCTCCCCCACCTTCATTTATCACAAGCTCTGTTTATGTTTTCCTGAAATAAGGATTATCTAAATATTAAACAGATACCTCATACGGAGATAATTTTTTTAAACTATATATATATATCTTTTTTGGTTTTTGTTTGTCTTTTGATCCAAACTCTCCTTAGAGCAGGGATTGGCAACCTTTGGCATGCAGTCCGTAAGGGAAATCCGCTGGAGGGCCAAGATGGTTTGTTTACCTGCGGCATCCACAGGTTAGGCCAATCGCAGCTCCCACTGGCCATGGTTCACTGTCCCAGGCCAATGGGGGCTGCGGGAAGTGGCTGCCAGCACATAGCCTTAGAGGTATGATCTGCCATAGATTCACAACTTGCAACTAAAACTTCTTATTAAATATTTTATACAAAATACAAATCATAATGATCATTGGTTATGATTTTCAACCATAGCATTAAAGCCAACAATATGGATTTAAAGTAAAACAGGAATTACAAAAAATGAATTTTAGATTTTGTATAAATGCTTTTAGGGGTAGTAAAAACATAGTGTACATTTCCTTATCGACTGGAGAGTCAGTCATATTGATAGACAACAGAATTCCTAGAGATTATTAGCTTGCACATTTCAAATAATTAAATAAGCAAAAATGTAAGCATGTGAACTACTTTTCTTCAAGCATCATGTAAAAGTTAATTGCAGGTATTTTCTTACATTCAGTAAAGGCCCAGGAAAGTTTGTAATGACATAACATTATAAAAACACATTATTATTATTATGAATAACCATTTTGCATCAGTATTGAGATTTCTCTACCACACAGCCCAAATCAGCAGAACGCTTAAACTTGTGCTACCGTGTACTACAACAGCCCTGTTTTTAATAGGGCTTCAGCAGGTACTTCAAGTTCAGTACCTGTTGAAATTTTTGCTTCATAAGGATGGACTTAAGCATGTACTTAAGTGCTTTGCTGAATTGGGGACTGTGATGGAGCAGACAAACCTCACACTAGCAGAAAAGGGGTTAACGAGAATGTATGGGCCCAGCTAGCCCTACCCTGCTACAACCTGCAGCCAAAGCCAGAACAGGATGGGGAAGAAAAGGAGAGAACCCGGATCAGTTCAGAGCTGGCTGGTAAAGAGGCAGTAGGCAGCTCTGACTCTCGATGTGAGGGGAGCATCACTACAAGCCAGATTGCTGCTGGGGAAGAAGCACTGTATCCCTAACTTAGGGAGACTGGGGAGCACCTAGCAGTGAGTGAACTTAACTCTTTTGACTTTAAAGACATTGTGAGTGGAGGCCCCTCCAACCTTACATCTGCCTCTGCCCACAGGTATGCTGCAAAAGGACCACAAGGGAGTGCTGCTCCAGGTGAACTCCTGCAGACTGTTTTGATGATAGGGACCATGACCCAAGCTGAAGGGACATCGGTAGAAAATAGCCCAGGGCAGTGGATTTGGCTGCTGGGGATCCTACTGCTATTGCTTCCCACAGAAACCTGGGCTGGGATCTGGTAGAGAGGGAGGACCTGGTCCCCCACCATGCACCCTTAAGAGCTGAGACCCAGATGTAGTTGAGTCCTGAAGATTCCTGGTCTAAGGTCAGGAACCAGGCACCTGTGCTACCAAGCCAGACAAGTAAGGGTCTGGAAGTCAGATGTGCTCACAGCTAAGCTACATGGCTCTCTGAGCACCCTATCACAAGGACATAATAGCTCCCCATCTGCTTAAATGGTTACTGTACCAGCATTTTAAGATGCGTTGAATATGAAATGCTCTGTCTATATATATATAAAACCCTAAATTATTCTCTATCGCATAATAAAACTCATAATATATTTTATCATTTGTACAGTAGTGTTAACTCACCAGTTTTACCTATCGTATATGAAGGTATACGTTTGACTGCAAAATAAGTGATCCAAAGTACTCCATATGTGCAATGTGGGTGAGCTAAAAGTACTATGTAAATCTTAAATTATGCTTTTCCTAGGATGGGTCAGGAAAAAGGCTTAAGTATGTGTTTAAAATTAAACACATGCTTAAGTCCCATTTACTTCAGTGGGATTTAAGCATATGCCGAAGCGCCCTTCCTGAAAATGGATGTCTTCTAAAAATCATCCCTTCAATATTATATTACAACTGTTTCTTATGTTACTTTCCTAGAATTTTTTTGAAGGAAATTACGACATTATTTTTACCAACAGATTTTACTGTGTAATTCCACAGTTGAAACGTTACACAACAGCAGGAGTCCACAATGAAACAGCAGCACAAAACTGCAAACTAAATGAATATCATTGCAGTCAAATTATGACCCCCAAATATGGAGGAACATACATGCTATCTGCTCATCTATATGGGCAGGAGTGCTTCTTAATGTATACGCATTAGCAGATTTTTCAAGGTACCTGTGTATCTAAGATAACATGTATCTTCCACCTGTGAGGAAGATACATGTTATTCCTCTATGTTTATTACTGTATTTTACTAACAAGGTACCTGTTAGTCAGTCAGCTATAGAAGTGTTAGTAAAATACAGTAATAAAAATAGAGAGAATACTTTTTATCTTTCATTTGGCTAAAGATTTATAAGTTAGTTAAATCTCTTGTTTTCTTTCAGGTCAGTTGATGATTAATTCCATCTGCACAATTATTTTCCATCTTTATACATTAATGTGTAACGAAAAGCAGAAATGTCGTAGATTGATGATAAAATTTGACCTACCTATTCTGCATCATCTGTTTACACGTCATTTCTTAAATTATTCTTATGACGGTAAGACCAAATAATACTCGTCTTTTGGTCAAGCAAAGCCAGGTCCAACACTCAACTTGATAATATTTCTGTTTGTGCATCTGATTAGTTCCAAAATGTTAACTCATTGTACATAGTGGAGCCATGAGGAACATTATTACTTAACATTTATATGATAGCGCCTCACGGCCTGAACTAGGTTAAGGTCCTATTTGTGCAGTTGGCATAAATCCCGGGCTTCATGTATTCTAGCTCAGAGGATACACTTGTAAAGAAAAACTTGGCTTAATGCCACTTTGAAAGAACTGCTATAAATAAAAGATCTGCAAAGTAGCTGAGCAGGCTGCATTCTCCTGACTCCCGTTTGTTGTATCAAGAGCAGGTAAGCGGCTATGCTCAGTCTGAATGCTTGACAGCCTCTTACTCTGCATTACCATCAAGTCAATTCAGTATCTCTACAGTCAGGGCCGGTTCCAGGCACCAGCACAGCAAGCAGGTGTTTGGGACGGCCAATGGAAAGGGGCGGCACGTCCGGCTCTTTGGTGGCAATTCAGCAGTGGGTCCTTCAGTCCCTCAGAAGGACCTGCTGTCGAATTGCCACCGAAGAATGAAGCGGCGGTGGTAGAAGTGCCGATCACAGCTTTTTTTTTTTTTTCCGCTGCTTGGGGCAGCAAAAATGCTGCAGCCGGCCCTGTCTACAGTATCATATTCTATGGTCTTGTCTATAACAGGGATTTCAGTGGTGTAGCTGCAGCAGTGCAAACCTCCAGTATAGACACAGTGGTGCTGCTCACTCCAGTTTGAAACCAAGGTAAGCAGCACCAGTGCAAATAGCATTTTACATGTTTGAATTGTGTTTATACTTATGATTTGCACTGATGGTTGAAATGCAAGTATAGAGATAGCTTAGTTAAGGACTTATATATACTACCACACAGTTTGAACTATAGGGAGGTGAATAGTACTGCACAATTGCACACCACAGTGCATAACTCCCCCTACCCCCATGGACACGGCAGACATGAACTAAAAGGTTCCTAGTTCATATTAACATAGTCCTTTTCAATCAGTCCTACATTCATGCAAACTAGGAACCCTTTAGTTCACATCTGCAGCGTCCACACAGGGGAATTGCAGTGCAGCATGCTGGTGCACACTGCTATTCAAATCCCCACAATCCAAACCGCAGGGCAGTGTAGACAAAGCCTTATTTGCTAAGGGCCAGATTCTGCAGATGCAATTCAGGCTCAGTTAAATTATGCAGCTGCCAGATTCTGATACTTTGTACTTCCAGAGGCTACAGAGTTGAGTAATGGATGAAGGAACTACTAAACCTGAGTAAGGGTATCAGAATCTAGCCTTACTTAGAGATTGATTGCTGATTTCCAATGAGTTCCAAAAGTCTGATTACATTTGAATGACGCTTACTCCTGTTGATGGTTATCATCTCTAAAATTCCACTCATGATGTAGATTACTCATTCTGCTTAAACCATTGCATCCCACCAGGAGTCTTTTCTAGTTATGTTCTACAAGGAACATTTCATATTGTGTTTTTAATATATACTCTGCTTTGTGTAAAGCTGGCCACAAAAGTATATACAGAATGGCTACTTCAACTTTCTTCATCCTTCATTTAAACTACTTATTACACATAAGCAGTTGATGTTTCTCTGTTTATAGATTCAGGAGAAAAATCCAAACTGTCTTTCCCTGTCTTGCCCTGTCTTTCAGCTGAGTAACATTAATAATTACTGCCTCAAATACAATTACTGGAACTTACTATCCAGTCCTTTAAAATTTAGCCTCCTGTGGCAGTTTTATGACCATTAATAACGTCTGGCATGACATACATCATTTTTACAAGAAGACTTGTGGTCTGCATTGAAATGGCAGTTCCTATGATAGTTTGTTTATCCTTTGCTGGATCTATGACAAACTCCCTTCTGTGTTATCAGTATTGGTATAATATTGAATACTGGACAGACGCTAATTAAAGAACTGCTAATGTTTAAAGAAGTAAATCTTTTTGTTTGCTGAATTGCCCACCTCTGGAAAAAATCTATGCTTTCACTGCCTTTACTAAACACGCATGTAGGAACTTTAGATAAAACTATCAGGAGAGCCTAAACCCCATTTTCAAAATGACTTAAGCACTTAGGCTCCTAAGGCTCATATAACTCAAAATCAGCAGAGTCACTTTCCCCCCTCACACGTTCTAAAAAATAATTCACCATTCATCTGAGATAATCAACGTGGAGCTTTAGCTACACAGGTATTTTTGACAATAATCTGAGCAAATGAAAATAAGGTTCTAGAGTGAATGGCACTCAGCCAGAACTATAGCATGTGACCAGTAGAAGAGCTGGGCAAATGCACCAACAATTAACACCTGTCTATGCAGTAGGGTAATGTGCACTATAGGGGTGTGATTTCTAAAGTGCATCAATGTGTTGTGCATTAATTGGTCTGTGTGGATTCTGCTGGCGTGCACTAAAAGTTTCCTAGTGTGCTTTCACATAGCACAGTTGGTGGCAACCAGCAGGCTCTACACGGACCAATTAATGCATAATATGTTAGTACAATTTAGAAATGACAACATTGTAGAGCACATTGCTTCTCTGTGTAGACAAGCCCTTAGTTCTGTAGCTTTTTTATTAATAAAACCTGTAAATCCACTTTGCTGTTATTCATTATCCTTTTATTTGCTTTATTTATGAACATTCAAGGGAGTGACAGGAAGACAGAAAGCCCTCAGAATCACAAGAATCATCTTAGGCTATGAATACATTGTGTCCCTTTAACTATACTGGTATAGTTAAAGTGGTACAACCCACCTAGTGTGGATGTAGTTTTATTGGTATAAAGCTATTGCTGTATGGGAAGGAGAATGAGCGCTCCTGCTATAAGGCACCCTTTATAGTGGCATGACTTCCTACAGGATGGAGATTGTACCACTTTAAAATATCAGTAAGTCTAAATTAACCAAGTTACACAGTACAAAATCTGTGCAGAGCTAAATCCGTATGAATACCAGACTAATTACTTGTGAGAGTTTATATATCGGAAGGGCTGTTGCAGCTGCTTTGGAAAACTTTTTTTATTTACACAAGATTTCTTAATTACCAACAGAGAGAAATTTGTGTATAATAAATAAAACACACACACACACACTTGTGATATGAAGAGAATAAGGAACTCCAGTTTATGACTCACAGTTCATCCAATCAACGAACAAAAATAATATCTTGTGATTTAGAGAGCCAGTTACATGACAGAAATAACAAATCACAACCAACCAATTAATATACAATCCAAAGTATTTGAATTTCTTCAGACAAATACCCATCGAAGAATTGTGAACAAGAGATAGGAAACAAAGAGTAGGAATAAATGGTCCATGTTCAGAATGGGGAGAGGTAAATGGTGAGGGGTAGGTGGTCCCCCAACCATCTGGACTGGGGCCAGTGCTGTTAAACATAGTCAAAAATGATCTGGAAAAAAGGTTTAGGAAGATATCCACAATGGTGTGTGGAGTCATGGTGGGGTCTCCACCAAGTAGGGCATACAGCTCTTTATAAAAGGAGCAAATATGCAGCTCGGCACCTGATCAATTGTTGACCTCCCTGGCCTTCTGGTATGGCACTGCTAGTGATCCCTATCATATCCCTCCTGCATCCCCCAACAAATCTGCGCATAGATGTTGATGACTGGTCCATAGCGTGCTTGCACAGCCTCTTCTCCTCACAGGCCCAGAAGATCCACTATTTCCTGTCTACTCCAGGCAGGAGCACATCTGGAGCATGTCGCCAGCCTGGTCAATGGGGCAGTTGCATGCAACAATGGAGATCTGCTAGGCATGCTTGCTCAACTGGACAATAAAGGGAGGGTACTGGGGGCTTCATGTCTACCTGATCCCAGGAAAGTGGCATTAACAATTGTTAACAATTGACCAGAGCAGCCACTGTTGGGAATTGTGGGACGGCAGCTGAAGAACTGTTAAGGTCAACATAGGTAATGCAGTGATGTTTCTATGTTGGCATAATGGGTTACTTACAACAGTGAGAGACAAATTTAAATCTAAACATGCGCACAACTAGGTCAAAGCAAGGTGGCTTATATAGCCCTAACTCCATAGTGTAGACCAGGCCTTAGATAGAAACACAAGGTGCCTGATTTTCACACACATAAAGGCCATTTTACACTAACTTTGTCAGTACAAAAGCCAGGGGTCACCTGATGAAATTAGTATTCTTGCCAGCAAGTTAAAAAAGTAAGGATTCAACAGGTAGTGATCAATGGCTCGATATCTAGTTGGCAGCCAGTATCAAGCGGAGTGCCCAGGGGTCAGTCCCAAGGCTGGTTTTGTTCAACATCTTTATTAATGATCTGGATGATGGGGTGGATTGCACCCTCAGCAAGTTCGCAGATGACACTGCACTGTGGGGAGAGGTAGATATGCTAGGGGAGAAGGGGAGGGATAGGGTCCAGAGTGACCTAGACAAATTGAAGGATTGGGCCAAAAGAAATCTGATGAGGTTCAACAAATACAAGTGCAGAGTCCTGCACTTAGGATGGAAGAATCACATGCACTGCTACAGACTAGGGACCGAATGGCTAGGAAGCAGTTGTGCAGAAAAGGACCTAGGGTTTACAGTGGACAAGAAGCTGGATATGAGTCAACAGTGTGCCCTTGTTGCCAAGGCTTTTGTACTGACAAAGTGAGTGCTCATGGGAGAGCAGGGCAAGGGGGCGGGGCTGGAGGATATGTGAAGAGGAGGGGAGGTTGGGGGAAAAGGCAATGGGAAAGGAAAAGGGATGGCGAATGGGGTAGGGGAAGAGGGATATGAGAGTGGAGGATGGGCAGGGGACAGTGGGGAGAGGAAAGAGGATGGCATGGGGAGAGGAAGGGCAGTGTGAAAGGAGAATCCAATGGGGATAGGTGAATGGGGGGGAATGGGTGCCCCACACTAAGTATCCCCTCAGTAGCAGCAGCAGCTGGAGCTCCTCCGTTAAATTGGCCCATCCTCCACCAGCATTGGCATCACACCACCAGTGAGTACCCCTGCTACAGGTATCTCCTCCAAATACACACTTCAGCACTCCCCAACATCTTTCCCAATACACAGACACCTCTCCAGCACCCCCAAATATCTGCTCCAACTCCTCATCTCCTTCCCCCCGGCAGCATCCTCTATTTGGGAACTTGAAATATAGTAACCCTAGGGGTCATTCTGTTCTCATGGCCCTGGTTTCTGCAACTGGTGGGGTTCAGTCCATCCTGCCAGCAACCGCCTTCCCCCAGTGCCTGGGCTGGGCACTGGGCTTGAGTGGCTGAGCTCAGAGTTCAGGCTGTGTAATCGTGAGCCTGGTAGCCATTGGGTTGGGGCAGGGCAGCCAAGGGGAGCAAGGGATGGTTCCACTCTGCAGGCAGCGAATGTGGGGAGAGTGATTCAGCTGCAATGGCAGGTGCCTGGGTGGGAACTGGGGTGTGACCAGGCTGAGACGCAGGTGCCCAAGGGGGTGAGTATTCCAGGGAATACCTCGGGGAGCATCTCATCACAGCCAGGCTCCATGGGCAGGGGCCAGATCCAGGGGGTGTTGCCAGCCAGCGCCAAGCTCCTTGAGGGCAGAGGCAAGAGCATGTCAGGGGGCAGCTCAGAGTTGTACCACTTACCCTGCCTGGGGAACTCACAGCTGTGCAGAGGTGGCCTGGCTGGGTGAGCAATGCCCCAGCCAGTGCCCCAGCTCCCACAGCATGGAAAACCAGAGGCCAGGTCGCTCCCACCAGCTGCCGATCTGCTGGGTCCCTAGGGGGATGTGCCCCACAGTTTGAAAATCTCTGTGCTAAATGGGAGGCAGAAATCTGTGCGGGTATGTGATCCCGCTGACCACCCCACATGTCACCTCTAGGGGGAACAAATATGATTGCTTGTCCTGGGCGCTAAAATGCTTAGTTATAGTTCTGCTAGATCTCTCCTGCTACCCCCATTCCCCATTTCATTCTACTTTTGTCAAGCTTGGTCAAGGATTAGTCGATGAGGATACTGAAAGCTGGATTATCTCTTCACCTCCACAGCATACACACAAGGAACTGACTTCTAAAGAGAGAGAAAAATTAAAAAGGTGCTAAATTCCCAGATGGAGAAAGCACAACAAGGAAAACATTCTTGATATAAGATACAAGATGAGCCTTACAGTTAATATTAAGAGGTAAGAGGACAATTAGTGCATTCTTCTGGAGCTGACATATGGTTTACAAAATGAACAGAACTTGACACTAAAGAAAAACAAAATCTGTGAATTTAATACCATTGGCAGAGAGCAGCAATAGCTTCAGGATATAAAATCACAATTTGCCTGGTATTTGTTTAATCATTGCCTTCAGGTGCAGCAGAAGGAGGCACTGATGATATAATTTGATCATCTCTACTTTTCTCTCTTTTCAGATACTGATGACTCGTTGTGGGAAATTGATTGAAAGACTTTAGGCCTGATTCTGATCTCAGTGACACCAGTTTCATACCTGTGTGCAGGGCTGGCCCACAACATTTTGGCACCTGAGGTGGGGAGCTCAAATGACGCCCCCATTTCCCCTCGCTTGGGCCAAAACTTTGAAAGGTCTCAGTTCTGCCTTCTTCCTGTTCTACTCCTCTCATGGTACTGCTCTGCTACCTACCCCAATAAAGGAGAACTAACAGCTTAAATTGCCTTGTTCAAAAATTGTAAGTAATACTTAACTTTCAAACACCTGAACAGCAAATGTAACTTTTCTTGTCTGCATAGTAAACACTGGCATTTTTATCTGTTTGAATAATCAGAATGGTGCTTTCCATGCCTTCTTGGTTGCAAAGATTTGAACTGCTTCCTGAAGGCCCACAGTCTGGGCCAGCTCATGCTCTATTGAGACGGTTGCAAGGCCGATCAGCCTCTCCTGTGTCATTGTGGAGCCTAAATGTGTTTTTATTAACTTCAGCTTGGAGAAGCTGTGTTCTCCACTGGCAATGGTTCCAGGAAGTGTTAGAAGTATGCACAGAGCAACAAAAGCATTTAGAAACTGGGTGGTCATCTTACTTGTGCACATATATTCCAGAACAGACTTTGGAATTGATCCTGCTGAAATGTATCTTGAAAGGGCTTTCAGTTCATCGCCTAAATCACGTGCATCATTGCACATGTCATCATGTGTCAATACTGTCTTTAGTGCCCTGCATTGCTGGTGTAGGTCTTCTTCAGGTATAGTGAGGAGTTCTGGAATATCATACAACACCCCAAATACACTGCTGAGCTGCATGAAACGTTCTTCAACTGACTGTATTGCACAATCTAGCACTCGGTTAAAGAATTCAACTTTGAATTGTTGTTTGGGGTCTCTTAGGGGATTATCCCATGCCTCGTAATCAAAATGTCTTCTTCTTTGGTGATTCTTGTAATCTTGAATGGGTGGGAAAATAGCTTCAGTGTGAAGTTCCTCTGCCAACTTCTGTGCATTCTTCAGAACGTTTTGAAATCCCTCATCTGACTGGTAAGACTGTAGGTATGATTTTGCTTTATCCAGTTGTTCCATTGCTCCAGATATATCAAGGTCAACACCTTGGAGTCTCTTGCTTACAACATTTATTTCAAACAGTATTTCATGCCACAACACTAAGCCACACAGAAATTTGAAGTTATGTATGTTTCTGGTGATTCCATTTCCCTCTGCCACTGTTCTCCCACAAACAGTTCCTCTCATAGCATTATCCTCCATAATGGCAACTATGGCATCATCTATCTTCCCAATTTGGTGTTTGATAGGCTTTATCGCCTCCACTCGACTTTCCCATAGTGTGGCACTCAGTGATTTCAGTGTCAGAGAGGATGTTCCCAGATGTTGCTTCAAAATTTGCCATCGATGAGCTGATGCAGAGAAAAATACATAGATGCTTTGAATTACATTAAAAAATTCAGCAGCCTCACTAGAAATTGATGCTGCATTACTGAGCACCGCTGACCACCAAGTTCAATGAATGAGAACTGCATGAGACAAAAAAAGCTTGAGCGTTTAACTCTCGGATCTGTGTCTGCAATCCTCTGTTCTTTCCTCTCATGTTGGCACCATTATCATAGCCCTGACCTCTCATGTCAGCTATCGCAATTCCCGTATCTTCCAGCTTTTTAAGAAGCACATTTGTCATACCAGCTCCCAGGGCTGGCTCCAGACCCCAGCGCGCCAAGCGCGTGCTTGGGGCGGCGCACCGCAGGAGGGCGGCAGGCGGCTCCGGTGGACCTCCTGCAGACGTGCCTGCGGACGGTCTGCTGGTCCCGCGGCTTCGGCGGAGCATCCGCAGGCGTGCCTGTGGGAGGTCCACCGGAGCCGCGGGACCAGCGGACCCTCCGCAGGCACGTCTGCAGGAGGTCCACCGGAGCCGCGGGACCGGCGACCGCCAGAGCGCCCCCCGCAGCGTGCCGCCCTGCTTGGGGCGGCGCAATTCCTAGAGCCTCCCCTGCCAGCTCCTGTAGTATCATGAATGTGAATACATTTTAGAAAATGCTCTCTGACAGTCATCATTGCAGGGACATTTTCACTCGCTTCTGTTGTAGCTACAAAACACACCATTAAAGTAATTTGTTCTATATGGCTGATGTCAGGTGTGCAGTCCAGAATAACAGAGTAATATCTTGCTGACTTCAGATCTGCCACAATCTTCTGTTTGACTTTTGTTGCCAGTAACTGTATGATCTCATTTTGAATTGTTTTTCCAAGGTAGTGGTGTGTGTACATTTCTTGGGTGGTGACTCTTCTTAGATGCTCCTGGAGTACAACATCAAACTCAGCCATCAACTCCACAATTTTAAGGAAGTTTCCATTGTCTGGCACAAACAGCTAATCAGAAGTGCTAGGTTTTGGGTAGCAAGCATTCTCACAGTGGCAATGAACGTTTTCAGCACATTTTGCCAGTAAAGAGACTCTGATGCAATTTTCTCTTGATGCTGATCATCTATGGTGGCCTTAAACCTTAGTCTCATCTCAAGCTCTTTCCACCTATGGAATGCTTTCTGGTGATTTGCTGCCTTCCCATGGCATGCAAGATTTTCCCAGTCCTTTGTTCCTGTAGAACACAATGTGGCTGGAATGTTAGACTGGAAGAGTTTGCAACAAAAACAGTATACAGCATTCTGGGTTTTTGAGTACATAAGCCAGGGCCTCTCCACTTTATCACCATTGGGGATTTCATGTCAGTAATGTGTTGGATGGAAACTTCTATTTTCATTGTCTTTGGGGAATATGAAGTTTTTCACCTGCTGTAGCCCATTCAGTACAAGAAAGTCCCTTGGGCTACTGCTCAAGTGGGTCTACAGTCCTGGATCATCCTGACGTAAGGAAATAAACTCAGCAGCAACCGTTTCTTGTGCTTCCACCACACTCTTCTCTGATCTACACTTTTCTCCAGAAATGTGCATGGTTACATCCATTTGAGATGGAGATATGGATGCTGCAGTAGCCAGGTCACCTGAACTCTGACTAACTGGAAGATCAGGCATCTCCTCACCACTCACATCCTCACTGGGGCCGGAAGGCTCACCGTGAACATTTGTGTCTATGTATCTCAGGAGAATTCCTTCCTGCTTAGATAGAAAAGCTTCCTTTGCTTTCTTTCTTTTTCTGAATGCTGCCCCAGAGGGGCGTTTTCTTCTTTCATTCATGACTGCTGTTCTATGCCAGCTATAGTGGCTCTCAACACTCAATTAAAGGGGACAAATAAGCAGGCTGGTATCAGGGCCTGAGTGAGGGAAGATATCAGCATCTTAAGGGCCTACGTGCCTGTTCTCCTCAAGTGGTCTCAGGGAAGCAGGAGGAAACAGGAAGCTCCCTGAGAAGCTGGTGTTAATCAGTCCAGGCTCCTGGAGGTGCTAGAGAGGTACATAAGAGGCTCATCCTCCTCTCTCTCCCTGAAGCTCTTGCTGCTTTCTGTTATTCCCTCTCACCTTTTCTCCTGCCTGCCTGTTATATCTCTTGTGCCCTCGTTCCTCCAGCCCAGCACTCCACCATCTCTGCATCTAGAGCAGACAGAATACATATGCACCAGCAGCAGACACAATTTTCTACACTCTGGATCCTAGTGGCACCTCCCCCCACACACACACAGTCTGGCACCTGAGGTGGCTGCCTCAGTGCACCTCATGGTAAGGCCAGCCCTGCCTGTGTGACACCATTAACTTCAGTGCAATTGCTCCTGGGTTAGAAAACTCCATTTGATCTGTTAATGTCCAATTAAAGGTAGTCTCTTTTGGGGCTTTCATCTCCCTAAAGAAGGGTTATTGGGAACCTGGATCCTGCTACTAGAACAATGTGAACATAGCGGTAATCTCTCCTGTCACAGCTACCAGCATCAGCCTTGGTTTCTGGTGCAACCTACTGTTCATTCCCCACTTTTTCCTAGGCTACCAGAGTCCTATTAAATTATTCATCCAACAGGACTATGCCCTGGTAGGGTCACCCTAGTCCAGTATTGCTATATTCCTTTCCTGGGTTCAGTGTGGGTTCTGTAGACCCCGTCACAATTCAAGAAGGCAAAGTCAAAGAAATGCACCTTGAAATTGTAGGAGGTGGTAACATTTGTGATGGTCCTTAATTCCTTTGAGAGTTTGTTCCACAGTCTTGGTCCAGCCTTTACCATTGTTATAGAGAGGAGTGGAGTTGTTGACCACAGTCTTCATCCCAGGTGGTCTTTTGGATAATCCTGGGCTTGGGCCATTGAGTGCCTTCAACTTAAGGACTCATACCTTGAACTTGATTCCATATCTCATGGAAAGCCTGTGTAAAGAGCAGAGGACAGATGTGATGAGTTTGTAATGGCCTGTGCTGCTGAACAACACACTACAGTGTTCTATACTAGGTGCAGTTTCCTAAGGGCCAAAGGCTTCATGCCCACCTATGTTGGACTTATGTGATCCATGCAGAAAGTGATAAAGGCATAGAATCTCCTAGCCACCAGGAGGTAGTAGAAATCATTACTCATGGATGCTGCTATATGAGCACTCCCTGTCAGCAAGGAACCCCAGAGCACCCCCTTAAGCTACAAATCAAATTGACTGCTTATAGGTGTAAGCCTTCAGCCAAAGGATACTGTTCTATGGCTACAAACTCTTCAAAGTGCTTTCTTTGTCCCAGCAGCATAACCAGTCTTGCACAAGTTCAGCTTCAGCTAGCTGTTTTTTCATCTATAAGCTGATCTTGTCCAAGCATCGGGCCCTCTTGATGGTACTGGTGTGGTCGCAGGGCTGGATTACCCAATAGGCAGACTAAGCACGTGCTTAGGGCACCAGCAAAGCAGGGGGCACCAAAAAAATGAGATTTTTATTTTTGAAAAAAATTGATATTTGATATTTCAAAAAAAGCATTGAAGTAGTCATCATGGGAAAAATCATAACTTTGTTAGACTTCCTTACACTCCATTACACACTCTTCCCCTGTTTTTCTGTTCTCTTTTTATTACTTATCCCCACCTAAACCAAGGGGGCGTCCTACTAACATAGATCGAAATAATGCAAGGAAATCAGATTCTGTCATGTATTGCAATATATTTATGTTTTATTATAGATATATTCTTCTGAGTTATACGTACTTGATTCATTTTTTTTCTTTCATATATATATATATATATATAGTGTATGTTGTGTAATTTTTTTTTATGTTCAGATAACTGAGATAAGGGGCATGATGAAACATAACCAACTAAGTGGACCACAGAAACCTAAACTGGTGGAAGAAAAGAAACAAAAAACTAGTGAAAATTTCCAAAATCTTTCAAAGCTGACATTAATTTTCAAAGCGAATCCATCAGAAACAACATCTTTTCTCAATTTAAGTTCATGTTGATTTGTGCTGTCTGCTTCCAGCTTGTTCCCAGGTAATTGTCTTGTTCAGGGTATAGGAGTTAGATGTCTGGAATATGGTTTTATGCTCTTTTGTTTCTTTAGAAAGTTCCTCCCTATTTGGACTGTGATAAATGAAGTAGTGCAAGGGGATGATCTGAATGGAGAACAGTTGTCTAGGTCACCAAATGCCCTGGGAAAGGTAGGTGTGATGGATGCCTTTGGGAACTGTAATCTGGTTGAGCCCCAGAAACAGGGGTATCTGGACTGATCTGTTCCAGGATTAGTGACGGTATGTTGGTGGCATAACAGCAATGGAAATAATAAATAATAACGATAATAATAGGTAATGATGAACTCAACAAATAGGTAGTGATGAACTCATTAGCATCAGGACTCCATTTCCTTGCAAGACGAGATAGATCAGGATTTGTAGAAGGAATGCATGGAAACAAAAACCAAACAGGATAAAAGCCAACCTTCATAACTGTCAAATCAGTGATAGAAGATTTGAAAATAGGAGAAGTTAATCCCCTAAAAATGGTGGAATGGATAAAATGAGGTGTTGGTGACATACAAAAAACTAAAATAATGCAGGGTGGAGATCTAGTGATAGAATGTACATATAAGGAGCAAGCTGAAATACTTCTTAAAAGCATAACATTAAGGAAAATTAAAATTACTTGTGAACTGCCTGAATTCCTGATGGAAGCAAGAAGAATTATGTATGGAGTGCTGCTAGGATTGTCTGAGGATGACTTCAGTATAGGTGAAGATGAAGTATTATTGCTAAATGGCTATTTAGTAGGCGAGAGGGAGAAAACCAGCCACCTATGACTGTATGCATAACACTTAAAAGTGGCAGACTTTCACACAGGATCCAAATAGGGCGTCAGTCTTTCCACATTAAACCATATATTCCCCTCTCTCTTCCCTGGGTGAAGTGCTATAACTGTGAAAGGTTTGGACATGAAAGTGCCATTTGTAAGGGACCAGTGAGGTGGAGGAAATCACTTATGAGAACTGTGTAGAAGGAACAGAACCTAAATGCAGGAATAACAGGGGAAAACACAGTGCAACATGTGAAGGATGTGCTAAAGAAACAAGCTAAAGAAATACAAAAATTAAAAGAATTTAAAAAGTATCATATGTGGAGGCTACCAAAACGTACCCACTGCAGAAAATAGAAAAAGAGAAATACTCAAGTAAGAGAAAATGTACAGGGGAAGCAAAATACATGACTGGTCAGGAAGGAGAATATGAGAGGAATGGGAGATGATATATTGCATGTAGGTGAAGAAAAATTGATAATATTCAATGTAAAAGTAATTAACTACACCTTGCAGATGGGGAAAAAACTGAAAGGATTAAAATCATAGCAAAAGCAAAGAAAAATATCTAAAGACTGCATTCACATGATTTTAAATTAAACCAATAATACAGCTTAAATATCATGTTTTTAATGACCGTTAGGTGGAATGCACATAGTTAATAATGCAAGGACAGGAATTTGAGAAAGCCATCTCTGAAATGGTAAAAAAAAGTCAGATGTAAAATGTGTGCAAGAAACATGGCTAATAAGTAAACTTGTGTTCAGTCTACCAGGATATGATAAACTCCAGAGGGATCGAGAGGTTATAATGGATGTGCACAAACTAAATTTTGAACATTTAGAGGGGAGGGATAGTTCAGTGGTTTGAGTTCAATCCTTGAGGGGGTCACTTAGGCAGCTGGGGCAAAAATCAGTACTTGGTCCTGCTAGTGAAGGCAGGGGGCTGGACTCAATGACCTTTCAAGGTCCCTTCCAGTTCTAGGTGACAGGTATATCTCCAATTACTATTATAACATTACTGAGATTCCCATGCAGGAAAAAACACATATATGGATTTATAATGTTTATAATCCAAGTAAAAATAATTATATTATAATTAGAAAAACTAGTTAATGTCAAAAACCCATTAATAATTTGCAGAGACTTTAATAGTCATAATGAGCTATGGAGAAGTAAGAAAATTGACCTAAATAGTAAATGCTTAGAACAATTTATTGATATGCATAACTTTGTAACATTGAATACAGGAGCGCCTACTAGATTTATTTCAGTGAATGGATTCTTTTCAGTTTCTAATTTGTGGCAATTCCCAAATCCGATAACTAGTAAATGCAGCTGGTAAAATTATAAAGAAGTAACGGGAAGTGATCACTGCCATACACTTACTGAGTACCAAAGCCAAGCTGTCATAAACATACAGCAAAGGGTAGCATAAAATCCCTCCTTTGCCCTAAAAACCCAAGAGTCCGGTCTGTGCTCACCTTGGGTACCTATTTGATTGGTATATTATTCTCAAGCCTCCCCAGGAAAGGGAGTGAAGGGGTTTGGGGGGATATTTTGTGGAAACAGGAATGCCAAGTGGTCCTCTTCCTGAATATTTGTCTAACTCACTTGGGGGTGGCAGTGATACCATCCCATGGCAAGGAATTTGTACCTTGGGGAAGTTTTTAGCCTAAGCTGGTGGAATATAAGCTTAGAGGGTCTATAATGCAGGTCCCCACATCTGTACCCCAGAGTTCAGACACAAGCAAATGTCAAAAACACAATTTTTTTTCCTAACTGGAATTTTTGGAAAATTGATTGGGATCTTTTCAAGATTAAATGTGATGAATATTTATGTAGTAACTGTCCAAGTGACAACCTAGAGCATTCTATAACAGCTTAATAAAAGAAATTACAGCAGCAGCTGATCTGTCCATCTACAAAAAATCAAATTTCTTCAACGTAGAAATCAGGTTCTCCGATGGAATAAAGATTGGAAATTAGCAATCAAGAAAAGAAGTAAGTCATACAAGAAAGCAAAACACACAATGAATAGTAAAGACTTAATTATAAAAGATGTAAGGTGGTGCAAAAAGGATTATCAAAAAGACAGAAAAAAGAGAGCTGGCAAATTGAACAAAGATTCAAAGCTTTTGGAAATATATAAGAACATTCAAAGAACTAATGGAATTCAAAGTAAATGTATACCGGTCTTATTATAAACAATGAAATTGAGGTCTCCATCTTACGAAAGACAGACATTTTAGCAAAAGTGTTCCAAAATGTCAGTATAAATCAAAACAGTATGTTTCATGGGGGCAGGAAAGAGGTTCATTGAGGAGAACAGCAAAGCAAGCACGTGCTTGGGGCACAATTCCAGGGGAGGCATTTCGGCCATTCTTTTTTTTTTTTTTTTTTTTGCTTAGGCAGTTGCGCTCTCAGAGCTTTTATTTATTTATTTATTGCTTGGGCAGTTGTGCTCTTGAAGCCTGGGGCGGCAAATTTTTTGCTTTAGGCATCAAAAAACCTAGAGCCAGCCCTGAGGAGAACTCTGAACTATTAAATGCTGGGAGAGACTATACCAATGATGTGTTACGTTTCAGTATGTTGTAGCTTATTGCAACCATTAGAAAATGGGAAAATACAGCTCCAGGTAAAGATACTATAAGTAATGAAATGCTTCAACAGTTGTATGAGGGGCGTCTAAAGATTCTATTGTGGTTATGTAATGATGTATGGGAAAAAGGACAGCTGCCAATAAAATGGAAACAAGCATCGGTGATAGTAATTAGGAAACCAGGCAAGGTATATACAAAACCTGATGCTTATTGTCTGTTGTCCTCAGATAATGTGTGGGGAAATTCATGGAAAAAATTATAAATGTAAAACTACTGGAATACTTGGAGGAAAATGATATTATAACCGGAGTACAAAGTGGCTTCAGAAGAGGAAGATGCACAGTTGACCATATAATGGGACTAGAAATGGAGATACAAAACAAGCATAAGGACTCTGAACTTTATGGTAGGTCTTCATGGACATTGAAAAAGCATATGGCATGCTATGGAAGGAAGGCCTCATATATAAAATAGCCAAAATTAGAATAAAAGGGAGTTTTTTTGGTGGATAAGGGACTTTTTAAGTAACAGGCTTATACAAGGCAAAGTGGGAACAGCTTTATCAAAAATCTACAGGCTTACAAATGGAATTCCACAAAAGAATATCATCAGCCCTACTTTCATTTCCATTATGATAAATGACCTGTCAGAAAGCATGCAGGCAGGAATAGGTATTTCCCTTTTCGCAGACAAAAGACAAATGAGGCACTCCAGAGAATTTCCAAGAGGGGGAAATGATTTGGGATATAAATTTGCACTTGCAAACACTAAAGAAGATTAGGGAAGACTGAGACTCATTTCCTTATGGTGAAAAAATCCAGATAGTTCAAAGGTTTCTGTTCCTAGGAGCAGGGGCGGCTCTAGGAATCCCATCGCCCAAGCAGGGCGGCGCGCCGCAGGGCGTGCTCTGGCGGTCGCCGGTCTGCGGCTCCGGGGGACCTCCTGCAGATGTGCCTGCGGAGGTTCCGCTGGTCCCGCAGCTCCGGTGGACCTCCCGCAGGCATGACTGCGGAAGGTCTGCCAGAGCCGCATGCCGCCCTGCCGGCAAAATGCCGCCCCAAGTGCGCGCTTGGCGCGCTGGGGTCTGAAGCCGGCCCTGCCTAGGAGTAGTGTTTGATAATAAATTAACTTAAGAAAGTCACATAGATAATATACAAAAGTGTAAAAATAAGATTAACTTAACTAAAAGTGTAGCTGGAAACAAGTGGGCTGCAGATATGAAGGTATTGATGATGACGTATAGAGCACGGATAAAACTAATTTTAAACTACGGATGCCAAGCTTTTGGTTCATCCTCAAAAACAACTGTTAGAAACTTGGAACTACACCACACCCAAGCTTTATGACTGGCATATGGCACAATGATAACAACAGCTGTGTGTGTGTTGTAACTAGCCACTGGAGAAGCATCTGTAAATCTAAGGCTGAAACTATTAGATCTAACCTTTTGGGCAAAGGTAAAAGAGAATCATGAAAATAGAAGTACACAACAGATGTATGAAGATTGCTGGGACCTTAGTAGACAAAATGTTATGGATTGCCACAGACTTCCTCATACAATCAGGGTCAAAAAATGGGTAAAGGAGATATGTAAAAAAAATAAAAAGTGAGAGAAATGAAAAAAAATAGTCATGGGAAATCAAATTACAGCTGGACAGTTATTTCCCGATTTGTGGATTTGGAATTATATGAAAAAAACCAAGGCAAGGGTAGGAAAAACACATTATGACCAATGAAATTTCTGAATTTATTTATTAAAAATGGGGACAACTTTGTCAAGTCTATATAGATGGATCAAAAGATGATGGCACGGGTAGAGTAGGAACAGCCTTCTGTGTTCCTAGACTTGGAATCCAGAAATCTAAAAGGCTATCAAATTATGTGACCATTCTGAAGGCTGAACTAGTGGGGTGATGTTGGCACTAGCCGGGATTAGAGATGTGTGACTGGCTGCAGCTGTAACTGTATCTGATTCCTCATCAGGCATTATGACAATCAGAATGTGGACTTTGGAAAGCAAAAATCACATAAGTGAAATAATGTTCCTAACTGCGGAAATAATGAAAGCAGGTATCTGTGTAACAATAGGATTGTGTGACAGGGTCCTACCACACCCTGCCCCAGAAAAGGAGCAGTGAAGGTGTGTTCTCCCGGTCTGCCTAGAAAGGCTGCAGGGAAGCAGCCAATCGGAGTGCAGCAGGCTCAGTTAAAAGGATCTGTATGGCCTGAGCAGGTCAGTTCCTGGCTGGTGTCAGAAAAGCGCTCCAGGCAAACAGGGAACAGACAGAGATCCCAAGGACCATAACCTTAAAGTAACAAGCAGCAGCAGCAACTGTTAAAGGAATCAGCACATTGCTGCTATTTGTAAGGTCTCTGGGTTGGGACCTGGATTAGTGGATGGATGTGGATCCCCCCACTGGCCACTGGCGAAATGGCCAAAGCCCCGAGAAGGTACAAGTTTTGTTTTGGAACTCAAGCAAAGGGCTGGATCTTCTACTCGCTGGTGTAGGAGAAAGGCTGGAGAAGGGAACCAACAAGAAAGTGTGCCAAAGCAGGCGGCATGGAAGAACTCATGCATTGAGTAGTGGAACAGCAGGAAGAGTTGCAGAAATCCCTCCAAGTGTTTCACCTGGCCCAGTGACAAGAGAAATAGTCCCTGTTATCCTGGCAGGCAGCACCTACAGCAATTCAGTACGGGCCAGGTGCAGGTGCAACAACAGCTTGGAGAATATGGTGAGTCCCAGACAGGGAGAGATAATCTGTCAGTGGACATAAAGCTGTGAGAAATGGACCTTATGGATGATCCAGACAACTTTTTGTTAACATTTGAAAGGATGTCATCAAGAGTAGGATGGAAGAAGAGGGTATAGATCCTCCAGTTGGCTTCCTATCTCTCAGGAGAGGCACAAAGTATGTATATGGCACTGGGAGTGGTTCACAAGCTGCTGACTATGATATATAAAGCTGCCATTCTAGATCAAATGGGGCTACCTGCCAAATGGTACAGAAGTTTTGGTCAGTCAGGTGGTCGGTGGGATATAAGCTAGGGCCTTTGCTCAAAAAGTATCACTGGGCCAGTAGGTGGCTGAGGCCAGATGACAGAGGAATTGGGGAGGTCACGGATTCTATTATTTTGAAGAAACTATTACAGAGTCTCCCTGATGTCACTAGGGTTTGGGTGTGACACCAACATGCTACATTGCTATAAAATTCACTGAAGAGTTTGTGGAGGTGTGCATCCTGAATAAATCAACCCATCCATGTAGAGAACACAACCCAGGGAGGAAAGGCAGGGAGCCAATGATGATAAAGACACCAGAAAAGAAGATGGAGGACAGGAAAGAGACTGTCTCCACACACTGTCAAATCATGTGTTACGAGTGTGGGGATTCAGGATGTTTAAAAAGAGATTGCCCCGTAGGGATTGTAATTTTTTTCTGAGTTTTGCGGGTGGACAGAAACTCTTGGGAGGTAGTCAGAATAAAACTCATTATCTCCATAGGACTGGGGTGCCAACAAGGGATGTCCTTGATAGACTCTGCCACATGGTGCTCATTGGCCAGGAGGCTCTGGATGAAGCCCTACAGGATGGTGCCGGGATTAAAATTAAGATTGACGTGTATGCACAGCCTCACTTTCACAGTTTAGAAAATCTTTCATTTCTGTTTGCAAATGTTTCAAAAGTGAAGAATGGTCACTGCCCTGCTGCTTCCGGGGGCATGTGGGATGGCTGGAGCTGGTTCCCATTGCTGCTGTGTCCCTGTTAGTGAGAGGGAGGATATTCAGGATTTGCCTTTTCCTGCATTTCTATTGTCTTTATATACTAGATGTAGGCCCACAATGAGAAGTTTGACTCTAGAATCAATCTAAATTTGAACTCTCTTGGAATGGATTCAGTTTTGAGGTCCAGGCCATTACAGAGGGGAACTGAGTTATATACTCAGATTTGGATTAAAATATAAACTTCTGAAGTTTAAGTGGTAAAGATCCAGAATTCTAATCTGAATCCACACAAACTCTCTACTTTATTTCCCTTACAATTAGCTCATGAAGAAATCCACCTGGCCAAAATGTAACTCCGTTCTCTTTTGGGGGTTGTATTTGATACTTCCTTTTTTCTAAGATGTTGAACCATTGCAAGAAAAATCCAAGTGTTCTCAGCTTTCAGACAGCACCAATAGACAATGTGGAAGCAAAAGGATAAAAGGGCACAAGTATAAACAATTTTTGAAGTAGAGAGCTTTTCATTTTAATAACATTTTCTTTAGAGATGGGTAGATTTTGAAAAACCTTTCACGAAGCCTTGGCTGAAAATAGAGAAACTAGGTGGGTCGGTAATATCTTTTGTTGGATTAACTTCTTTTGGTGAAAAGAAGAAGCTTTTGAGCTACACAGAGCTCTTCGGGTCAGCCCTAGATCTAAAGAAGAGTTCTGTGTAGCTCAAAAGCCTGTTTCTTTCACCAACAGAAGTTGGACCAATAAAAGATATTTACCTCACCTACCTTGTCTCTCTAATATCCTGGGACCAACACAGCTACAACAACATTGGCTTAAAACTGACATACTGTTTAAGTAAATGAATACTAAAGCCTGCCTAGCATTTAGAAAAATATCAATTGGGAATTTAGGTCAAAATTTTCAAACTTGTTGCCTAAAGTTAATCACCTTAATACATGGGCTGCATGATTGTCAAAAGTGCTGAGCAGCTGCAGCTCCCATAGCCTACAGGAGGTATTGCGCGTGCTCAGCATATCTGAGGGTATGTCTGCACTAGGAATGTAAGTTGACCTATACTAAGTTGATTTACAGCCACCTGAGTAAATACTGCAGTGGTGCATGTCCACACTACCCTCCTTGGGTTGGTGGTGAGCATCATCACCAGGAGCGTTTCCACCGACCTAAGAAAGGGAGTGGGTGGAGTTGAGACCAGTTATGACTGTGTAGAACAGGGAGCTGTGCATCTTTACAATCCCAGGTCAGAAGAGAATAAGATAAGGGCATCTGCCCAGGACAGGTTACAGCTCGGAGACAGAAACCCTTAAGAGCTTGCCCTCGAAGGATCACAGAGGGGGAAACACAGGTGCAGTTTTATCCTGAAACTATGACAGAGTATTCAAGAAACTGAATTGTTTCCTTACAGAATGTAAATGTTGTTGACAATTGCTTTATTGCATTTTCCCCCTTATCGTTTTCCTAGCACAAATATTCTGTGTATACTCTCCAACAAATTCTTCTCACAGGTACTGTCAAGTTGATTTAAGGATGGCTCTTTTGAACTCCTTTGCACAGGCTAATATTGAGCTCTCAAACTATGTTTTAAAAAATTCACTGCATGAGAATACATCTGTCTCATCCAGTAGCACAGAGCAGGCATTTAGTTGCAAGTAATTATGTTAGGCCAGTATCGCCTTAATATCATAGTCAAAGCTCAGTTTCCTTGCTGTTGAAGGTACTGCCACTTGCAACTTGACTTTAATATTTGCAGGTGCAGTCCAAATAGTTCTATTTTGCTGTTGAATAACTTGAGTGAGAAATGATATAATAAGCAAGCATGTATGAGCAGCAAATCGTATCTGAAACTGGGTTGAGATTAGAATTTCTCTCTCCCACCCTTTGCACAATCTTTTTGAATTGATAATTGTTTTAAGCATTTCATAGATTCATAGAGTTTAAACCCAGAAGGGGTCATTAGATCATCTAGTCTAATCTGTATAGCACAGGCTATTAAATTTTACCCAATAGCTTGTGTGTACTACCTTTGAAGGGCCAGCTAGAAGTCTCAGTCAGAACCACCTACATATAATTAAGGAGACCTCTATCCCTAGACCTGCTCCACCTGAGGACTACCCTATTTAAAACAGAAAGAGGAAGCTAGCAGCGGGGGCTTGTCTACATTTAAAACACTGCAGCGATACAGCTGCAGCACTTCAGTGAAGACACTACCTGCACTGATGGGAGGGCTTCTCCTATTGCCATAGGTATTCCACCTTCCCAAGAGGCAATAGCTAGGTCAATGGGAAAATTCTCTCATCAGCGTAGTTCTGGTCTTCCTTGGGGTAAGGTCTGTATTGTTGCATCTCTGAGGGGTGTGGATTTTTCACACCTCTCAGAGACATGCTATACCAAAGTAAATTCCTAGTGTAGACCAGACCTGGGAGCGGCACAACTGGGAAAGAGAAGTGATCTCTATCCAGATCCCTGAAGACTGGCCTGACCAGACACAGAGACTTTTGTTTTGGGGTTGTAAATGGGGGCTCTTAGAAAAGGACTTCTTTCTTGGGGCTTCACTAAACAGAGACACAGTTATATTCATTCATGTGTTTGGTTTCGTCTTGCCCTGGGCCGTTAAAATGAACCTATTGCTGCACAATTGAAGGGGAAACTGAGGCAGGCCTCAGCGGAGACACACTTGGCCAGAATGAGGTGCTACTGGGCAGGCATGCCTTCCTACACATCTTCCAGAAAGGCATCCAGTCTTGATTTGAGTTGGAGAATTCACCACTTCCCTTGGCAATTCCATAGGTTCATCACCTTCATTGTTAAAAGTATATGCCTTATTTCTAATCTGAATTTGTCTGGCTTCAGTTTCCAGCCACTTTTTCTTATTTTGCCTTTCTTTGCTAGATTAAAGAACTCTTTAGTTCCCACTGTTTTCTCCCCATGAAGGTACTTGTGTACTATAATCAAATCACTTCTTAATCTTCTTTTTTGATAAAATAATAGATTGATCTCTTTAAGTCTCTTAATGTGTGTCCACACAGCTGCTGGGAGTGAATCTCACTGAGGTTCACATTACCATGCTAAAAATAGCAAAGTGGACATTCTGGCTTGGATGGGAGCTCGGGTTGTGAAGCTTAGGGGTGAGCTAACGCAAGTCTGTTGACCTGGGCTGCAAGACCCAATCCAGCAGCTGTGTTGATATACCCTTGGTGTAAGGCATTTTCTCCAACCCTCAGATTATTTTATGGCTTTTTTTCTCCGCCTTTTTTGGATTTACACTCCACACCCCCAACATATTTTTTTAAATATGGACACAAGAACTGGATGCAACATTCCAGTGTTGGTCTCACCAATGCTGTTTACAGAAGTAAAATCACCTCCCTGCTCACTATTTCTCTGTTGATACATCCAAGGATTGTATTACCCCTTTTGGTCATAGTATCGCATAGGGAGTTCATGTTCAGTTGCTTGTCCACTATGATCCCTAAATCCCTTGCAGAGTCACTGCTTTGAAGGCTACAGTCTCCCATCCATCACTTTACCAGCCAGCTCAGCTGCTTGGTTTGTGTGACAATGGAAAAGGGAACTGAAAGGTCACCAAGGAAACAGTTCAAATTACAAAGTGGGGAGTAGAAAAGAAATGATTGAAGCATACGACTACTCCTTTTTATATTAATTTAAATGTAAAAATGGCAGAGTTGTATAAATTATGTCACTATCATAAAATACATCAAAGTATCATTGTTTTTTTTACTTTTTTAAAAAAAAGTTAAAATGCCTAAAATCTGTGTTTTTTACTTGGGCAGGGAACACATATATATATATATATATATATTCTGGAGTTCCATTATTATAGAATTTTTAAATAAATCCACATCTGAGTCTGATAAACTATTGGCTCCAGCAATATATTCTTCATCTTGTCTACTATTTAGGCTATTGGGGACTGCTCAAATTAATCCAAACCGGAATGTTGAAAAAGTTTGCTCTCCAAAGCAAATATTCATCTTTAGCAAGACATGGGACTAGCTATTGAGACAACACTGTTTAATTCTAATTAAAGAGCCATTAATACTTTTATTCTGCCTTCATTGTGCAATACCAGGAAAGAGTGAAAATACTGTCCCAGGAATAATATACCATGCTGTGTCCAAACAATAGAAGCTGCAGATCTGTCTTTTTAAACAGATCCAGAACTGGACTGCAATCACAATTATGATCAGTGACTTTAATGGTGGTGCTCCCAATTGGTTCTCCTTAACCCCAAAGACATGTGATTTAGTTTCTGATCACAATTTCTAATTTACGCTTCAGGGATGCAATTTTTTCTCAACATTGTTCAGTTCCACTGACATAATCCCAAATGTATGGGGGGGCGGGAATTACTATTAATCAGACTCAGATGAGATTAAGGCAAGATATAAAATGCTGGCCCTGCTTTCAGTTGGGGAGAGATGCCTGGGAACTTGAGAGCCTCTTCCTGGGGAAGAATGAAGAGCAGATTGGGCTGTTAAGTCCTCAGTGCCAGAG